>NC_050102.1:93180508-93549677 GCF_902167145.1 Zea mays | reverse complement strand
AATAGGTGATCCTGTAAAAACTTAAACTTAAGCCACAAAAACTTGTTAAGGGTTAGTACAAGTATGGCCAAGTGGCTAGAGTGAAGTCTCAACAAAACACAGTACCACAAGAGAATCAAGCACAGAGTGACACAGTGGTTTTATCCCGTGGTTCGGCCAAGACCAACGCTTGCCTACTCCACGTTGTGGCGTCCCAACGGACGAGGGTTGCAATCAACCCCTCTCAAGCGGTCCAAAGACCCACTTGAATACCACGGTGTTTTGTTTTCCTTTCACTATCCCGTTTGCAAGGAATCTCCACAAATTGGAGTCTCTTGCCCTTACAAGTATATGATCACAAATGAAACACAGAGTAAGGGAGGGAAGCAACACACACAAATCCACAGCAAAAGCGCACACACACGGCCAAGAATCGAGCTCACAAGACTATCTCAGAGTTCTCACTTAGAACAGAGTTCGAATCACTTAGAAACACAAACGAATGCGCAGAGACTTAGTGTGGATGATCAAGAATGCTCAAAGGTTGCTTGTGTGTCTCCTCCATGCGCCTAGGGGCTCCTTTTATAGCCCCAAGGCAGCTAGGAGCCGTTGAGAGCAAATCCGGAAGGCCATCCTTGCCTTCTGTCGTCGGGGGCACCGGACAGTCCGGTGCACACCGGACACTGTCCGGTGCCCGATTTGTTTCCTTAAACGGTGAAGACGACCGTTGCAGACCGTTGGCAGATCTGGCGCTGTTGGCGCACCGGACATGTCCGGTGCACACCGGACAGTCCGGTGCTGTCTTCCGACCGTTGGCTCGGCCACGTGTCCCGTGCGGATTGCGCGGCCGACCGTTGGCCCTGGCCGACCGTTGGCTCACCGGACAGTCCGGTGCACACCGGACAGTCCGGTGAATTTTAGCCGTACGCCGCCGGCCAATTTCCCGAGAGCGGCCAGTTCGAGTCGCGCCAGCCTGGCGCACCGGACACTGTCCGGTGCACACCGGACAGTCCGGTGCTCCAGACCGAGCTGGGTCTTGGCAGCACACAGCCAAGTCCCTTCTCCTTTTCTCTATTCTTCTTCTTTCTGTTTCTAACACTTAGACAAATATATTAGTACTTAAAACCAATGTACTAAGGCTTAGAAACATACCTTTACTTCATGATTTTCACCTTGTTCATCCATGTACATAAATTCCCAATTAAGCACATGTGTTGGCACTCAATCACCAAAATACATAGAAATGGCCCAAGGGCACATTTCCCTTTCAATCTCCCCCTTTTTGGTGATTTATGCCAACACAACATAAAGCAACTAGAACAAGTGCAAAATCTCTTTAAATAAAAACTCAAATTGGTTTTATTCAATTTTGGCATATATGGATCATCCTTTGCCACCACTTGGTTTGTTTTTGCAAATCAAACTCAAATCTCTATCTCTAAGTCAAACACACATGTTGAAGTATAAAGAGAGTCATTCCAAAAGAGATTGATCAAAGATTTCAAAAACTCCCCCTATTTCCCATAATCAATACTTCTCCCAACAAGAAGCCAACTTTTGACAAGAGAGACAATAAGAGACAATAAAAGCTTTTGACAAAACAAAAACTCTATTCTACTATTTTCAAAATCTCTCAAGTGGTAGCTGATCCATTTATCACTTTGGCCTTTATTTTCTCCCCCTTTGGCATCAAGCACCAAAACGGGATCAATCTTGGCCTGTTAACCCCATTGCCTCACCAAAGTCTTCAATTAAGAGCAAATGGCAATAAGATTTCATGAGATGAACTTGGAATTAGTTACCCTCTCATCGGAGTGCAGTGGAAGTCTTTCATGGTCCAAGTCCACCTTTTCCCTTTCAATCCTCCTTCGAGACTAAATTATCAAACTCAAACACATGGTTAGTCTCAAAGGGTCAAGTTGTAACACATCTCCCCCTAAACATGTGCATCACTTTGCAACGGACTTGTGAGGTCCAGGGAGTGTTTGTACAACTTGAGCACCACAATAAGCAACAAAATGCAAAAAGGAACATGATCAAAAGCATAACTACATGTATGCTACAATTCAATCCAGGTTCCGCGAATCTATGACATTTAGCTCACTACGCAACCTGCAAAAGGTCTTCTCATCTAGAGGCTTAGTGAAGATATCGGCTAGCTGGTTCTCGGTGCTAACATGAAACACTTCGATATCTCCCTTTTGCTGGTGGTCTCTCAAAAAGTGATGCCGGATGTCTATGTGCTTTGTGCGGCTGTGTTCAACAGGATTCTCCGCCATGCGGATAGCACTCTCATTGTCACATAGGAGTGGGACTTTGCTCAGAATATAGCCAAAGTCCCTGAGGGTTTGCCTCATCCAAAGTAATTGCGTGCAACACTGTCCTGCGGCAACATACTCGGCCTCAGCGGTGGATAGGGCAACGGAGGTTTGTTTCTTAGAGTTCCATGACACCAGGGACCTTCCTAAGAATTGGCACGTCCCCGATGTACTCTTCCTATCGACCTTACATCCAGCATAGTCGGAGTCAGAGTATCCAACTAAGTCAAAGGTAGACCCCTTTGGATACCAGAGCCCGAAGCAAGGCGTAGCAACCAAATATCTAAGAATTCGCTTCACCGCCACTAAGTGACACTCCTTAGGATCGGATTGAAATCTAGCACACATGCATACGCTAAGCATAATATCCGGTCTACTAGCACATAAGTAAAGCAAAGAACCTATCATTGACCGGTATGCTTTTTGATCAACGGACTTACCTCCTTTGTTGAGGTCGGTGTGTCCGTCGGTCCCCATCGGAGTCTTTGCGGGCTTGGCGTCCTTCATCCCAAACCGCTTTAGCAGATCTTGCGTGTACTTCGTTTGGGAGATGAAGGTGCCGTCCTTGAGTTGCTTCACTTGGAACCCAAGGAAGTAGTTCAACTCGCCCATCATCGACATCTCGAATTTCTGCGTCATCACCCTGCTAAACTCTTCACAAGACTTTTGGTTAGTAGAACCAAATATTATGTCATCGACATAAATTTGGCACACAAACAAATCACCATTACAAGTCTTAGTAAAAAGAGTTGGATCGGCTTTCCCAACCTTGAAAGCATTAGCAATTAAGAAATCTCTAAGGCATTCATACCATGCTCTTGGGGCTTGCTTAAGTCCATAGAGCGCCTTAGAGAGCTTACACACATGGTCGGGGTACCGTTCATCCTCGAAGCCAGGGGGTTGCTCCACGTACACCTCCTCCTTGATTGGCCCGTTGAGGAAAGCGCTCTTCACATCCATTTGAAACAACCTGAAAGAATGGTGAGCGGCATATGCTAGCAAGATACGAATTGATTCTAGCCTAGCCACAGGAGCAAAAGTCTCCTCGAAATCCAAACCTGCGACTTGGGCATAACCTTTTGCCACAAGTCGAGCCTTGTTTCTCGTCACCACCCCGTGCTCGTCCTGTTTGTTGCGGAACACCCACTTGGTTCCCACAACATTTTTCTTCGGACGAGGCACCAGTGTCCAAACTTCATTGCGCTTGAAATTGTTTAACTCCTCTTGCATGGCCAACACCCAGTCCGGATCTAGCAAGGCCTCTTCTACCCTGAAAGGCTCAATAGAAGAGACAAAGGAGTAATGCTCACAAAAATTAACTAATCGAGATCGAGTAGTTACTCCCTTGCTAATGTCACCCAGAATTTGGTCGACGGGATGATCCCTTTGAATCATCGCTCGAACTTGGGTTGGAGGTGCCGGTTGCGCTTCTTCCTCCACCACAAGATCATCTTGTGCTCCCCCTTGATCACACGCCTCCTGTTGATGAACCTGTTCATCGTCTTGAGTTGGGGGTTTCACCATAGTTGAGGAAGAAGGTTGATCTTGCTCTTCTTGTTCCTGTGGTCGCACATCACCAATCGCCATGGTTCGTATAGCGGCCGTCGGAACATCTTCTTCATCTACATCATCAAGATCAACAACTTGCTCTCTTGGAGAGCCATTAGTCTCATCAAATACAACGTCGCTAGAGACTTCAACCAAACCCGATGATTTGTTGAAGACTCTATACGCCTTTGTATTTGAGTCATAACCTAATAAAAACCCTTCTACAGCTTTGGGAGCAAACTTAGAATTTCTACCCTTCTTCACTAGAATGTAGCATTTACTCCCAAATACACGAAAGTACGATACATTGGGTTTGTTACCGGTTAGTAGCTCATACGACGTCTTCTTGAGGAGGCGATGAAGGTAGACCCTATTGATGGCGTGGCACGCCGTGTTCACGGCTTCCGTCCAAAAGCACTCGGGGGTCTTGAACTCTCCTAGCATCGTCCTCGCCATGTCGATGAGCGTCCTGTTCTTCCTCTCTACCACACCATTTTGCTGTGGTGTGTAGGGAGCGGAGAACTCGTGCTTGATCCCTTCCTCTTCAAGGAACTCCTCCACTTGAAGGTTCTTGAACTCGGACCCGTTGTCGCTTCTTATCTTTTTCACTTTGAGCTCAAACTCATTTTGAGCCCTCCTGAGGAAGCGCTTGAGGGTCCCTTGGGTTTCGGATTTTTCCTGCAAAAAGAACACCCAAGTGAAGCGGGAAAAGTCATCAACAATAACTAAACCATACTTACTTCCTCCTATGCTCAGATAGGCGACAGGTCCGAAGAGGTCCATATGCAGCAGCTCCAGGGGTCTTGACGTGGTCATCACATTCTTGCTGTGATGCGCTCCTCCCACCTGTTTACCTGCCTGACAAGCTGCACAAGGTCTATCTTTTTCGAAATGTACATTCGTTAGACCTATCACATGTTCTCCCTTTAGAAGCTTGTGGAGGTTCTTCATCCCCACATGTGCTAAGCGGCGATGCCATAGCCAGCCCATGCAAGTCTTAGCCATTAAGCATGCATCTAGACCGGCCTCTTCTTTTGCAAAATCAACTAAATAAAGTTTGCCGTCTAGTACACCCTTAAAAGCTAGTGAACCATCACATCTTCTAAAGACAGACACATCTACATTTGTAAATAAACAATTATATCCCATTTGACATAATTGACTGACAGATAGCAAATTATATCCAAGTCTCTCCACTAAGAATACGTTTGATATAGAATGCTCATTAGAAATTGCAATTTTACCTAGCCCTTTTACCTTGCCTTGATTCCCATCACCGAATATAATTGAATCTTGGGAATCCTTATTTTTGACGTAGGAGGTGAACATCTTCTTCTCCCCCGTCATATGGTTTGTGCATCCGCTGTCAATAATCCAGCTTGAACCCCCGGATGCATAAACCTGCAAGGCAAATTTAGGCTTGGGTCTTAGGTACCCAACTCATGTTGGGTCCTGCAAGGTTAGTGCAAATATCCTTAGGGACCCAAATGCAAGTTTTGTCTCCCTTGCATTTTGCCCCTAACTTCCTAGCAACTATTTTCCTATCCTTTCTACAAATAGCAAAGGAAGTGTTTAAAGCACAATAAATTATAGAAGGTTCATTTGCTATTTTCCTAGGAGCATGAATAACATTCCTTCTAGGCACATGATGAATAGCATTTCTTTTAGGAACAACATTTTTCCTAGTAACATTTCTATCATACACATAAGAGGAACTAGGAGCAAACATGGTATGAGAATCATAAACATATGAATCATAAGCATCATGACTTACATTTCTAGTTTGTCTTCTATCATGATACAAAAATGCATGGTTCCTTTTAGCACTAGTAGCCATAGGGGCCTTCCCTTTCTCCTTGGCGGGAATGGGAGCCTTATGGCTTGTTAAGTTCTTAGCTTCTCTCTTGAAGCCAAGTCCATCCTTAATTGAGGGGTGTCTACCAATTGTATAGGCATCCCTTGCAAATTTTAGCTTATCGAAATCATTCTTGCTAGTCTTAAGTTGAGCATTAAGACTAGCCAGTTCATCATTAAGCTTGGAAATTGAAACTAGGTGTTCACTACAAGCATTAATGTCAAAGTCTTTACACCTAGTACAAATTTCAACATGTTCTACACAAGAATTGGATTTGTTTGCTACTTCTAATTTAGCATTTAAATCATTGTTGACACCTTTCAAAGTAGAAATGGTTTCATGACAAGTAGATAGTTCAAAAGAAAGCATTTCATTTCTCTTAACTTCTAAAGCATAGGATTTTTGTGCCTCAACAAATTTATCATGCTCTTCATACAACAAATCCTCTTGCTTTTCTAAAAGTATATTCTTTTCATTCAAGGCATCAATTAATTCATTAATTTTGTCTATCTTAGATCTATCTAAGCCCTTGAACAAACATGAATAATCTACTTCATCCTCATCACTAGATTCGTCCTCACTTGAAGAAGCATAGGTAGAGTTGCGAGTACATACCTTCTCTCTTGCCATAAGGCATGTGTGACGCTCGTTGGGGAAGAGGGTTGATTTGTTGAAGGCGGTGGCGGCGAGTCCTTCATTGTCGGAGTCGGACGAGGAGCAATCCGAGTCCCACTCCTTGCCTAGATGCGCCTCGCCCTTTGCCTTCTTGTAATGCTTCTTCTTTTCCCTCTTGTTCCCCTTTTCCTGGTCACTATCATTATCAGGACAGTTAGCAATAAAATGACCAAGCTTACCGCATTTGAAGCATGATCGCTTCCCCTTGGTCTTAGTCTTGCTCGGCTGTCCATTGTGACCCTTTAGCACCGTCTTGAATCTCTTGATAATGAGGGCCATTTCTTCATCGTTGAGTCCAGCCGCCTCAATTTGTGCCACCTTGCTAGGTAGCGCCTCCTTGCTTCGTGTTGCCTTGAGAGCGAGAGGTTGCGGCTCGTTGATCGGACCATTCAAGGCGTCGTCCACATATCTCGCCTCCTTGATCATCATTCGCCTGCTAACAAATTTCCCAAGAACTTCTTCGGGCGACATCTTGGTGTACCTGGGATTTTCACGTATATTGTTCACCAAGTGAGGATCAAGAACGGTAAATGACCTTAGCATTAGGCGGACGACGTCGTGGTCCGTCCATCGCGTGCTCCCGTAGCTTCTTATCTTGTTGATAAGGGTCTTGAGCCGATTGTATGTTTGCGTTGGCTCCTCGCCCCTTATCATTGCGAACCGTCCAAGCTCGCCCTCCACCAACTCCATCTTGGTGAGTAAGGTGACGTCGTTCCCCTCATGAGAAATCTTGAGGGTGTCCCAGATTTGCTTGGCGTTATCCAAGCCGCTCACCTTATGGTATTCATTCCTGCACAAGGAAGCTAGAAGAACAGTAGTAGCTTGTGCATTCTTATGAATTTGTTCATTAATGAACATGGGACTATCCGAACTATCAAAATGCATTCCACTCTCTACAATTTCCCATATACTAGGATGGAGAGAGAATAGGTGACTACGCATTTTGTGGCTCCAAAATCCGTAGTCCTCTCCATCAAAGTGTGGGGGCTTGCCGAGTGGAATGGAGAGCAAATGAGAATGTGAACTTTGCGGAATACGAGAGTAATCAAAAGAAAAGTTCGAATTAACCGGTTTTCTTCTCTCGTAGTCGTTGTGGTCCTCGTCCTTTTGGGAAGAAGTAGACTCGTCGCTGTCGTAGTAGACGATCTCCTTGATGCGCCTGGTCTTCTTCTTCTTTCCTTCCTTCCGTCTTTGGCCCGAGCCGGAGTCGGTAGGCTTATCGTCCTTCGGCTCGTTGACGAAGGATTCCTTCTCTTTGTCGTTGATCACTATACCCTTCCCCTTAGGATCCATCTCTTCGGGCGGTTAGTCCCTTTGTGAAGAGAACGGCTCCGATACCAATTGAGAGCACCTAGAGGGGGGGTGAATAGGTGATCCTGTAAAAACTTAAACTTAAGCCACAAAAACTTGTTAAGGGTTAGTACAAGTATGGCCAAGTGGCTAGAGTGAAGTCTCAACAAAACACAGTACCACAAGAGAATCAAGCACAGAGTGACACAGTGGTTTTATCCCGTGGTTCGGCCAAGACCAACGCTTGCCTACTCCACGTTGTGGCGTCCCAACGGACGAGGGTTGCAATCAACCCCTCTCAAGCGGTCCAAAGACCCACTTGAATACCACGGTGTTTTGTTTTCCTTTCACTATCCCGTTTGCAAGGAATCTCCACAAATTGGAGTCTCTTGCCCTTACAAGTATATGATCACAAATGAAACACAGAGTAAGGGAGGGAAGCAACACACACAAATCCACAGCAAAAGCGCACACACACGGCCAAGAATCGAGCTCACAAGACTATCTCAGAGTTCTCACTTAGAACAGAGTTCGAATCACTTAGAAACACAAACGAATGCGCAGAGACTTAGTGTGGATGATCAAGAATGCTCAAAGGTTGCTTGTGTGTCTCCTCCATGCGCCTAGGGGCTCCTTTTATAGCCCCAAGGCAGCTAGGAGCCGTTGAGAGCAAATCCGGAAGGCCATCCTTGCCTTCTGTCGTCGGGGGCACCGGACAGTCCGGTGCACACCGGACACTGTCCGGTGCCCGATTTGTTTCCTTAAACGGTGAAGACGACCGTTGCAGACCGTTGGCAGATCTGGCGCTGTTGGCGCACCGGACATGTCCGGTGCACACCGGACAGTCCGGTGCTGTCTTCCGACCGTTGGCTCGGCCACGTGTCCCGCGCGGATTGCGCGGCCGACCGTTGGCCCTGGCCGACCGTTGGCTCACCGGACAGTCCGGTGCACACCGGACAGTCCGGTGAATTTTAGCCGTACGCCGCCGGCCAATTTCCCGAGAGCGGCCAGTTCGAGTCGCGCCAGCCTGGCGCACCGGACACTGTCCGGTGCACACCGGACAGTCCGGTGCTCCAGACCGAGCTGGGTCTTGGCAGCACACAGTCAAGTCCCTTCTCCTTTTCTCTATTCTTCTTCTTTCTGTTTCTAACACTTAGACAAATATATTAGTACTTAAAACCAATGTACTAAGGCTTAGAAACATACCTTTACTTCATGATTTTCACCTTGTTCATCCATGTACATAAATTCCCAATTAAGCACATGTGTTGGCACTCAATCACCAAAATACATAGAAATGGCCCAAGGGCACATTTCCCTTTCACTTCGTCAAATGCCCGTTCCACGAAAGCATCGGTCTTCCTAATCCATTCTGGGGTGACATCATTACGTCGAACGTGGCCCGTGTACATCCACTCACGGTCCTCCATCCTCTAACATATATAACCGAGTATAGTTTAATATAGACATGTAATGCATGTACACTACGTTCCTACCTTCTAATAGGTGAGGATAGGTCCTAATCCCACCCGCGGTTGCGTAGATGGAGTTAGTTTCCATGCTCTACTCCGATCCGAGATAGAATTTCGGCAGCACCTCCCCGCTGTTCTCCGGATACACATCCTGGCAGGGCGAGTGTATTGTCCAGAGAACAACAGGGAGGTGACGCCGAAACTCTATCTCGGACCGGAGTAGAGCATGAAACTAACACCATCTACGCAACCGCGGGCTGTCCAAAAAACGTGCACAATTCGAAACTGATACATTTGTAGATATGCAAAGATCTGCATATCTACACCGTATCTCTTTCGAACGGGAGACGCCTAACTGGGTTACGTGATCTACGACCATGATGCGGAAATAGAGGTTATACCTAGGGTGGCGGTGGAGTCAGACTAGTGGGGCTGTGGCGGGTCGGTGCAGTGGCGACGCGACGCGGTGCAGGCAGACCCGCAGCGGCTAGGAAGACAAGTATCTTCTCTATAAAAAAGAATCACAAGTATGTTAACACAAGTATTTGAAACACGAATTAAATATTCAATGTCCACTATGGATGGTTATTGCTTAACCACAACCCGCTAATAACTAGATAGATAACTATAAGTATAACCACAACCGACTAAATACTAACCACCTAATACTACCCACTAACTACTAAATAACTAAGTATAAATTTTAACAGCACCTCCCCTGCACGGGGAGGATACTAAAACCTGCATATTCAACTCACATTCATCACATCCGATCAAATTCGCATTTATCACATTCATATTCACGATATTCATACCTAACAAAAATGCTAACAAAACTAACAAACAACTAATTATAGCAACAAAACTAACATACCTAACAAAAATGCTCGCGACGGTGCGGCGAGGCGGGTGCGGCGGGCGCGGGGATGGGCGGCTGGACACAGCTCACGACGGTGCGACGAGGCGGGTGCGGCGGGCGTGGCGGGCACGACCGTGCGGAGGGGGCGGGCGCGCCGAGGGGCCCGGCGCGGCGAGTGGCCGCCGCGGCGAGCGGGCGGGCGGGCGCCTGAGTGGGGGGGGCGGCGTGCCGACGTGGGGAGGGGCGAGGACTCGCGGCGGCGGGAGACGGCGCGGCGGTGGGCAGACGGCTCGGCGGCGTGCAGAGAAGAGAAAGAAGAGAGCGTGAGAGAAGAGAAAGGAGAAAGAAGAACGGTCGGATAGTTTATTTCCTGACTTTGCCGAGTGCCCGCGATCTGGCACTCGGCAAATTTTTTTTAAATTTTAAAATATTCTTTGCCGAGTGCCAGATCTCTGACACTCGGCAAAGTCTCCTTTGCCGAGTGCCCACTGGGCGGCACTCGACAAATATAATTTTACAATTCTTTGCCGAGTGTGAACCAGCTCGCACTCGGCAAAGGCTGCTTTGCCGAGTGTCATTTATTGACACTCGGCAAAGTACATTTTTATTTTTTTAATTTTCCCAACCAAAATTTTTGTGGTATGTTCCTACACTATATAGACCTACATGTACCATTTTGAGACAATTAGAAAATTGTTTTCTATAGCTAGTAGATTTAGTTCGTTTATTTGAATTTCTTCGAAAAAATCACATTTGAACTGCAGGTCACTCGAAACTTGGAATACCGTGCATGCAAAAATGATATTCATGCTAGTTAGCACAAGTTACGACCGATTTCAGGAGCGGACCGGAAACTTCGAGCACCATGCTCACTCAACATGGCCGTGAACTTGCCATACAGCTGTTTAAAAGTTTTATAAAACACAAACAAACTTAGAAAATCATGAAACTTGTCCACGTGTCATGATATCATATGTAGAGTCTGTGATAAAAAATTTAGAATGTTTGGAGAAAGTTGTGAGACATTATGTGTAGAAACCTGAGAGAACTACACATGAAATCATAGAGTTTCAATGTGGATCTCTTAGGTTTGTACACATAGTGCGTTACAGCTTTTTCGAAAATTTTTTCAAATTTTTATCACAGCCTCTACATATGATATCATGACACGTGGACAGGTTTCATGATTTTTTGACTCTGTCTGTGTTTTATACAATTTTTAAACACCTGGATGGCAAGTTCACGGTCATGTTGAGTGAGCATGGTGCTTGAAGTTTCCGGCCCGCTACTGAAATCGGTCGTAACTTGTGCTAAGTAGCATGAATATCATTTTTGCATGCACGGTTTTCCAAGTTTCGAGTGACCTACAGTTCAAATCTGAATTTTCCGAAGAAATTAAAATAAATAAACTAAATCTACTAGCTATAGAAAACACTGTTATAATTGTCCCAAAATGGTACATGTAGGTCTACATAGTGTAGGAACATACCACAAAAAGTTTGGTGGCCAAAATGTAAAAAACAAAAATATGCTTTGCCGAGTATCTATAGAAGGCACTCGGTAAAGAGTTCTTTGCCGAGTGCCCAGTATTTGGCACTCGGCAAAGAAGCCACTTTGCCGAGTGCCAGTCCTCGGCTCTCGACAAAGGCTGACGGTCGTCAGCTTTAGGACGGCCGCTGACGGCTGTTTGCCGAGCGCCTTCTTTGCCGAGTGTCAAACACTCGGCAAACATGTCTTTGCTGAGTATGGTCCTGTGCCGAGTGTCCTGCGCTCGGTAAAGCGGCTTGTTACCGAGAGCCGAACTTTGTCGAGTGCGGCTCTCGGCAAAGCCTTTTTTGTCGAGTGTCCGACAAAAGGCACTCGGCAAAAAATCCGACGCTCGGCAAAGCCTCGGATTCCGTTAGTGATAAGTATATGCAAACACCGATAATGCATATATGGTAAAATTTTAGTTAAAATTACTATATTCATGTTTTTAAGGAGTGTATTTGCACCTCTATTAACTGCTACCTGCTTCGCCTCTGAATTAAACTAGATCACTTCACGGTTCAACATCTAATTTAACATTTCAGTGACTCTATCCTGACATGCTTAGCCACTAAACACGAACGTGCGAGCACGCCATGACGATGGACTATACCATGTTGCTCATTTAAAAAATGACATGTTTAATTCGTACCGACTTCTACGGTGTTTTTGTCTTTATAAATTTTAGATGTATCAGTCCAAATAATTGACTTTAATCTGTCGGTCCTAAACTTTGGCAGTGTCAGGCATAAAGTTGTTACACGTTGATTCATGAACTTGAACAAGCAAAATACCTGCTCTAGGGTAGTAGTACTAGTTGGTAGTCCCCAACATTTCTGTTGGATTCTCCTTCGTCATGTACTCATCATGTGGAGGCATTCCTGCCATCTGAATATGTGATGGTTACCCTCGGCCGGCGTCCTATGCCGGGTCGGCCGCATGTGCAGATCAGAACGAGATGACACCAAGGCCGCCGAACGGCAACCTGACACAGGCGGCCAGGGCCAGGGAGGCAGCTTCGGCGCGGCGCAGGCCGCAGCGCGCTTGCTATTTTTCCGCCGGCCCCTTGGCCCTCGCCTTGCTCCTCTTCTTTATTATACGCGCCACCACACGCATCGCGTCCGCCTCCCACCACCTCGCCATTCTCCCCCTCCCGCGCCCCGAGAAGCGCTGCGGGCCTCACCTGCCCGTCCTCCTGCCTCTCAGGAACCGCGGTTCAGGAAGGAAGGGAAGGCAAGTGCCTGCCGGGGCTCAGCACCGATGGCGTACAGGGCGGAGGACGACTACGACTACCTCTTCAAGGTCGTTCTCATCGGCGACTCTGGCGTCGGCAAATCCAACCTGCTCTCCAGGTTCACGCGCAACGAGTTCAGCCTAGAGTCCAAGTCCACCATCGGGGTCGAGTTTGCTACCAGGAGCATCAGGGTCGACGACAAGGTCGTCAAGGCCCAGATCTGGGACACTGCTGGCCAGGAGAGGTACTCAACCGTCCTCTTCCCCTTCCGTTTTCTCGATCTATTTAGTTTCCTGGTCTGCTATGCTAGGCATCATCGTGTTGGATCGAAAATTAGCTACATAGTATTCATCTACCCCATGCAATGCAATGCAACGTTGTCCTAGTTAGGACCGCGCAGGACACACGACGAGTAAAATGGTCGCCTTCCTCCTTGTGCAAATTGCAATCGTCCACGCCTTGTTGTCCTCCTATATGTAGTCCTGGATTTACATTGATTTTGAATGTTAATAGTATTCATGAGGCATTCTCTGCTTCTATGAACACAACAACCTTGCAATCGCAATACTCTTGTCCTCATAGTTATTCCAATTTCTACCGTCGCCGTCCACAAGGTTCCCCGTGTCGTCATGTCCTGTCATTGTCATATCTGGTAATATGTTGGGTGATTATACGTTTTGTACTGCCCTCCTGGCTGCATTAAAAAAATGTTCTGTTGCAGCAGCCTCTGTAGGTGATGGAAATGGGCAATTAGGCAGGCAACTCTTGTTTGGTAGTCTGTCTCACTGTCTCTAAATTAACCTTATATGGTGGCACTTGGTCAGCTCTCCTGCAAAATGTAAATTCTGCAGTTGTTATCTGGAACTGAAGATATTCTAGGACTGTTTCCTATTGTTTGTGCAGTTCCATTTCTGTCTTCATTTTTTTTGTGTGATGCTTCCTGCCAAATAGTAGCACCTGATGTGGAATGTAGGCCAGCCTTTGTTTGACTTTCGTTTACCATTTCCATAAGAATATAATGCTGATTTTGTCAGCATGCCATCAAATTACGTTCTGTGTAACCGTCTCCAATGTGACTTGTTTTATTTGGTCTGCTCAGCTGTATATTTCTTGCCTAATTTCGCTATCGAATTTTCTTTGGAACTTTCAGTATTTCAGTGGAGCTTAAGTTTGTCATGCATCATCCTCCCCCTGTAGGTATCGGGCAATTACAAGTGCGTACTATAGAGGGGCTGTTGGAGCACTTGTCGTGTATGATGTGACACGCCATGTGACCTTTGAGAATGTGGAGAGGTGGTTAAAGGAGCTCCGGGATCACACTGATGCAAACATTGTCATCATGCTTGTTGGCAACAAAGCTGATCTGCGACACCTTAGAGCTGTATCCGTGGAGGATGCCAAGGGCTTCGCCGAGAGGGAAAGCACATTCTTCATGGAAACATCCGCACTGGAGTCCATGAATGTCGAGAGCGCTTTCACCGAGGTCCTAACTCAGATCTATCGTGTGGTCAGCAAGAAGGCCCTTGACATTGGCGATGACCCCGCTGCTCCACCAAGAGGGCAAACCATCAACGTTGGTGGCAAGGATGATGTCTCTGCTGTGAAGAAGTCAGGGTGCTGTTCATCCTAAATCACTTATGACCATGAAAAGGAACCATATACTCTCCGATCATATGATTGGTAACTGAAAATAGGACTCTCTTGTGCTTCCTAACCTGTTGGTTATGAGATTATGTTGGTGCTCCAGAGAAATGATTAGATGTTAAGAATTTGATTCCAAGCTGGGACAAGAACGTTCTTTCCGTGGTGTCATTGATATTCATGGTTTCTTTCTATGGTTTATAGTGTTCCACACTAATTGACATTAGAATCCTCCCCACACCTCACAGCTTAACATACCTTGCTAAACATGTTGTAATTGGAGCTACTGATGTTTCCTTACTGGGAGCAAAGAGTGTAACTTTTTCTTTTTATGTCACGAGGGATTATGTTCCACTCGGTAAATGCCCATCTATCGTTGGTAGGCAGCAAGTGTTTTAGAGTGTTATATCATGTAATTCTCACAGATGTACAAAATTTGGGTTGGAAGTTTATGTTCTGCAACAGCTTATTTATCGACATGTTCAGACATATGCAGACGTTTATATTTGCTGTTCATGATGGTGAAGCTAATTTGATTTTATGCACCTTTCCCGTTGGATCATTTTCACATGAGCAGGTAGTATTTGTACTGATTTGTATATGCAAACCGTTCTTGTTGCTAACAGTGTAACCTTTTTGGCTAACTCAATCTCACTAAATTTTATTGATATTGTCACTGATTCTTTGGCCACCAAGTTCTCTATTACTCCCTCCGTCCTAAATTAAAATTCATTTTAGATTATTGATAGGTTCATACAATAATTGATGTATGTGTTTTACATGTGTCTAGGTTTCATCTTTATTTATTTGAATATATACATAAAAATTAAGAGCTAAAACGACTACTATTTTAGAACGGATGGAGTACCTTTTAGTCAGTTGCAGTATCAAGTGATCAGTTATACATATTGAGATGATGTTTCAGATAAGTGTACCAGACGCTGGAGGGTAAATACTTTCAGGAATCAGTTGGCCATTGAATGCAGTAGGCATTATTTTTACGGATTTTATGGACTGATTGTTGTGCCTTACTGCAGAATGCTTTGTCTACAGCTGATATATAGTAATTTTGCTCGACAATTGGATAAGTGCATCATCACGTTGTAACAGGTTTGTCATGACCAACCTACCATAATGTAAGCAATCTTGATTGGCATGCCTTAAGCACGACGCTGGCCGCTGGGTATTCAGCGGAAAGTTCCCATGCATATTTATTGTTTGAACTTGTCCGGATCATATGTGAAGGCCTTACTTTGTGCTAGGCCTGCTCTGCATTTGTGTTTTAAGAAGGTAAATCTACGCATATGTTTTTTTTATATTTACAAGCTAGCTGAATATTTTCAAAATCGTTTAGTCAAACTTTTTAGAAGGTGGACACCAAACGTGGCTATGCGTGCATCCGTCTATGGGTCTGTTTGGTCTTCCTGAGCTAAAGAAAATAGGCTAAAATTTAGCCATATTAAGGGATAAAGTATCAAACACAAAGGTTAAAAAGGGGCTAAAACAATTTGGGTTAATTGGGTATGTGCCATTATAATTTTCTATGTTTTGATATGCACCACTAAACTTTTTAAGCTTGCAAATATGCCATTAAATTTTTAATCAAATCTAAAATAAATCATTGTCTACGGTTTAGTCCCAAACAAATCCACCACTATACATGTATTTTTCGTATTTCCCTTTGTACCGTTGCCCGAACACAATTGTTGTTTTGCTGTTACGAAGGCATCACATCTCTCTGGTTCCTCACCCATTACAAACACGATTGCTATTACGAATGCATCACGTCTTCAGGTCTTCTTACATCAGTGGCGGACGCAGGACAAAATTGTAGGTGAGGCTATACAGTAACTGATACAAATCACTAGATTAGACTATTAGATAAAAATAGTTTCATAATAACAATATTGACGGTGATTAAGTGATAATACGAGAAGTGTTCTAAAATGATATGAATATAAAAAAACCTTTTTGGTCATCCTAAATGAGAGTTGGAGAGGGCAAAGAGGGTAGGCCGACGGTGGCGGTGTGCTAGGGCAGAGCAGCCGCTTGGTGCGTCAGTGTGGCGTGTGGCGTGTTACGTGTCAATGAATCTAACGCAAAACGGTAATGGTGAGGTGACAACATGCGAGGGTTAGCGAGGGCAGGCGATGATGCGTCGGTACATGGCAGCGGCAGCCATTGTCGCGTTGCAACGACATAGTGAGACCCAGTGAGATAGTGAGCGTAGATGGCGTCATGGTGCCAAGGAAAGATCCTACCGATAGCCTACCCATCTACTGGTGCGGACTATGACGCAAGGTAGCGGCACTGCGTGCAAGATCTTGATTAGGTTTTATTTGGATGCTCTAGTATCCATCCCGATCCACATGTATCGAAGTGGATTGGGGTGTAAATTAGTTTAACTTACACCTCAATCCACATCAATACATGTGGGTTGGGGTGAATATTAGAGTACTCAGACAAAGCATGAGGCGACAAGCTGACAAGTGACGTGGAGGTAAGGTGGCACTGGTAGCAGGCGAGTTAGGTCACCCAACTGATCATTCGATTACCGAAGGAGCGAGTGAACCATGAGTGAGCTAGCGCTAGAGGGAGGAATCGAACGACTCCGGTAAGGAGTGGGCTGAGCAGTGGAGGGTCGAGAAAAATTAGATCAAAATCTAGTTTTTATTAAATTTAGTCCAACTTACTATATAAAAATTTGATTATTTTATTGTATATCTAAACTTAGGTATAAAAGATTAAAAAATTGAGGTGGGGCCATGGCACCCATTGCCCCACCCCTGGATACGCCCCTGTCTTACATGGTTGTTGTTTTGCTGTTACCCGATCGAGGCTGTGCACGAACGGAGAAAGAGAGAAACTTTTCTTTAGGTGACCAATGCGTCGCGGCCGGCGACCGTCCGCCTCCTACTGCCGCCGCGCTTCCCAAAAGGTGATCTGAATGCAGGGGCGTTCCGGCCGGCGGGAGAGGCGGCTCACGCTGGTGCCGGGGTGGTCTCCGGGACTGCCAAGGGGCGACGGAGGTGAGTCAGGTGAGTGCTCTGTTCACGATAGTGAGGAGGACGAGGCGGAGGAGTTTTGGAAGTCCTTGTCTGAGGACGGGATCTCCAGCTCGAGGAAGCCTTCGGCCTCTTTGGGTCGCTTCTGGGTGACCAGCACCGAGGAGGGCGAGGTCTCGGTCGCTGAGTCCGACGATGGGCTGGGAACCATGGGGAGTTCGGCGGAAGGCGGGTTGCCGGTTAGAGAGACGTCGGGCGAGTTCTCTAGCGTGGCATCCAGCTCACCGAACTTGGTTAGCAGCCAGAGTGTGAATAAGAATTCTGAGAGACGGCGGAAGGCGTCGGTGTAGAATCCTCGCGATGGTCAGAACGTCGACGATGGTAGAAACCAACGTGCATGGCAAGGACCTTTACGAAGGCCGAGAAGATCTCCAAAATTTTCGTTCGGTGTCACTGTTCGGAAGGCACGGTCTGTTCCTTTTCCTTCACGTCGATCGCGGCAGGGACCTCGCAAAGAGGATAGCATGGGGAGCTCGCCGCCGACGGGCAGCCCTAGGAAGATGATGAGTCATCCGATACCGGTGGGCCCAACGCTTTTGGGACCTAGGAGCTTTGATGTTGAGAGGCAGGCGGGAGGTGATGAGACGCTTCCTCGGGTAGTGCAACAGTCTGGAGGCCCAGTAATTAATAGTGAAGCAGGGTTCCGACGAGTTACGAATCAAATTGTACCCTACAAGACGCCGCTAGACCTTGTGGCTCTCTTTGAAAACGCTCACTCGTCGCAACAACTTCGTAGGGCTCCAATAACCAGACACAAACACCCAGGTCACGCCTCATACGCAACGGCTGCCATGGATAGGAGACCTCCTCCACAACAGCCGCAGCTGGCTCAGGAGGGTTCCTCTGGAGTTGGTAGAGCGGTGGCAAGGAGTGGCTTCCAGTATGACGGTCCGAACAATTTCCGACCTGGCTATGGTGGTAATCACTATATGCATCGGGGCAGCTCGTGGGCGAGACCAGGCTATGGCCGAGGAGGTCGAGGTCAGTTCAGAGGAAGAGGAGATCTTTTGCCACCTCCGGTAGGAAGAGGGACAGGTAACTCCTTGCCGAGGCCTTCTATCAATGATGTTGTAGGTGCGACGGTGAGTGTCGCCGGACTGGATGATAAGGCAGCCAAGGCGGAGGCCCTTCTCCAACAGGCGTTGAGTGCCATCCAGAACCTCAACGCTGAGAAGGGGGTTGGCGTTTCCGGTCAGCAGGTACAGGCCGAAGGTGCATCATCAGGGGGTGACAAATCCAAACCAGTGCCGTTGATTGAAATTACCAAGAAGAAGGAAGGGCAGGATGATCAGGGTCTGGGAGCAAAGGCTAATGCCAAAGCGCATTGCCACCGATGTTTTGCATAAGGGCACGTGATCAGTGGGTGCACTGCGGAGCTCTTCTGCGAGGTTTGTGGCACAAACACCCACATCAAGGCTAGATGTCCGGTGGTTAACGCTCCTAAGACACATGCTATTCCGGCGGGATTTGGAATAAACAATGGTGGTTTTTTTTCACATCCCGACGAACAAGAAACTGATCAAGAGCAAGAGTGATTCCAGGGTGGCTTTAATTCAAGTCATAGAAGGGGAAATTGGCAGTGCTAATGTGACAATGGAGTTGGAAAGGCTTCTACCGGGTGGAACTCCATGGGCTGTTGAGCAAATTGATCCGAAAACATTCAAGACCGTTTTTTCCTTCAGCTGTGGAGTTGATGAGAATGATAGAATGGGGGCCGGTGAAAGCAAAATCTCAGAAAGCAACCCTTGAGTTCAAGGCCAACAGTGCGGGGGGGGGCGAGTTAAGACTGTCCTGAGAGATGTATGGGTACAATTTGACGGTTTACCGCATAAGTTGTTCACATATCCGCATATTTGGGGAGTAGGCTCATCTCTCGGTGTGACATTGGATGTTGACATGGGTTTCTTTCGGAGGTTTGGTATTTGTAGGATGCTCACCAGCGTGATCGAGCCGCAAGCCATTCCGATATCTGTGGATGTGGAAATTGATAAAATTATTTATGAGGTGCATCTTTGGGTGGAGGGTGGATCAGCTATAGGAGTGTCGATGACTAAGCCTGAGGAGCCTTTTGTCGATGAGGATGGGAAAGAGGAGGGAGACGATGGAGAGGAAGATGACCTGCTTGATGATAATCATGTGTCGGGTAACAATCAGGAAAAGGAGGCAGGAGGTAATGGAGGAAACAACAGCAGGTATAAGGAAGGTAATCAGCATGTGCAGAACCTGAACGGGGAGGAGGGTGTGTGTGCGGTTGATATTGGATAGATGCAACCGAGTCAGGTTGTTTTGGAAACAGAAAAAGTCGCACCTACATGCGAGCTGATACTTGTCGGGAACGCTCCTGCCGTTACCTCTGTGGCGCATGTTTCTGACGAGGTGATGGAAGAAGCGGCAAGGCAGGCTGTGGACGCGGAGGTGAGGAACACGCCAGATTGTTATGCCAACAAAGTTCAGCAGCTCGCGGCGATGCCTGAAGTGGTGCAAGCAGTAGCCTCTGGGCGCAAGCGACGCTCTAGAAATACTGATGAGCATTCTTTAGTTCGGACAGAAAGGCTAAAAGCGGAACGCAATGGAGGTAATTTTATTTCGGTTAATCGTGATTTAAGCAGTAAGATTTTTGATATTCCTATCGATACTGTTAAAACAAACTTGAGCAACTTAGGCATTTCATTAGGCACTAATGAGGGACAAATAGCTAATTCCTTAGTGGTTTTAAGTAATGCCGATAGGAACATGGCAGAACCTGTTTTTTCGTGGTCCCCGTTAACAATGAATTATAGTATGGATGAGGAGGAAGAGGTAGATACTGAGTTGGATAAGCTTATTTTACAAAATATATGCGGTAATTTAATGGAGGAGATCATGGATGATGGAATTGATAACAACGTGTGTTGTCAAAATCCAATGCATCGTGTTGACTCTTCTAGAAAAAAAGGAAATAGGTCGGGTAAAAAGAAGTCACAAAAAATAAGAAGAAAAGATGAAAGGTATTTTCTGGAACTATAATGGGTTTCATGACCCTAAGAAACATCGTTTTGTAGCGGACATGACCAAGGATTTTGACCTTAACTTCATTGCTTTATCGGAAACGGTAAAGAAAGAATTTTCGGTCACTTTCCTAAAAAATTTATGTGCGAGGAGGGATTTCATCTGGCACTGTAAGGAACCTAGAGGGCGATCAGGAGGAATACTGATGGGCATAGATCTCTCGGTTTTCGATATAGGAGTTATAGATGAAGGCGACTTCTATGTTAAATTTGATTTGCGAAATAAGAATGATGGCTTTAAATGGGTGCTTGTTTGTGTTTATGGTCCTGCGCAAGATAACTTAAAAGAAGAATTTTTGGCAGAAATGGTTAACATGGTAGGTCGGGTAACGGTGCCAGTTTTGATTGGTGGTGACTTTAATATTCTCAGGAAGTCATCTGAGAAAAACAACGACAACTTTAACCCGAGGTGGTCGTTCTTGTTTAACGCAGTCATAGACGGATTGAACCTCATGGAACTAGAGTTATTGAATAGACAATTTACGTGGGCCAATTCTAGGGTCAACCCAACCTACGAAAAGCTAGACCGAATCCTAGTGTCTACTGAATGGGAGCTACACTTCCCTAAGGCGTCGGTGGTAGCACACTCTAGGGATATTTCTGACCATACGCCCCTGTTGCTTAACACTGGAGACAGTCTCCCGAGTAATATCCAACCGATGTTCAAGTTTGAACTCGGATGGCTACTGAGGGATGGGTTTCGAGATATGGTTGCTCAGATTTGGTCACAAGACTGGGGTGGCACTTCGGCCTTGGAGAAATGGCAGAATAAAATCAGAAAAGTTAGACAACATCTGAGAGGGTGGGCTAAAAATATTAGCGGATCTAACAAAAAAGAAAAGAAAGAGATCCTGAGTAAATTAGACATCCTCGATAAGAAAGCTGAAACGGTCTTGTTGTCCACCCAGGAAATTGATACCAAAAACTTCCTTCGTAATAGGCTCGCAGCGATGCTGAGAGAAGATGAGATTAAATGGTATCAACGGGCCAAGACTAAAGGTCTTTTGGAGGGAGATTCGAACACCAAGTATTTCCATTTAGTTGCGAATGGTAAACACAGGAAAACCCGCATTTACAAGCTTATGAATGGAGACAATGTAATTATGGGGGATATTGATTTAAAAAAACATATCACATCGTATTACAAAACTCTATTCGATCCAGCTACTGAATCCAATTTCCAGCTAGACGACTCTAGGATACAGGATATCCCACAAATCTCTAGCGAAGAAAATACTTGTCTTACTGCTGATTTTACCATAGAAGAGGTTAAGGTGGCTATTTTTAAGATGGAGCATAACAAGGCTCCTGGTCCGGATGGTTTTCCGGCCGAGTTCTACCAGTATTTCTGGGATGTTATTAAAAATGACCTGATGGCTCTCTTTTCAGAATTTAGTACTGGTTGCCTTCGGTTACATAGCCTTAATTTTGGGACAATTATATTACTTCCCAAAGTATGTGAGGCTATTAGGATTGAGCAATACAGACTGATATGTCTGCTAAACGTGAGCTTCAAGATCTTTACTAAAACAACAATGAATAGGCTGGTAGGTGTGGCACATAAAGTTATTAGCCCAACCCAGACGACCTTCTTACCTGGGCGTAATATCATGGAAGGTGTTGTTATTCTGCATGAGACTATTCATGAATTACATCGTAAGAAGCAAAGTGGGGTTGTGTTTAAAATAGATTTCGTAAAAGCGTACGATAAAATTAGATGGTCGTTTGTGAGACAGACCTTGAAGTTGAAGGGGTTTTGTGATAGATGGTGTGATTGGATAGAGACAGCTTCACTCAGAAAGGTCACGTCAATATTAAAATAAATGACACGTTGGGGAATAATTTTCAAACAAAAAAAGGTCTGCGACAGGGAGATCCTCTTTCTCCTGTGTTATTTAACATGGTAGTGGATATGCTAGCAGTGCTTGTTAATAGAGCTAAGAGGGAGGGTCAGATCGGTGGGGTGGTACCTCACTTAGTGGAGGAGGGCCTTTCTATTCTCCAGTATGCAGATGACACGATTTTGTTTATGGAGCATGATATTGAGAAGGCCCGAAACTTAAAATTCATTCTTTGTGCGTTTGAGGAACTTTCCGGCCTTAAGATCAACTTTCATAAGAGTGAAATCTTCTGCTTTGGAGAGGCAAAGGAGGTTGAGCACACGTATTCGCAGCTCTTTGGGTGTAAGGTTGGGTCTTACCCTTTCAAGTATCTAGGTATTCCTATGCAAGTTACAAAATTAAAGAACGCCGATTGGAATGTATTGTTGGAAAGAATTGAGAAGAAACTAAGCAGCTAGAAAGGTAAACATCTTTCGGTTGGCGGACGCTTAGTTCTTATTAATTTGGTTCTAACAAGTCTTCCTATGTTCATGATGTCTTTCTTTGAAATCCCCCGGGTAATACTCAGGAAGTTGGACTACTTGAGGTCTAGATTTTTTTGGCAAGCTGATACCCAAAAAAAGAAATATAGACTAGCTAAGTGGGACATCCTGTGTCAACCTAAGGACATGGGAGGGCTGGGAATAAAAAACATTGACACCCAGAATAAGTGTTTACTTAGTAAATGGTTGTTTAAGTTAATTAATGAGGAAGGTTTATGGCAAGAAGTAATTAGAAAGAAGTACCTATGTAACAAATCTATTGGACAGGTTCGCAGAAAACCAGGAGACTCCCATTTTTGGACTGGCCTTATGAAAGTAAGAGACATGTTTCTAGAAAGGGGAGTTTTCTCGGTTAATAATGGTCGTGATATACGTTTTTGGGAAGATAGGTGGTTAGGTAATTGTACCTTACAACAAAGATTCCCGAGCTTGTAGAACCTAGTCCATAGAAAGAATGATATAGTGGATAATGTCTGTGCAACGAGTCCTTTGAATGTTTCCTTTCGAAGAGGACTTGTGGGAGTCAATCTCCAAAATTGGTATAATTTGGTAACTTTGGTTGTTAATGTATCCTTAAACAATTCAAGGGACAAGTTCCAGTGGGGCCTCCACTAGAACGGTCAGTATTCTGTCAAGTCCTTTTATGATTTCATAATCAGTAATGGACGGGTTAAGCATGACCAAACTGTGTGGAAGCTCAAAATTTCGCTTAAAATCAAGATTTTCTCTTGGTATTTAAGGAGGGGGGTTATACTAACTAAGGATAATTTGGCAAAAAGAAATTTGAACGGCAATAGAAAGTGTGTGTTTTGTTCAGACGACGAGTCGATCCAACATCTTTTCTTTGATTGCCATTATGCCAAGTTTATTTGGCGGGTTGTTAGCTTTACTTTTGGCCTAAAAGAACCGACTAACACCGAGGAAATTTACAATAGTTGGCTTATAAATGTAAATGCTAGGTGGAGGTCGTTGATTTTGGTTGGTGATACTGCCATTTGCTGGGCATTATGGTTGTGTAGAAATGATCTTGTTTTTGATAAAAGCCTTATACAAACTTATATGTAGGTACTCTTCAGAGGAATTTATTGGTGTCGTTCTTGGACGCTACTCCAAAAGCATGAAGACGATGCCAAAATTATGAAGGCTGCCTGCAGGAGGTTACAAGTGTCGGTGATGCAAATCTTCGCTCATCAAAGGTGGCAATTTGGTAATAGGATTACTATCTAAGTTGTAGCCTTTATGTTTTTGCTCTCCCAACTGCGCTTGGGTTTGTGCCGCCTGTGGCAATGGACTTGTTTGTTTTGTGGATTTGTGTGGCCGTCATCCGTTTCGGATGTAGGTCGGGACATCTTTTCCCATTATCTAAAAAAGTCGTCAGAGCCTTGCTGGTGAACAACGCCTAGTACTAGTGAAATCTTGTGAAGAAACAGTCCAACAGAGTAACATGCTACCATCTGAGTAGAACCAGGAACAAAAATTGCAACACATATGTACAAATCATGAACTGTCCACAATAGAATAACCAATTGTGACCATAGCAAAAATCTTCTGTTTCTGAATAAAAATAGCAAAATCGGTGTTTATGTTTGTAAAAGCAAGGGCAAGGGTAGAAAGAGAAATACGAAAATACACTAGCGGGTGGGTCTGTTTGAGACTAAACCATAGACAATGGTCTATTTCAGACTTGATTAAAAGTTTAATGTCACTTTTGTAAGCTTAAGAAGTTTAGTGGCATATATCAAAACATAGATAATTATAATGACACAGACACAACTAACCCAAACAATTTAGCCTATTAGCCCCACCTTGTGGACTTATAGTGGGCTAAAATCCCCACCTTTCCACCTACTACTCTATCCACTTTTTTGGTGCATGGTATTTTGGTCTTCGTGAACAACATTAATTGCTTTAGTAATTGTTTTAATCAGGTGATCCAAATAGGGTCGGATAAATTTTAGCCTCTAAACTTTAGCCCAAGGAAACCAAGTTGGCTCTATATTTCTATATAATGTGGTATTGGGCATCGAGTCGGGGATTGTCGGTGTTTAGAGTCCGACCGCACACCCAGGGCGGTGCTGTCGACTATAGCTCAATGGTTTGTGCTGGATGCACGAGAGATGGACAGACAATTTTCTACAGGTTCGGGCCGCTTGGAGAGGCGTAATACCCTACTTCCTAGTGTGGATCTTTATGTGGTGGGTTACAAGTGAAGTCTCCTAAATGGAGAAAAGTTAATGAGATAGGTAGATGGTCGATGGAAATGATGGGGTACCCCCTAGGCCTTATATACTCGACCGTGGGGCACTCCATGCGTACATGAGGATAATGTGTATCCCAAATAATAGTGAAGCGACTGAACTGATCTTACTACAATCTTGCCCGACTTATCCCTAATCCACCCCGATATTCAAGGGCGCCATACGCGGGAAAGTCGGGCGATTGCTGCTGATAGCGCACGAGTCTGACGGGTCGCCTGGGCCTGAGTCTGCTTTTTCTTGGGTCGGCCCACTCCGCCAGTAGTTCTACCCTAGCCCACGAAGGGACGACCTTGCGAGGTAATTGGCCCAAGGCCCTGTGCGAGGCCTTCTTGCCTTCTAGTGGATCCGGGGGATATCTGTCCCCCACAAGCACCCAATCTTTGAGTTGATTTTGAAATAATTAGCCCAAAGGTTTTAGGTCCGGCTCATGGGTTCGCTATATGACACGGTTTCCATTATGCCGATGGGTGCACCCATTGGGTGTAGCCTCTGAGCTTTGAGCGAATTTTGAAAATAATTCATTCAAAGGTCTTTACCTTATGCTTTAGAAATCATCTTATGCTTTAGAAATCAGCATTTTGTCTTGGGATTAAAAATCTATTGGGTGCATCGAATGTGCACCCAATGGGTGTAGCCCCCGAGCTTTGAGTGGATTTTGAAAATAATCCATTCAAATGTCTTCATCTTATGCTTTAGAGATCAGCATTTTGTCTTCATCTTATGCCTTAGAAATCAGCACTTTGTTTTCCTGAGACTAAAAATCTATTGGATGCACCGAAGGTGCACCCAATTGGTGTAGCCCACGAGCTGAGTGGATTTTGAAAATAATCCATTCAAAGGTATTCATTTTATGCTCTTGCGAATTCAAACGACGCTATTTGTCTAAGCCTTGTTAGGTCTGAAATTAATTTGATCGGCGACAGATTAGACGTCTGGCTGGTTGAGGCAGATGGCTCTCAGCTGGACATCACCCTGCTCTGTGCTTCAATGCTTCTGCTGATTGGACTTGTCGTTCAGTAGCTACATTTGGACTTCCTCCCATCTCAGCCGATCTCCTCCTTTTGTCGTAGTACATTCATTGCGTATATTGTGTGGATATGAATTCTGTAGAAAATCTTTGAAAATTCTTAGCGACACACCCAATGGGTGTGCCCAAGGGGTGTCTTGGTACGCAGAGTGTTTACTATACTGTCCTGGCGTAGTAACTTGATGTGACCGCGGGGTGTAATCATATTGTCTGAGCAGTTGACCTTGGTCCAAACGGTGTCGTGTTATGCGAAGCGGCGCCTGGTGCCTGACTCATTTTCAGGCGGCTTGAATTGCTTATTGAATACTTGTGACTGATCGGCGATCGTGGTAGGAAGTGGACGGTCACCCCAGCCTCTATAAATAGCTTGCTTGCCCCGTTGTTCTCTTCACTCATCCTTCGATCATCTGCTTTCTTCGTCTTCGCTCTCTCCTTCTCTAACCAACCATGGGTAGAGGCAGGTGGGGTTGTGGTTTGCCTCGCCTCGCTGACGGCAAGCGCAAGCGTGCTCCGAGTCCTCCCTCGGAGGACTTCGGGGACTCGGAGTACTCAGAGGAGGCATCCTCCGAGTCTGATCGTTTGCCTGCTCCGGCTTCTCCTCCGGCGTCATCCGAGGACTCGGATGACTCCATGGGGCTCTCCACCGCGGCCTAGGCGTACTGGCGCTCCATCGAGCGCGCTGGGCTCGGTGGGTCGAATGAGTCGGGGGTATCCTCGAATGAGGCGGACTCCTCCGACTCCTCCGAGGAGTGGAGCAGCGGCAACAGTGATGACGAGGGCGACGGCGGCAGCAGCGACGACGACGACAAGGGCGGTGGTGACGGCGGCAGGGCGACGACAGCGGCAAGGGCGACGGTGGCAATGGCAGCAACGACGGCAGCAAGGGCGATGGTGACGGCGGCAAGGGCGATGGTGACGGCAGCGGCGAGGGCGATGGTGACTGCAGCGGCAGTGGCGACGGTGACGACAGCGGCAAGGGTGACGGCAGCGGCGGCAAGGGTGACGGCAGCGGCGGCAAGGCCAGTGGCATTATGCCACTGGTTTAAATATTAGTATAGATAGTAGCAGTAAAATAATGTAGTATTAGTTAGTAGTGTGGTGTAGTGTAAGTAGTAAGGTAATGCAATGTAATGTAGTAGCAAGGGTAGAAAAAGTTGACTCATAATGAGTCGGCTTCGAGTTTGTGTCACTCCCTCCATTATGAATCAAGGATGTAGTTGCTCCAAGTAATCACTGCTGTTTTGGTTTTCATTTGCGCGCTTGAAAGTTTGTCCATGCGCTTGACAGTGCTGGCATTTTAGAGGTAATGCCCGAGTGATGACTGAGACTTTTACTTTTCCGAGTGGTGGTCTAGCACTTTAGAGGTAACGCCCGACCCAAGGAGCCTATTTATACTCGCGCCGACGTGCCTTTTTGATTTCCGAGCCCTAACTTCACTTTTTCCTCAGCCGCTTCTCTGCTTTCCTGAATTTCTGAGCCCACTCGTTCTGCCCGAGAGATTGAAATGGCTCCCAAGAGGAAGAGGCAGAGCGTCATTGCTCTGATCATCCCGCCCATTGATCCCAACAGCCAGCTTCCGTTCGCTGGTAATCATATGTCTATCATCTCTGAATCTGATCTTTTCCACCTTGTTGAGATTGGGGTTTTGCCACCAAAAGAACTATGTTCTTGGTGGATCTGTCGTGGGGTCATTGTCCCGACGGAGGACACCCATGAATCCGTTGTCTACGTGTCATTTCTCATTCGTGGACTTGCTCTTCCCGTCTCTCCTTTTTTCGTGGTCTCCTCGATTTCTATGATTTGAATCTGACACATCTAAACCCTAACTCTATTCTTCAAGTTGCCATTTTCATACATCTGTGTGAGGCTTTTCTTGGAATTCTTCCTCATTTCGGACTCTAGAGGTACCTCTATCACTGTCGGCCCGGGATGGCCGGAGGGCAACATCAGCTTGTCGGCGGCACAAGTTTAGAGCTTCGCCGGGGGAGGAAAGTGGAATATTTTGATACCCCCTCAAAGATAGCTGTCAGAGAGGGAATTCTCTGGCCGGGTGGCGAAATGCACCCGCTCTAAGTCCTAAGATGAGGAAGGGGCTTAAGCGTTTTGCCTGTCTTGCTAAGCGATCACTGAGCACATGAACACGCGAGGATTTAGAGTGGTTCGCGCCACCGGAGCATAATACCCTACTCCACTGTATGACGGATTGCTGTGGAAGCTTCTCGCACAAGGGATGATGGACACAGTGCGCCGCGCAGCCCGGGCGTACTGTTTGACAGCGGACTGGACATGCATGCCGTCTGCAGGATGGCCCTGGCTCCGCCTGCTTGCGGAGTGGATAGGTCGCATTAAATGCTGAGGGGGCACATCGCCTGTCAGCAGGGTGGACAGGCGGCGCGTCCTTTCCTCAATAAATGCAGAGACCGCACGGCCTAGAGGCCTTACGTTAGGCTCCGTGCGCTTGCTTATGTCACGGGCAAGATGCCATGCGGCAGCATCGGGACTCCGCCTGAGCGTGGAGTGCAAGCGCATAGGATAAGGCCTAGACACGTGTCAGTACCGGACCCTTGCTTACGCCAGGGTATCCCCTATCCCGGGACCTTGTTGTGGCCCGGACCTTACTCGGAGGGATCTGGACCCCATCCAAGGGACTCGGCATGCTTATTTGGGAGTCTCGGACCGTAATCGGGGGTCCGGGTTGTGCGTACAGGGGTCCGATGCTTCCTCGCGGAGGTCCGGCCCAACTGATACATCCTGGGATGTATCATCTTTTCTCGCCACGTGGTGCTCCTTGAGCCGTCCACGTGGTGGGAACGGGTGTTGTTTACCGTGCGGCTAGGGATCGCCGTACGGGCACCATGTCTTCATACTGTAGTAAAGGGTACCCCTGGTTTAGGGTACCGACAGTGGCCCCCGGGCCCGCCTCAGGGGAGGATACGAGCCTGCAGGTGGGGTCAAAGTTTGACTGATTGGCTCGCTGCTTCTGCGCGCCCGTTTGATGCAATTACTGCCGGTCCGCCCTTGGTCACGCTGACTGCCACACCTGTCCCCGCGGCTGACTGACCCGTGACCTCCACACTTAATGGCTTCGTTGGGCCATGCGCGGGGTGCCTCGAGTCACTGCATTGGTTTTGAAAATTTAACTTCTCCGTCTTCTGCGTCGGCCCCGAGGAGGTGTGGTACTGGCGCGAGTGGCGGTGCGACTTCTATGTACGCAGAAACTGGTGCGTCAGGTGCATGGCATGTGGGTCTGGGCCCTCATGCCAGAGGTTGGACCGCTGGTTGCGGTGAAGCCGAGGGGGCACACAACCGCGGGGCGGTTGCACGCTCCTTGTGTGGCGGTTCGCCTTCTTGACCGTTGGTTGCGGCGAAGATGAAGGGGCACACAACCGCGGGGCGGTTGCACGCTCCTTGTGCGGCGGTTCGTCTTCTTGACCATTGGTTGCGGCGAAAATGAAGGGACACACAATCCGCGGGGCGGTTGCATGCTCCTTGTGCGGCGGTTCGCCTTCTTCGCGCTTCGGGCCAGCTTGTATGACATGTGAGGCCTGGCCCCCGTGTCATAGGATGGGAACCCTGGTGCTCATCGGGGGAGACCTTGCTCGTGACGCTTCGGGGCGTGAGCGAGGAAATCTGCCCTTAAATAAGGGTTCATCCCTCGAGTAGCAGCCATGTCTTGCTTCTCTCCCACTCGCGGTGCCCTTTCGCCTTTGAGCTCTCTGCGCCCCTTTGCCTTCAAGGTTTCTGCTTTGCGTTGCCGTAGTTTGCCATGGCCTTGTGACTTCATCCCGAGCGCGCCCAGACTGAGTGAGTGCTCGAAATGGTGTATTGTCTGCCTGGATGGAATGTGTCGGGGTCATCCACTCTGATGAGCTTGCCGCTAGAGAGTTCGTGCCTTTTGTCCTCCCTAGCGGGCCGGTGCTACCGGTCTTGTCTTCCCTTTGCTGGTGGTGCGCGACCTTGTGGGAGCATCGTTCTTCCACCGGTGCTTGGCTTCAAGGATGTTCATCAGCCTCGCGGTGGTGGGGAGCGAGCTGAGCCGCGGCTTTGCCTCCCACATGGGCGGGTGCCTGCCTCTTCCTCCAGCATTTGGAGGAAACAAATGATCACCAGCCTTGTGAAGGATGCGAACTTCGGCTACGCGGTCCCGGCCAGACCGCAAGCACCGCCTTCCACCGTGCTCCCAGCTCCATGGCTTGGATGGTCTTGTCCTCACCCTCGTAGGGGGACGGAGGCGAGGACCTCTTCGCCATGGCGCGCACGCTGAGGTGGTCACCACCGCTAGGGAGGCTGCCTAGTGCAGAGGTGGTCACCGCTGCTGGTGAGGCTGCCCGTTGCAGAGGTGGTTGCCTCTGCTAGCGAGCCGCTCGGAGCTGAGGTAGTCATCGCTGTTGGCGAGCCGTCGGTGCAGAGGTGGTCGCTGCCGTCGGTGCATAGGTGGTCGCCTCCGCTGGCGAGCCGCTCGGAGCTAGCTACCCACGCGGCCCTACTGGTATGGAGGTAGTTCATACCTATAGAGTAGAGATGGAGCTAGGACTCCACTTGAAGGCGGATGTAATACTTTTGCTTTTTGTAAGGTACTTTTGAGTACTATTTATCAAGAAGTATTAGCACTAATCTGTGTACCACTTGTCCCTATTGTGTGTGGTGTAACCGATTCCTCCTTGGTACCTGGCCCCCGGGATGTAGGCTCGATTTGTCGAGGCTGCAGACCAGCATACCTAAGAAAGAGTTGGCAATGGCCCCCAGAAGGTAGCCTCGACTGGGACCTGAGCATGCACACAGCTTCGGCTAGGGAGCATTAGTAGTACACCCACAGGACCCACCATTGACACTAGCCATCCTTTGATACATGCTTGGGACCTGCAGGGTTTAGTCTGGGAGGCCAAGTTGTGCGTCCGGACCCCCTGGATGGTGGTTTTAGGTACTAGGACACCCGTCGCAGAGTGGTGGAGCGTGCAGGCCCACGGTACGGAACCAGGCTGAGCGGCTACACGGGCTCCGGACCACCCCAGGAGACAAGTGTCCATTCTCTAGTTCCGGACCCTAGGTTGCCGGGCCCACAGGACTTATAGCTCCAAATACTAGGGTTCCCGTCATGGAGTGGTGGAGTGTGCAGGCTTTCGGGTACGGAACCAGGCTAAGCGGCCACATAGGCTCCGGACCACCCCATGGAACGGGCTTCCGTTCTTTAGAATCGGCCACCAGGCTGTCGGGCCCTCCTGCTTTCGCAGAGAGGTCCTAAACTGCAAGCCTGGCTGTTCAATTCGGATGTCATTATGTCTAATGGAATGGGAGCTGTTAGGGTGGGTTAGATAAAATAACATCTGGAAAACTGCAAGGTAAGATCGTGGAGCAGTAGGATAAAACTATCATAGAGGCACATCTGAGGGGGTAAATCTTTTCTTTATAACTTGTCATGCATGGGTGCAGACCAACAGGCCGGGCTTATGAGGGCGGACCTCACCGGGTTGGCGTACACGTATGTGGTACCTAGTTACAAAAGAGAGAAGAATTCGACCCCTCAGACTTGCTCCTATGGATAGAACTTACAGAGATGCTCCAGTGGCCAGGAAGAGGTACTCCTTCAGTCATAGCAAGATAGTCACCACTGGGTCGGCGTATTCCCGTCACCTTGAAGGGTCCTTCCCAACTGTGGGAGAGTTGCGGAGCCCTTCTTGGTTTGGTACTTGCCGTAGGACTAGGTCCTGACCCTGGGTTCCCATATATGTTTGATGAGAGAGTCCTCGTCATCGTGTTGTAGCCATTTCTGCATGGACTTATCAGAAGCCTGGACCCGTGGGGAGTCCAGAAGGGTTTCCGGGGGAAGGCAGGCTTCGACCCCGTAGACCAGGGAGCACGAGGTCCCTCTGGGGGTCCATCTAGTTGTCCCCACCGGAGTAGAAGCCTCTGGCGAAGACATCCTTCAGGTCCCCCTCGGGTGACTGATACCCGAGGTCCCGTTCAGCCGCGGCCACCTCGCCGTCGTCGACCTTTTCTTTGCCAGGTCGGCGACGAGGTGGGGAGCCGTCCCTGGAAGACTACTCGCGCCGCTCGCTGACGCGTTTCGCGAGGTCAATGATCTCGCGACACTCCGCGGCGCTGTGGCGACCGTTGGGGTGCATAGGGCATGAGCCGCTGTTACCCCTCTGCGACCGTGGGCGTTTGTTGCGGTCGCCCCGGCCCCCGGTCACGGCTGCAACGACTAGAGAGGTGGACCGTGGCTTCTGGTAGTCGCGGTCCTTCTTCTTTTTATTCTTACCGTCCCGGGGGACGGCACCCGAGCCACCCGACTGGGTAGCCCCGGTTTGTGGGGCCGAGTGCCATGCACGGCCCTCGGCGGCTCTGGCGCATTTGTCGGCCAGAGCGAAGAGTGTGGGGACAGTCTCCACGTCATGCGTGGCCAACTTCTCCAACATTTTCTCATCACATACTCAATGGCGAAAGGCCGTGATGATGGAAGCATCGGAAATGCGAGGTATAGTGCCTTGTACCTTGGTGAAGCGGGAGATGAACGTCCGGAGAGTCTCCCCGGGCTCCTGCCTTACAACGTGGAGGTGGGCCTCCACACTGTGCTGCTGGTAAGCGCTGGCGAAGTTCACAACGTACCGCACGCAGAGCTCTTCCCAGGAGTAGATTGACCCTGGGGCAAGGTTCATGAGCCAAGTCCGGGCAGGTCCGGACAAGGCGACATGAAAATATGTCGCCATCACAGCGGTGTTTCCACCTGCTAATGTGATAGCGGTGACGTACACCTGCAGGAATTCCGACGGGTTTGACGTACCGTAGTACTTTTCTGGCAGGTGCGGCCGGAACTTGGGTGGCCATGACGCCGCGCGGAGATGATCCGCGAGAGCGGCACAGCCCACGCCGGCCAAGGGGACACCCGCTTGAGACCGGGTGCCCATTGGTGCCTACGGTGCTACCGCAGCGAAGTCTTGATCGAGGTTGCGACCCTCGATGTTTTGGCGGCGCTCGTCTGCCCTTTCCAAAGAGTCCCGGGCGTCCTCTCCCGCACGCCTGCGGTTGAGTTCTGCCCAGAGGTCGTTGGTCTGTGCGCCCCTCACTAAGGGTGAGCGCACAGACGCCGACGCCTCATGTTGGCGCCGGGATGACCGTGGCCTCGACCTAGTCGAGGTAGAACGTGCCATGCCGAGCAGTCGGTCGACGTCGTCCTGCCACTGCTTCATGGCCCCCGGTGAGGCCGTGGAGCTTGGAGGGTGACGTAGCAACTCCCTGGCTGCTAACAATGCTCTCGGAGCTGCCCTCGATAGAGTTCAGGATGTCTGCGCAGTTGTATGCTGCCGTGCAGCGTGCACAGCCGCAGTACTCGGCACTGGGCGGTTGGGAACTTGTGGCGTGGAAGAAACAACTTCTTCCTCCATCAGGAAATCTGTTGAAGTCTTGGCGCGGTGCTCAACGATTTGCACCATCATGCTGAGCGAGGAAACAAGAAAAAACCTAATGCCTAGCCCCCTACCTGGCGCGCCAAATGTCGGAGAGGGAATTCTCCGGCCGGGTGGCGGAATGCACCCGTCCTAAGTCCTAAGATGAGGAAGGGGCTTAAGCGTTTTGCCTGTCTTGCTAAGCGATCACCGAGAACATGAACACGCAAAGATTTAGAGTGGTTCGGGCCGCTGGAGCGTAATACCCTACTCCACTATATGATGGATTGATGTGGAAGCTTCTCGTACAAGGGATGATGGAAACAGTGCGCCGCGCAGCCTGGGCGTACTGTTTGACAGCGGACTGGATAGGCACGTCGTCTGCAGGATGGCCCTGGCGCCGCCTGCTTGCGGAGTGGACAGGTCGCATTAAATGCTGAGGGGGCACATCGCCTGTCAGCAGGGTGGACAGGCGGTGCGTCCTTTCCACAATAAATGCAGAGACCGCATGGCCTAGAGGCCTTACGTCAGGCTCCACCCGCTGGCTTATGTCACGGGCAAGATGCCACGCGGCAGCATCGGGACTCCGCCTAAGTGGGGAGCGCAAGCGCACCGGATAACGCCTGGACACGTGTCAGTAACGGACCCTTGCTTACGCTAGGGTATCCCCTGTCCCAGGACCTCGTTGTGGCTCAGACCTTACTCGGAGGGATTTGGACCCCATCCAAGGGACCTAGCATGCTTATTTGGGAGTTTCGGACCATAATCGGGGGTTCGGGTTGTACGTACAGGGGTCCGGTGCTTCCTCGCGGAGGTCCAGCCCAACTGATACATCCTGGGATGTATCATCTTTTCTCGCCACGTGGTGCTCCTTGAGCCGTCCACATGGTGGGAATGGGTGCTGTTTACCGTGCGGCTAGGGATCGCCGTACGGGCACCGTGTCTTCATACTGTAGTAAAGGGTACCCCTGATTCAGGGTACCGACAACAGCATTAAGGGATGGCGTCTTGAGTGGTTCATCGTGGAGAATCACGACAAATCTCTCCCCCTCGGTCAGGGAGGCAACCAGACGTTTCGTACGCCTAGCTCGGTAGAGTCTCCCAATTTTTTAGAGGTAGCCGATGCCAAAGTGCTGCTCGCTGAGATCTGCTCATTGGAGGATAGGGGTCTGGCTGCTGAAGCCGTGGTTGCTGACTTTGTCTTCAAGAATATTCAACCTTTGAAGGATAGAGTTTACCCTGCTTACTTGTATACCGGCATCAATGATTCCACCCGAGTCACAAACAGACAGATTCCCAATGAGGACTTGATGAGTCGACTGGATATGGTACTGAGGGGTAGGGTCTCAAATGTTGGTGCTCCCTTAGCTTACTCTGTGTGGAACCTGCCTCCAAATAGGCCCTTTTCTGAATTTGTCTCCAATCCTCCTGCTCGTGATGGTAGCCCAAGCCATAGAGTGTGGCCCTCCCCTGAGGATATTGAAGCTTTGATTGCCTCACTTCGGAATCTTCCCGAGGCTGAGAGGCAAACTCATTTCGAGATGCCAACTAGCATCGGTGATGCTGAGATGGACGTCATGCTTATCCTACTGGCTGGGGAATCGTCTGACTCTACCCGTAGCGAGCCGATGGCCATTACGACAGGACAAGAGTTTGGCGAGGATGTGGAAATCTAGAAACCCGAAGGTGTCCGCCAGAAGCGTTCACACCGAGTGAACCGCCCAGCTGCACCTGTCGAGGAGGAGAAGAAGAAGAAGCGACTTCGGTGACTGTCGTGCCTGAATCAAGATGCTGGTCCTTCTGCGTTGTTCCTTAGTGATGGCCTGGTGGACACCATTCCCGAGGTCAATGCTGAAGGTTGAGATGATGCTCAGTGTTGGGTCTATGCTTCGTCGCCGAAGGTCTTATAGGAAGAAGCGGTCTTCGGCTGAAGCTGTTTGTATAAGATGGCCGAAGGTTCCTCTTCGTGAAGCTTCAGTATTACAAACCGACTTAAAGATAGAATGACCTTTTAGTCCATAAAGGTCTGAGTCAATGTTGTAAGCTTTTATAAGGGGCATACTTGTAATTCCTCACAGGCTGCGTCCTGTGCCTATAAATAGTGAACAGTATTCCTTTACTGTTCACGCTTTTTGGAAATTGCAATCGCATCTTCCGGGAACCAACCTTTGTCAAGGCAGAGGTATTATTGTGTTCAATGATTCAATATATTAAGTGAATATAATATAATTCGTCTATGATTTATTTACCCTTTTATACCCTTTGTCTTATGTTATCTTATACAAATTATTGAAATTTTATTACGAAGACTTGAGCTTCGTAAATTATATTCTCATCAACCTTCGTCCAAGGCTCATTATCCTTAAGGGAATAATGTTTCATGGACGAAGGACGTTAACATTTAACATTTTATGTTGCCTTGTTCTTAATTCATAGCTTTTGAGAACAAGTCCCCAACATTGGCGAATGTGTATCGACTTTACAGATCTTAACAAGGCTTGTCCGAAGGATGAATTCCCATTGCCAAGGATAGACTCTTTAGTTGATGCAACAGCTTCTTCAGAGCTCATGAGTCTGTTAGACTGTTATTCAGGCTACCACCAAATCTGGATGAAGAAGGAAGATGAGCCGAAGACTAGCTTCATAACCCCAAGTGGCACATATTGCTATCTTCGGATGCCTGAGGGGCTCAAAAACGCTGGAGGAAGTTTCAGCAGAATGACTGCGAAGGTTCTCCAGTCTCAGATAGGCAGGAATGTGTTAACTTATGTTGATGATATCATTGTAAAAAGCACGAAACAGGAGAATCATATTGCTGATTTGCAGGAGACCTTCGCCAGTTTCAGGCAGGCTGGTTTAAAGTTGAATCCAGAAAAATGCGTCTTCGGAGTAAAGAAGGGGAAATTTCTTGGATGCTTGGTTTCAACAAAGGGAATTGAAGCTAATCCAAGTAAAATTGAAGCTATACTTCGGATGGAGCCACCAACTACAAAAAAGGGGGCTCAAAGATTGACAGGAAGATTGGCATCTCTCAATAGATTCATATCCAGATCAGCAGAGAGAAACTTACCATTCTTCGAAGTGCTGAAGTCAGCCGAAGTCTTTCAATGGGGACCAATCCAGCAGAAGGCCTTTGAAGAGCTGAAACAGTATTTGATAGATCTAACAGCATTAACTCCACCTACGCCAGGGGCTCCTTTGTTATTATATGTGGCAGCTTCGCACTCAGCGGTAAGTGCAGCACTTGTCCAGGAGAAGCTTGATGGCCAAGTCAGGAAGCAGGTTCCAGTGTATTTTGTATCTGAAGTTCTTAGTATATCAAAGAAAAACTACACAGAATTAGAGAAGGTGTTATATGCTGTTTTGATGGCATCCAGGAAGCTTCGGCACTATTTTCAAGCTTACAACATAATTGTTCCTTCTTCACAACCTTTGAAGGATATTATGAGGAACCAAGAAGCTACTGGAAGGATTGGAAAATGGGCTGCAGAGCTCAACGAATTTTGTATTGAATATGTTCATAGATCTTCGATTCAGTCCCAGGCGTTAGCAGACTTCATTGCTGACTGGACGCCAGGGGCTCAGGAGGAAGAAACAAATAAAGACGCCGAAGCATGGACAGTGTTTTGCGATGGGTCTTGGGGAACCTTCGGAGCGGGAGCGGCTGCTGTGTTGGTTTCACCTTCCAAAGTTAAAACTTGCTATGCGGCAAAACTTGATTTTAGTTGCACAAATAACATTGCCGAGTACGAAGCCTTGCTTCTGGGTCTTCAGAAGCTAAAAGCAATGGGAATCAGAAGGGCCATACTTAAAACTGATTCCCAGGTTGTTTCGGGTCATATTGACAAGAGTTGCAAGGCTAAAGATCCGAAGCTTGAAAAATATCTGGATATGGTTCGAAGAGTTGAAGCTTCCTTCGAAGGATTTTCTGTCAAAAATATCCCTCGAGGACAAAATGAGCATGCTGATTTGCTAGCTAAGTCAGCAGCACAGGGGCTGCCCTTACCTTCGGATTTGTTCTTCGAGACAATAAAAGCACCTTCGGTGGAACTTCTTGAAAGAGCAGTCCTCAATATATCTCCTGTTTATAGCGAAGATTGGAGAACTGAGATCATCTCTTACCTTCAGGGTAAATTCCTTTCAGATGACGAAGCTTATAACAGGAGGATAGAGGCAAGAGCTCGTCCATATGTCATGATAGAAGTGGAGTTATACAAGCATGGAGTTTGTGCTCCGCTGCTCAAGTGTTTATCTAGAACCGAAGGCGTAGAGTTGATGAAAGAAATACATGCAGGCCTGTGTGGATCTCACATTGGATCTAGGCCATTACTTGGAAAAGTTTTCCGTCAGGGGTTTTATTGGCCGAAGGCAGCTTCGGACGCGGCGGAATTAGTTCAAAAGTGCGAAGGTTGTCAGAAATGTGCAAGAGATCAAAAACAACCTTCGTCCTTAACACAGCTCATACAACCCATCTGGCCATTGCAAAGGTGGGGCCTTGACTTGTTAGGTCCGTTACCACCGGCCCAAGGGAACCTAAGATATGTTGTAGTGGCGGTGGAATATTTTTCTAAATGGATTGAGGCAAAGCCTTTAGCCACAATAACTTCGGCCACCGTCCAAAAGTTTTTCTGGCAGAATATTGTTTGTCGTTTCGGGGTACCAAAGGCTATTACTGTGGATAATGGAACACAGTTTGACTCCAAAGCTTTCAGGGATTTCTGTGATCAAATTGGTACGAAGATCCACTTTGCATCAGTTAGACATCCGGAGTCAAATGGACTCGTTGAAAGAGCCAATGGCATTATAATGACAGGAATAATGAAGTTAATCTTCAATCAACCCAGGGGAAAGTGGCCAGATCAGTTAACCAAAGTGGTGTGGAGCCACAATACTACAACGTCAAGGTCTACAGGCTTTACTCCATTCAAGTTATTATTCGGTGACGAAGCACTAACTCCGGAGGAAGCTAAAACCGGATCAATAAGAGTAGTAGCTTCGGCAGAATCAGATTCCGAAGCTGCTTATTCTGTGGAAAAAGATGCTTTAGAAGGGATCAGGCTGCAAGCTGTGGAGAACATCAATAAATATCAAGCCGAAACAATCAAATGGCGAGATAGAAAGGTTCGGCTAAAGAATATTGAGCCAGGACACTTGGTGCTTCGGAGAGTGGCCAACCCAGAAACAGTGGGCAAGTTGCAGTTGAAATGGGATGGACCTTTCTTAGTAGCATCTTCGTCAAGACCCGGTTCATACAGATTGAAGGATATGGACGGCAACGACATTCCTAGATCTTGGAATGCGGATGAGCTTCGGCGATATTATGTATAACTCGATGTAATTTTTCATATTTTTTATTTTTCTTTCATGGCACCCTTTTCCTTTCTGAAGGGGGAGAAAGGTTTTTAATGGGGCCATGACATGTAATTTCCTTTTTTAGTTCTATAAGAGCAAAATCCCCCAAGGAATGTAAATGTAAAAGCTGAGAACGCACCATCGAGTGCCGAAAAGTAAAAAGCGAAGAAGCTCCAAAGTCGTTCCTAAGGGAATGCAGAGCTTACAGCGAAAAGTCAAAGCTGATTCCGCCAAAAGTAAAGGCGAAGAAGCTCCAAAGTCGTTCCTAAGGGAATGCAGAGCTTACAGCGAAAAGTCAACGCTGGTTCCGCCAAAAGTAAAGGCGAAGAAGCTCCAAAGTCGTTCCTAACGGAATGCAGAGCTGAGGTGTGATTGTTTTGAAGGAAATAATGGCTATGAGTATGGCTTCGGATACGCGTTTGGACATTCATTTGCACATCACATTACATCATAGCATTTGCATTCATAAACATTCATCCAGGCATATGTAGGATAATCATCATCATGGCATAAGTGTTTGCTTCGGCAAAAAGAAAAAAAAAAGAGGAAGAAAGAGCTTCGTGTACAAAAGGAGAGCTTCGGAAAGAAGGGAAATGTTGTTTTCTATGCTTCGCTGCGTACGAAAAGAAGGGAAGGTGTTTTTTCGCCTTCGGCTCAAAAAAGAAAATTTCGTCCACATCAAAGCACTTCTCATACATCAATGGAAGGATAAGGATATATTACAAGGTATGAACAGAATTCATTAAAGACAAGTTTTAGTTACATTTACAAAAGTTATCTCAAAAAGTTTCTCAAGTACTGTCTACAGTCTACTATTTAATCTCCAAGGAGCTTCAGCTTCGGCGTTATTTTTTAATCATCGGCTTCGGCTTCGTCATCCTACATGAATAAGGTTGTTGTAAGTCAAAATCGAGCTTGCAGGAAGAGGTAAGCACAAGGTATGGTTTCTTACTAGTTCAAGGTGACTCCGAGCTTCGTCTCCAGCCTTTTCTCGCCCACCTTTTGTCCATATCATTTTTACAAATCTATTAGAGATACTTCGGGCGAGATCAGGAATGTCATCTAGGATTGATGGTGATAAAGTGAAATTTGGCCTATTGACAATCTTTCCATGATCGCAGCCAGCTTTTAGGAAAGCTGCAGCAGTGCCCCGAGAAGCCACCCAGGCACAGAAGTCACCGTGCCCAGCTATGATTTCGTCGAGCTCGTCAATCTCACCCTCAATATGTTCGAAGGTCTTCGGTAGATCTTCAGCTGAGGGGGTGAATTTTTCACTGCTGGCTCCAACTGAGTGAAAAATTTTTCTTAATCGTTGAATGCATTTGTTACTAAATTCCAAACATTTTTCTTGAAGGCTCGTCAAAAGTTTTCTCAAATCTGAATTTTGTTGAGCTTCGGCTTCAAGTTTTGTATTAAGATCTTGCTTTTCTCGTTCGAACTGCTCAGATTGGCGGAGAAGCTTCGTGTTCAGTTCTGTTATTTTTGCTTCAGCTTCCGCCAATAAACCTTCGGTTGCCTGGAGCTCAAAGTTCTTTTTCTCGATAGCATCTGATTGCTCCTTTATTCTGCTTTCTAAATTTTCAATTATAACTTCGTGCTTCTTATCTTCAAAATCTTGCTGCATTTTCAAGGCTTTGCTCAACAGCATACTCTGCACGAAAACAACCTTCGTCAGACATGTTTTCATTATTAAAAACAATAAAAGTTAAGGGAAAAGTAGTTCACCTTGAAATTGGAATAAAATAAACTACCAACGATATGTTGTCGTCGGTAGCGGCTGATGTCTGTTTCTAGCTTCGGAAAACCGATACTCTTTGACAGAGTACCGATAACTTTGGCTCTAGTTTGATCTCGAATACAATCTAATTTTTCATCATCAATGCCTCCGAAGAGGAGTGCTCCAGGTTTGTATCCGCAGAATTTGGCATACTCTTTAAGCTCTTCTATTTCAGCTTTTGACAGTTTTTCTCCAACTAAATTCTGGAACATGAAGGCTTCGTTTTCTGAAGCTTCATCAGCAATTTCCTTCCCTTTCCCCGACGCTGCAGTCACGGCCTCTTCGGCGGCGGTGGTAGCTTCTTCTGCAGCCATATCTAGCAGTATTCTGTCAATGTGTTCGATTGTGCTCTCCAGGTTCAAATCTTCAGCTGAGGCAGCTTCGGCAACCGCGACCTCCGAAGGTGTAATTTCAATATTTGTCCCTTCTGCAGCCGCTGGTGTTTTTTGAGCTGAAGTTCTTGGCGGTGTCTTATCAATTACCTCTGTCACAGTGATAATTCTTTGTCTCTTTGCTTTGATTGTTTTCTTCGATTTTTCGGGCTCCTTGTCCTTCTGAAAAAACTTTGTCAGTTGAGGCCCCAGTGGACTTAGCTTCGCAGGTAAGGATTCAGTCATTACCTTCAGAATTTCCTCAACGTCAGCGGCAGAGGGTGATGCGGGGGTTTCCTCTTCGTCGGACATTTTTTGCTTCGGAGAAGACGTTTTTCTCTTCTTCGGAATTTTCTTCTTTGATGGTTCTTTCTCATCTTCATTTAAGGCCTCAGTCATCCTTTTTCTTTTTTGGCCCCCAGCACCTTTGTTCAGATTTTCATAATCAGGGTATTCAAAGCCCAAGGCGTCCAGCACTCGGTTCAGTCTTCGCTTCGGACGAGTGCCGAAGGCCGCAGTCATCAATTGATCTTCTTTTTTGGAGTAGTTCCCAAGTATTTCATTACACATTACTTCAATTGTATCCAGCCACTCTTGGCAAGGTGTTTTAAAGTATTTCTTAAATTTGAAATAGTAAGGTAAACGCACAAGTTCACCTTCTTTCTTTTCCCCCTTCAGCTTCGGCATTTCCCATTCTTTTAAACTAGGAAAAACTTTGAAAGCCAAGAACTCCTGAACCAGGTCTCTTGTACTGATATGTTCTGCAATAATTCTGAATTCATTCATTGCTTGTTGTGTTGGACCTTCGGGTGTCATGTTGCAGCGAGGTCGGGTTTCTCCGAAGATTAGTTCGAGTGGACTTTGCACAAGCTTCTCCTTGTCATCATCAACCTTGACATAGAACCACTCCGACTTCCAGCCTGCTGCCCATTTGCTTCGATAGCTGATTACAAGAAACTTTGTGGTTTTCCGATAGGCAAAGTTATAACAACCAAAATTGTCGTGCAATCCATCCTTTCTAGCCTTCGTCTGATAATGCAGCTCGTGGACCCGGCCAAAGCTGTCCGCAAATGGCTCCACTGCTTGGCTTCGGAGTGCCCAGATATAAACGCTAAGCCTAACGATAGCGTTAGGGGTCAGCTGGTGAAAATAGATACCGGACCTCTTCAGTACCTCTGCAATAATCCCATGTAGGGGGAATCTTAATCCAGCCTTTAGAAAGCTTTTGAAAATAACAATTTCATCCTTCTCCGGCTTTGGAGTAGTCTCTTCTCCCCCGAAGCGTAATAGCTTTTTCTGATTTTCATTAAAAAAGCCCGATTTTACCATCTTGGACAGATCAGCCTTCGAAACAGTAGATTTCCCGAAGTCCAAGTGGCTGGGCTTGCTTGGCATGGCAATGCGATAATCATCTTCGGGATCAGTTTCCTCAATATCTTCTTCTTCTGCTTCAGCGATTGCTTGTTCTGCTTGTTCTGCATCATCACTAGGGATCTTTTCTGAAGTCACCAGCCCGGATCGTTGCATGGCTTCGGAGATGGGAACAGTCTCCGAAGCTTCAGTTTCGCCCCCCTCACGCTCAACCCTGGCGGTAGAGCGCACTCTGGCCATTTAATTATGAATTTGTGGAAATTTAATACTTTCTTCTTCCGAAGTTTTTTCTGACGAAGCAGGCTTCAAGCTGGAGCTTCGTTCGATTCCGACAGACAAGCTTCGGCGATGGTTAAAAATTTTGGCAGCAAAACAGTGCAAATAGCAATGAATGCTATGGTAACTTCACACCTACTCGTCTGTTTATATAGTACTGCAGGTAAGAAGGCGAAGCGCCAGGATTTTTACACCAGGCGGACACCCGCTCGCACTCGCTGCGTGGTGGACCGCAGAGACCAAACAGTAACTCTGCAAGGTGGGGCCGCTACACGCTGGGAAATTGAATCGTTTCTCGACAACGAGCTCAAGGAAGGTGTTTTTTAGACCTTCGGCGCTCCGAAGCTTAAGAGACTTTTTTCACGGATCAAGCTCGTTACGAAAAACGATCTAGCACCGCGAAAGGGGCTACTGTTGGGTCTATGCTTCGTCGCCGAAGGTCTTATAGGAAGAAGCGGTCTTCGGCTGAAGCTGTTTGTATAAGATGGCCGAAGGTTCCTCTTCGTGAAGCTTCGGTATTACAAACTGACTTAAAGATAGAATGACCTTTTAGTCCATAAAGGTCTGAGTCAATGTTGTAAGCTTTTATAAGGGGCATACTTGTAATTCCTCACAGGCTGCGTCCTGTGCCTATAAATAGTGAACAATATTCCTTTACTGTTCACGCTTTTTGGAAATTGCAATCGCATCTTCCGGGAACCAACCTTTGTCAAGGCAGAGGTATTATTGTGTTCAATGATTCAATATATTAAGTGAATATAATATAATTCGTCTATGATTTATTTACCCTTTTATACCCTTTGTCTTATGTTATCTTATACAAATTATTGAAATTTTATTACGAAGACTTGAGCTTCATAAATTATATTCTCATCAACCTTCGTCCAAGGCTCATTATCCTTAAGGGAATAATGTTTCATGGACGAAGGACGTTAACATTTAACATTTTATGTTGCCTTGTTCTTACTTCATAGCTTTTAAGAACAAGTCCCCAACACTCAGACTGCTGGTGGTGTGTTTGACAAGGATCAAGAAGAAGAAATTCTGCTGATCCGCAAGAACAGTCGTCATTATAGAGGCAGCGATGGGGGCAGCGATATTCCCTCCCAAGCCTTGTCGGCACTAGTCAGCCTTCAAGGGCTTTCAATATCAGACTTTGATCAGGCGTTGTAGGAGGTCGTTCCTGAAGATATTTTATCAGAGCCTCCTGAGGCTGACATTCCGACCATCTGTTTAGAGGTCCCAGATGGTGGTCTTTCGCTGCATGACTCTACTGGGCAAGAGGTAACCCGGGTGGTGTCTCGTGCATCATCAACCTTAGAGGGCAGTCTTCCATGCTAAAACGCTGATCCGAGTCATCCAAGTCCTATGGAGGTGGCTGAAGGGCCATCAGCCCTAGAGGTGGCTGATGTAGAAGACCCAGCCCCCGAGGGTGGCACTGGTAGCGACCCAGCCCCTGAGGGTGCTGTAGGAGGCTCCCTCTCTGCTGCTTCCATGGACGTCCACGTTGGGTCGCTACCAGTCTGGTCTATGGAGGCTGCGGTGACGCACGTTTCTACGGCTCTCGCTGGTCAAGTCGCTTTAGAGGTGAACGAGCCAGACACCAGGAGCCTGCCGCCTGCTGATGGGCTGAAGTTACCCCGAGTCATGCTCTTGAGATTATTCCTGCTAATCTTCCCTCATCGAGCCATGCACCGACTCTTCCTGAATTGGGTCTTCCCCTGTTCCTTTACAATCTTCAGGTGAGTCAATGTAACACCCTGAATTTGGGGTATAAAATTTCTTTCTAATTATCACCCAAATCCATGTGTTACTCTTCTCTCTCTCACTCTAGGTTCTATCTCTCTCTAGATTCTCTCTCCCTTTTTCCTTTTTAAGTAGAATTAGCTTAAAGTTAGGGGGATTTAATTATTTATTTTTGCCAGAACATTATGAGTCATGACATGTTGCATCATGCTGAGCATAAAACATTCTTTGAAGTGTTGCACATGTTTGAATTTATTTGAATTTGAAACCTAATTTGAATTTGGAATTGAAAACCCTATAGAAAACAAATAGAAAAGGAATTAGAAAATCTAGAGAAAAAGAAAAAGAGAAAACAGCCCAAACCAGCCTAGCTCGGCCGCGCGCCCGCCCGCCCGCGCCGCCTGACAGGCGGACCCCGCCTGTCAGCGGCAGCTCTTTCTCCCGCGCGCCCTCCCTCTCTCGCTCGCTGCCCAGTGGGGCCGACCTGTCAGCGCCGGTTTCTTCACCCGCGCGCTTCCCCTCTCTCTGCCTCGCGGGCCCGGTTCGCCAGTTCTTGAGTCGTTGCCCCGAGCGCCCCTCTCCTCTCTCTCGCCACCGTGGACCCTCCCTGTCAGATCCACCCTTCCCGCGCCCGCCGTGGACCGGCGAGTGCGCGAACCCGCGCACGTCGCCAGATTTCACGGCCATGACGCCCGCCCACGTGCCCAGCTCCTTTCTTAGAGCCCCGCTAGTGCCCCGCACTCGCCCCCCCCCCCCACCTCATTTCGCACAGCTTTGCCCTCTCTCGTGCTCAGCCCTCGCCGCCAGACGCCGTCGGAGACCCGCGCCCGCTTCCCCGGCCATCCAGCTCGCCGGAGATCGCGCCAAGCCTCCCCAAGATCTGCCCCGAGGTGATACACCTTTGCCCGTGCTCAATTTCCCAAGTCTCGCTCTGTGCTTGGCCAATTTTGGCATCGCCGGTGCTCGGCCGCGGCGGTCCGCTGTGCTTGCGCGGTGGCCGATCGATTTAGCCCGGTCCAGTTCCCTGGCGTTAGTCCCTAAGGTGCCTCTGCCTCGACTGAAGCTAGCCTAGGCCTTAGTGCGCCTTAAGCCCCCTCCCCATGGCCGGAATGCCTCGTCGGAGTTCCTCCGGTCCGCCCGAGTCCTTTCACCCGTCGTTCTCCCCTCTTTGTCCACGAATTCATGGCCTCTTCCCCGCCATTGAGTTCGCCGTGGCGTTCTCTCCCTCTCTGCCCAATCCCAGCGACCCCGGAACCCCCTAGCTCATGCCTGCCTCAACTCCAGTGACTTCACCGCCGCGGAGAGGAGCAGCGCCGCCCGTAGCCGTTCATCCTCCCCAGTCTGATCCCCTCCGTCCGATCCTGATCGCACGACTCAGATCACGGGTACCGCTTCGCGCACGTGCGCCCTGCGCCCCTGGCCCGCCTGTCAGTGCCCAAGTCCCCTGGCACTGGGCCCGCTCGGTCAGTGCACTCTCCCCCTCTGTCGCTGACGCCCCTGGCCAGCCTGTCCGCACTCGCCCGCCCACGCGCGCGCCCTCGGTCGCAGATCTATTCTCAACCGTTGGTTTTAGATCTAATGGTTGAGGGAGCCCGATACCCCTTCGCGTGGTTGTTTTGCGTAAGAAACCCTCGGTTTGTTTAGAATAAACCTGCCGTCCCTGGTTTTCGCGCGTAGGCCCCTGTATTCTTGCAGATTGAACCGTGGACTTTTAAATATTCACAGAATTAGACCTAATTTCATATTTTGAATTTCCAAACTTGTTTATTTCATATCTTTTGCATATGAACTCCAAATTTAGTGATTCAAGTTGGAAAATGTTCATAGGATTATTCTCTGTTTAAATAAAATAGTTTCATTTACTGTCTGCACATTCTAATTTTTACGATTAAGTATGAACTAAGGTAGGTGTAGATTTATTTATTTATTAAAATAAATAAAAGGAGAACCCTAGAGATTTAAACATGTTTAAGCTTGTGAGATTAATAATGTGTATTACATGAATTCATCTCTATTCTAATTTTTAGGTCATAATAAAATGAATTGAACTATGTTATGTATTTGTGGGTAACACTTAGAGAAGTAATAATCTATTTTCCAAATGAAGTTAGTTTATGTTATAGTTTATGTTATACTTTGAACTCATTATCCCTTATTTAGTATTGTGCCCTTTGAGATGTATCCCTATGTTTGTACATGTTTGTTGTGTTGTTCATTTGTACTTTCTAAATGTATTGAATGCATGCTCGCTTTATTTAGACAATGAGTAGTCCAAGATTCCTGAGTGTGATGTTGGAGACCTCTCTGAGCAACAACCTGGTGAAGGCAAGTGTCCTATGACCTATTATGTCCTACATACTTTACGATTCACTATCCCGCATTACATTATTTAAACCTAAGGATTGACTAGTCTGTATTTACCTTTTTGGATTATCATGGTTAGCATTTTGCTATTGCCTTAACTTTAATCAATGAACATGATGTGAACATTTATGATACGATACTATTATCCTGATTATGTTGATGATCTTGTGATACTCTAGGGGGCTCAGGCCTTTTTCCTGAGTACCTCTCCGTAAGGACCTGTTCGTGGAGTGACCACCCGGGATAACAGTGCAACCATGAGGGTGGAATGGGACGCCTTTAGCTGATTAATTAGATGAACCTGGGGGTGTAGATGGCTTTGCCGGAGGGCCATCAATGTGGGCCGGGGCGTAGTGCTCGCTCTGCCAAGGTGTGACACCCCAGTGTCACTTAGGGTTCTTCTCAGTACTAGCTCAAGTACCATCATTTCATGTAAGCAAATTTGAGCAAGAAGCATCAAATTAACTTAAGAATAAAAGATCCACTAAGTTTATATCTAAAAGAATCATGTTCAAAACAATTGAGGTTTTCAAAAAGGGAAAATGTTGAAACCCTAATACCAACCCTAAATAAGCCATTTAAGTAGAGAAGAAGAAAAGGGATGAAAGACCATGAAAATCACGAAATCATGGCTTAGGCCAATTATAAAAATTGAAATACACTAAATAAGCTACAATAAAGATTATGAAAGCTTGGCCAAAATAGTTTATTAAAAACTCCAAACAAGCCATTCAAGTGGAGGCTCAATTGGGGAAATCTGAAATTCAGATTTCTGAATTTTCAGCCTTTGAACTAAAACCGAGTGCGTTCACCTTGATCCTTAGCTCTAATCCTAATGCTCCCATTGACAAAAATGTGTCTAACTAACCCCTCTGTCACATGCCAGAAGATGGCATTGGGACGCAAGCCCTAGACACGACAAAACCGAAGATTTGCCTTGGGCTCGGGCTGGGAGATAGACCAGACTTCAGAGCTCCAAATCTTTGAAACCAGCAGGTCAAATCTTATGACCCCCACACAAGATCGGTAGCTTATAGGGAGGAGAAGAGGTTTTGTGCACTGACCAAGGCAAGAGCAGGATCGGATGAATGACCACACGCGCCAGAACTCGGGCAGAATGAATGTGCACATGTGTTCGACCCTGGTCGGCACGCCGGCGTTCGCCCAACCCCCCCCCCTCCCGCGCTCGCCCTTTCGTTCGGTCAAGTCCACCACGCACCCTCGCCCTCGGTCGTGCTCGCCCGCGCCTTTAAAGCCTCCCCCGGGCGCGCCTCACCTCACCCCGTGCTCACCCTCGCTGGCCAGACGCCCCTCCTTAGCTCCGGCGAGCTTTTCTTCCGCCCGCCACCACTGCCCAAGCCTCGGCCACCGTGGCCAGCCCGCTCCAGTCATGTCCAAGTTGCGCCTGCCCCTTGGTTAGCTTCGCCAGTGGCCCGTGGAGCTTTCCAAGCTCTCGGACCCGGCAGAACCTCACCGGAGACCCAAGATCATCCTCACCGGACTTCGGTCGCCCGCCTGCGCGCGTAGACCGAGCAATCCGGTGAGTCATTCTCCGTTTCATTGCACACACACCTTCCTTGATCTCCGGTGAAGCTCACTGACCCATTTGATTGACCTATCGTGCCCTGGTTAGGCCAGACTCCTCGTCGCCAACGAGCTCCCCCGCCTGCGCACGTGGACCGGCCAACTTCAACCATCCCCGACGGCGACCCGCACATCGTCGTGACCCTCAGGACCTTCCCTACACCCTCGACCACCTCACCAGAGCAGTCTTGTCGCTGGTAAGCCCCTCCACCCTTTTCTTCCTCCGCGGCCACTGTTCCATTAGGGAAGGACCATGGGTTCGATTTCCAGAAACCCTAGGGGGTTTTCTGCAGAGCCATAGACTCATGTGAATAGTGCACCGAGGACCTGTCTATAATTCATTTAACATCTTTCGCCAGGGACCCCAGCGCAAAACTGTTTTTCCTTTATCCATTTCTATTTAACCTTTTTAAATTCAGCAGAGAACTTAGAGAATTTATATCTTGAGTTATATTCAACCAAATTTGACCAAACCAATTTTGTTGGATTCAAAATATTATGGGCTATCAATTAAAAATATTGAACCATATGCTTTCTGTTTTAAATTTTAGAGTTTGAAACTGATTAAGGAAAAGAACCAAACCTTATTAAATTAAAGAAAATTAGTTATGCTTTTGTGCTGAACTTAAGAAAATTTGTAGAAGTGTAAACCCCCTTAGGCGCTGTTTAAAAATAGTGAGCACCCCAGTATTGAAAATTTAAGTAGGATTATCTATTAAAAGCCATTTTGCCCAAAACTTAGAAAAATAAGAAAGGCATTAAAAATAATGAACAGTGAATGCAATTATTTTTCCTAGTCCACTTAAGTAATAAAGAACCTAGGAAAAATAAAGGGACCCCTAGTCTAGAACAAATTCTAGGGGAAATGTTTTATTAGGCACTAATCAAACTAGAAAAACAATTATTAGAATTATGAAAACAATTTCAAAGTTGTTAATAAAAATCCAGTGGACTTGTAACCACTAGAACCCCACTACAAAAATGATAAACACCCCAGCCCATCATTTTAAGTAGGGTAAACAAATAAAACTTGATATTGGGCCATATTTGAAATAAATCATGAGCAAACCAAAAATAGTGCAATAATGGGCAAATAAAATTTTACCAGATAGATAATGAAGTAGGTCACCAGAGAAAATTTGTAAAACCCAATTGAAAGCTTGTTGGGGACTTGTTCTCAAATGCTTCGAATTAAGAACAAGGCAACATAAAATGTTAAATATCAAAGCCCTTCGTCCATCGAAGCATTATACCCCTATGGATATAATGGGTTTCAGACGAAGGTTATGAAGGTCACACCTTCATAATCATAATGAAAGGTAAGAAAGGTTCATGCATAAAATAATATGATTACTTTAAATATTAACTTATTCTTATTTTTATTTATTTCACTTATATAAATGACAACAAATTACAAATGTACCTTCGGCTTGAGGGAAAGTAAAAGGTACAAGCGTGATGCCAGTGCCAAGTCAGTGTGAACAGTACGGGAGTACTGTTCATCTATTTATAGGCACGGGACACAGCCCGTGTAAAATTACATTAATGCCCTTTACATTTATCAATAACTCTATAGCAATTCTTCAGGGTCTAATTTGGCTTTTCATCTTTAAGTCGGTTCCCCTTTTCTACTGTCATGCCGAAGCTTATCTGCGCATAGCTTCGTGATGATCTTTTCCTTCGTCACAATCGCCTTCCGTCCCACTCAAGCTTCGTCTTGACCATACTCTTATATACTCGTAATCCAATTCCGAAGATACCTGTTCACACATTTCACTTGGAAAACTTTGTCAAATCATGTTTTTGAGGACCTTCGGAAGCCGAAGGCCCCCAACAGTAGCCCCTCGCATAAATTCATATTGTGATATGGACGAAGGCCTTAAGCCGAAGGTCCGAAAAAACACCTTCTCTTTGCTAGAATAGCAACAGTCTTTGACAAGCGGGACCCTCCAGTTTTCAACGCACTGGGTGTATAAATAAGAGCTCATCCCGAGTTATTTGGCATGCTCTCTTGCCAACTGCTTTTACTCACCCAACTATTAACCTACGCGTAACAACACTTGCTTCGCCTTTTGGATTTTTAAGCTTCGGTTTCGAGAATATTTTCTCAGCGTTTTCAAGGATGTCTGAGGATAAAAAAGCTGTCAGTGATTCAAAGCTAAGTCTTTCTGAGGAGATGCATCTGGGCTTTCTTCAATCAATGTCGAAGACTAATACAGAGAAGATTACTAAAGAGATTTTGGAGGGTTTGTCTGAAGATACTGGTGACAGTGACAGTTATGATGTGGAAAGTGGGGGCGAAGACTCCGAAGATCGACCATGGCGACCGAGTCACACAGTCTTCGGCAAGTCGAGCATTAAGCAGAGTCATCTTGATACCATGAAAGGAAGGTATTTTCGGGACATGTCTATTGTGAGGGCAGATATTGGGGAGAAGACTGTGCCTACTCCCGAAGAAAATGAAGTTGTGGTATTTCGAAGCTTCTTGAAAGCTGGACTACGATTTCCCTTAAGCAGTTTTGTTGTGGAAGTACTGAAGGTTTTTGAAGTCTACCTTCACCAACTCACTCCCGAATCAATCATAAGGATGGGCATCTTCGTCTGGGCCGTGAGGAGCCAAGGTTTGGAACCAAATGCTAAAAGTTTTTGCAACATACATGAGTTGTTGTACGAGACGAAATCTTGGGGCAAAGAACAATATCACAACAACTTTGGCTGCTACAGCTTCGGCGCCCGATCTGGGTCAAGTTGCCCCGTGCCAACCTTTCGGAAAAGATGGCCCGACAACTGGACGACAGAATGGTTTTATGTGAAGAATGATTTAAAAATCCGAGAAGATATTAAAGGTATCATTATGCGCCCTATTTGGCAACGCTTCGGCCTTCGAAGGCCGAAGGTAGTGATGTATGAGACAGCCGAAGAATGCCAAAGAGCCTTCGGCGCAGTGTGCTCTTTTATTGGGACAAGGGATTTAATGCAAGAACATATTGCCTTTAGAGTATGGCCTCTTGCAGATAACTGGGAAATGCCGCAGGAAACCGTTAAAGAACCTGACGAAGGCAGGCTAGTCAGGCTAAAATACACATTCAAGTACGGAGATAAATTTGTTGAGCCAGATGATGACTGGCTAAAAAGCATTGAGACTGTAAGTGATGAACTGCTTGGGGTATACTCAAAGGCCGAAGATACTGCATTATCAGCGGCCTTCGGAGGCCGAAAGAAGAAGAGGCTCAATCGAGTATTTGACGCAATTGGGTTTGTCTACCCCGACTACCATTATCCAGTGCAGGGTCAAAAAAGAAAGAATACTTCCTCTGTGAAGGAAACTACTTCAGCCGCTCCTAGTGAGCCGACGCCGAAGAGGAAAAGGGTAAAGGTTCTCACACACCGGCCACGTTATATTGAACTGGCCACAGTGCCTGAGTTCGCCGGTGAGACCTCTTCGGCCACCGAAGCTAAAAAATCAACGCTGCTGCCAGAGATCGAACAGTTGGCCGAAGTGCCAGTAACAGAAAAGATAGACGAACCAAAGACTGAAGAAGCAAAAACATTAGAAGTTTTAAGTCCTTCAACAAAAATTGAGACAGGAAAAAGCCAGAAGGGTCCAATAGTGACCCCGAAAAGAAAAAGGATGGTTAATGTGTTAGATGTTTTGGAGACAATTAAATCTTCAAGCATAACTCCAAAGAAAACTGTTGAAACTTCTGAAGTGCCTACTGAAGCCTTTGTTGCTGAAGCTTCGAAGCAACAATTTGAAACTGAAGCTGGGCCTTCAGAGCCCACCAAGGAAAAACCTTTGGAAACCGAAGAAACAAAAATTACAAAGGCAGCTTTGGAAGCCAAAAAAATAAAAATGTCAGAGCCAATTTTGGTTGAAGAAATTGACACTGCTGCCCCCAAAGCACCTTCCAAATTATGCGATTACATTGTGCGACATGCTTCGGGGAAGAAATTATCTGAAGAAGAGATTTTTGAAGCTAATCACTATGCCAGAGAACTGAAATATCCGAAGGGGGCACTAGTGTTCAATGGGACAAACGAAGATGACTTCCTATACTGCCTCCCTGACAACAAAGAATTATCTGTCTGCCGGGAGATGGCTAGGAGTATGGGGTTTCCGAAGCTTGAGGCTAGATTATGCGCTATGACGAAGGAGGACCTTGCGGATAGCCTTGCATACAATAGCCTGAAGGTGCGAGAATGGTATATTTAGAAATTTACAATTTTTGAATCATTCTTTTATTCTTATACTAATTCTTGTATATATAGGGTTTAATATTGAGCAACGCGCTGAGAGCGCAAAAGAATGCCGAAGACGAGAGCTATGATATTGCTTTCAACAATCTACGATCAGAGGTTATTAAGCTGAGGAACGAAGCTCTGGAAAAAGATAGAATTCTGCTTACATTGGTGGACAAGATAAAGGAAGATGAAGCTACCTCTAAGGCTCAAGCTGAAGCCCAAAAACGCGAAATTAAAGATCTTCAGAAACAGCTAGCCAGAGCTAAAGAAGAACGTATACTTGAATAGACAAAACGAGAGCTTAGTGATCAATGGGCCAATCATTTAGAAATAAATGTTAAAGAGCTTCGTGCATCCCAGAGAAGATGCTATGATAAATCCATTGTGTGTGTTAAGAAGATAAAATCCAGCTTCGCCAACGTTGGCGCATTCTCTAGCGAAGAGAATTTCTCAAGGGACAATCTCGAAGGTCCGATGGAATGGATCAGTCACGAAGCTGAGGCCTTCGAAGAAATCCTGAATAGCCGCGGTGACATATGTGCTTTTTCGGGTGCTAGAGGAATTGCTACTGTTTTGGAGAGGAAAGGTTGTGAGCATGTAAAATCTTTAGCGCAATCCGAAACTACTTTGTCCTCCGAAGACATTAAAAACCCCTCAGCCGAAGCAAGCATGATCGGCGGAAAATTTTTCACCGATATCTGGGACAACGGCGGCCGAGAAATGGCCCAAGAAATTATTCAAAAGAGCGAAAAAGGCATCCACGATGCTAGAAAAGTAGCGGAAGCTGCCGAGAAAAGTACAGAGCCCGAAGGGCAAATAGGTATTAATTAGTGGTTTTTATTATGTTGTAATTTTTGATTCCAGACTTTGTTCGCGGTTTGTAATAGTAATATAGCCGTATCTTCTCCTCCCTCAAAACCTGCTGAGGCATCTCCGGGCCCCCACCCGAAGGGGGACGATGAAATTAGAAAAATGGCCGAAGCCATTATGGACAAGGTAGTCGACCAGCTACTGAACGAAGCTGCAGAAATAGTTCTTAAGGAGGATTAAATGCTATTGTAGAAACATTTGGAACGTAACATGTGTAATACATTGTAACTTTGAATGTAATATATAATCTATTTATAGTTTAATTCTTTACGATGCATGAAATTTTGCATACATACCATTTTTTGAGCCTTCGGCAAAAAAACACCTTCCCTTCTTTTCATGCTTCGTGAAGAAAATCTTTTATATATCACAAGAATTTGCATACTTCTCTGATGGAGAATATCCAAGCTTCGTGAAATATTCTCCGAAGCTATAAAACAGTTTTATGTTGCCCCTCTAATGAAGTTACACTTCTTCTCGATTTATCTTGTGCCTTAGCACGATTTTCTCTTTTCCAAAATAATCTTCGAAAATCAATACTGTATCCCCTTCATGTTCCACATGCAATATGCTATATGATGCTTATGTTATGCAGAATGATGTGATGATGCTATGTTATGCAAAATGATATTTGTGCCGCAGATACATATCCCTGTAATAGAGCACACACACTTTTTATATCAGCGCTGACTTTTCACTGTAAGCCTCCCTTAGGAGCTTTTTCGCCTTTTACTTTCAGCGGAATCAGCGTTTATTTTTTGCTGTAAGCCTCCCTTAGGAGCTTCTTCGCCTTTTACTTTCAACGGAATCAGCGTTTATTTTTAGCTGTAAGCCTCCCTTAGGAGCTTCTTCGCCTTTTACTTTTAGCGGAATCAGCGTTTATTTTTCGCTGTAGGGTCAGAAAACTTACTCTGCGCTCCCTTAGGAACGACTTTCTACTGCTTCGAATAAATTGCAGTGTGTCTCTTAGAACAAATTTTTGGTAGTACAAAGGTCCTTCTTGCCACCATAAATTCGTATGCTTCGGGAACTCAATCCTATGGAGAAGACATATTTTTATTATGATAAAAGACGAAACTGTTACACGAAATTGAAAAACGATAAACGACACTTAGACTTCCCATAATTGTTCCTTGTTAACAAAAAAGTAATACTGAATGTAAAAATGCGAAAAAACTACTGTCGAGGTAGGATATTTGTCAATAAATGTGCTTCGACTCTGGCACGGTGCTATTGACTGTGCGAGCTTCGGACTGCTCTCTGAAGTCCCTCTGATTGTGAGTGTGTTGACTCCCTTCTGGCTGTTGTCCTCGCTGCGTTGGTGGTGGTGGTGGAGGCTGTTGCCAAGATGCTTGGGGTTGACTTGCCGAAGCAACAGAAACTGCAGGGTGATTGCCTACATATTCTGGAATGTAATGCGAATGGTACGAAGCAGTATGCATGACCTGCTTCGGCTGACTCTGTTGTGCTGCAGCTTCTGCTATCTCCTTTTGCTTCTGGATGGTGACGTGGCACATCCTGGTGGTATGGCCCTTGTCTTCACCAGAGAATAGACAGTAAATTCTTCTTGGCTGATCCCCAAATCTTCCCCCCGAAGCCCCTAGCGCCTCTGCCCCTTGGCGCTGGCGGTCGAACAGAGCTTTGCTGTTGCCCCGAAGCTTGGGAAGAGTATTGTGGCCTTTGCTGTTGGCTCCCTCTATCATCACTTTGAGTGGAGTTATGAATTGACTTGACGTGTCTCGGATGAAATCTTCCTCCGAAGCCCCTGGTCATTTCAGAGAACCTGAATGCCTCCTCCCTTCTTTGGTGGAAGTCATTGTCAGCTCGGATATACTCGTCCATCTTCTGGAGCAGCTTCTCCAAAGTTTGTGGTGGCTTCCTGGCAAAGTATTGCGCTGAAGGTCCCGGCCGAAGTCCCTTAATCATGGCCTCAATGACAATTTCATTGGGCACTGTTGGCGCCTGTGCCCTCAGACGCAGAAACCTTCGGACATACGCCTGGAGGTATTCTTCGTGGTCCTGGGTACACTGGAATAAAGCTTGTGCAGTAACTGGCTTCGTCTGAAACCCTTGGAAGCTGGTTATCAACATATCCTTCAGCTTCTGCCAAGAGGTGATTGTCCCTGGCCGAAGAGAGGAGTACCAGGTTTGAGCGACACTCTTGACGGCCATGACAAACGACTTTGCCATGACTGCAGTATTGCCACCATACGAAGATATGGTTGCTTCATAACTCATCAAGAATTGCTTCGGGTCTGTATGACCATCGTACATGGGGAGCTGGGGTGGCTTGTAAGACTGGGGCCATGGTGTAGCCTGCAATTCTGTTGATAGAGGAGAATCATCATCAAAAGCAAAGTTTCCATGATGGAAATCTTCATACCAGTCTTCCTCATTGTAGAAGCCTTCCTGATGAAGCTCTCTGCGCGGAGGCCTTCGGTTCTGGTCATCTTGAACAAGATGACGAACCTCTTCCGAAGCTTCATCTATCTGTCTCTGAAGATCAGCTAAGCGAGCCATCTTCTCCTTCTTTCGTTGCACCTATTGCTGAAGGATCTCCAGGTTTTGGATCTCCTGATCCAAGTCGTCCTCCGGAGGCGTTGGACTAGTGGCCTTTCTTTTCTGGCTTCGGGCCTCCCTAAGAGAAAGGACGTCCTGATTGTGGTCCAACGGCTGCAGAGTGGCAGCCCCTGTCGCTGAAGCTTTTTTCGGCGGCATAACGAAGGTGATGCTTGCCGAAGGTGTTCAAAGCTCAAGGAATGGAAGTGAGTTCACCGGAGGTGGGCGCCAATGTTGGGGACTTGTTCTCAAATGCTTCGAATTAAGAACAAGGCAACATAAAATGTTAAATATCAAAGCCCTTCGTCCTTCGAAGCATTATACCCCTATGGATATAATGGGTTTCAGACAAAGGTTATGAAGGTCACACCTTCATAATCATAATGAAAGGTAAGAAAGGTTCGTGCATAAAATAATATGATTACTTTAAATATTAACTTATTCTTATTTTTATTTATTTCACTTATATAAATGACAACAAATTACAAATGTACCTTCGGCTTGAGGGAAAGTAAAAGGTACAAGTGTGATGCCAGTGCCAAGTCAGCGTGAACAGTACGGGAGTACTGTTCATCTATTTATAGGCACGGGACACAGCCCGTGTAAAATTACATTAATGCCCTTTACATTTATCAATAACTCTATAGTAATTCTTCAGGGTCTAATTTGGCTTTTCATCTTTAAGTCGGTTCCCCTTTTCTACTGTCATGCCGAAGCTTATCTGCGCATAGCTTCGTGATGATCTTTTCCTTCGTCACAATCGCCTTCCGTCCCACTCAAGCTTCGTCTTGACCATACTCTTATATACTCGTAATCCAATTCCGAAGATACATGTTCACACATTTCACTTGGAAAACTTTGTCAAATCATGTTTTTGAGGACCTTCGGAAGCCGAAGGCCCCCAACAAAGCTGCAAAATACTACCCATTGCCAATACTTCATGAAAAAGGTCATTTAATCCAAATAATTCCTACCACCCATTCCTTAAGCAAAAAGCTGCCAAACTTCAGAATGGTTGTTCTTGCACAAAGAAGAAGATAGGAAAAATTAGAAATCTGTTGTTTGATATTTTTCAAATATAGTGGTAGTAGAAAGCACCCCTTTGGCTAGAAACTTTAGAAAATCATAGCAAAATAACTAATAAGTATTAGTGACAAAACATTTGTACAAAGTCATGTTATAACATCTAGATGCCAGCAAAAATATGTCTTAGAGAATAACCCTCTGTTAAAAAGGAGTTGTAGTTCAAAACACCCCCTCTGCCCTAATATTTGATAATTTTATACAGAGATAACCCCTCACTTTTTGAACCCCAAATTTTAAGACAGAAACTTATACACCAGTAAGAAGCCACTGTAATTTTTGCAGAATTTTTGGAAATTTATTAAGTTAACTTGTAGTTCAAACCCACCTTAAAGGCATAAAAGAAATAGAAGGAAAGAGAGGAAAAATAAACCTCGCTCCAATAAGTTCAACTAGAAATTTTAATAAATTCTCACTAAGGCATTAAAAGGAAATCAGTGGAACACCAAAATGGACTTACCACTTAGTTTAACTAAGCTTGACCCTAAATTACTAAGTATACCCCAAGAATCTTCAAGTAGCAAGATTAAGCCCTACCTTATTAAAATGATCATTCACCATCCAAGTTTAATTGCTAAATTGCATATCATACCATGCATATATCTTACTCATTGTATTCATTAGATTGCAATCTCGCTGACGGAGAGTACGTGCTCATCCCCGAGCAAGGAGCTATCCACGAGGAAGACCAGGAGCAAGCTCCCGAGACTGCCATCGAGGATCTCCCCGTAGCCCCAGCTATTGAAGGCAAGCCCCGATTTTATGCATAACCAATTATATATGCTACTTTACTACACTTAATGTTTGTAGGCTTGTAATGTGCACTTAAGTGTAGGAGTTTCTTGAAACCTCTAGTTGCATGAACTTAGGATTCCTTTTTGAGATGGATACTAGTATGCTAGGTCGAGTAGCTGCTTTGCTATTCAGGATCTCGGTAGAAGTCGAGTGATTTTTCTTGAACTCGCGCGAGGTCAGGAATTGATTGTATTCATCTTGATAACGGGATCTATGTTAGTCTATGGACTGGATCCAGGGAGGATGCTTTGTCCATGAGACGGGAAAAAGGAATTAAGGATTAATGTGTGGATACCTGAGTCAAGCTTTTGAACGTACTAAACACATGTCGGGAAATATGGTAACCGGTAAACCTGGTACCTGAGTGAAGCCGGGCGCGAACTTTATCCCTCACGCACCCTGAGACTGGGTCTCCCATGCTAGCTATGATGAGTACAAGTGCGGTCACTGCACGGTGGCAGCCGGGGTCAGTGGAGCATTGTATGCCAAGGCGGTGAGGCCTGGCCGCGAACAGGGAATCGATGGGGACGGTTGACGTGTGTGGGGACGGAGTGCCCTGACATGTTGTGTGTTTAGGTTTACCTTGCAAGGTTAAAACTCGATTTGAATCATCTGCTTCTCGCAGCTAATGAGACTGCTTGACCCCTTGTACTACATCGAGTAAGAAGTGAAATGAGGTTACATGAGATAACTTGTTGTATGTACTAAATGCTTGCTACCATGTATGCTTAGAAGGAGAAAACTTAGTTAAGATAATGATGTTAGAATTTGAAAAGCTAAAATTTGATTTTAGATATAGCTAGTGCTTTTGGCAAACCAAACCCCTCAGCCAAACAACTACATGATCTAGAGGTAGAGGAGTAGACTCCTCACACCGAGTAAGTCTAGCTGAGTATTAGTATACTCAGCCTTGCTTGTGGCATAATTTTTGCAGGTACGCTTCAGGATATGGTTGATGGTGTGACTTGGCCTACCACCCTGCCACCGGGTTGGACGGTCGAGTGGGATGCTGCTCCAGCAGGAGAGGAGCAAGAGGAGTAGTGGGCTAGGCCTTGCCCAATTCCTCGCTACCGACGACATCGATTATCTGCTGCATCTTATTTTATGAACTTTTGTCAGCTATTTGAAAAACTCTGATTTATGTAATAATTCGGTACTTTAATTTGAGGTTTTCCTATTTTATTGTATTTCTTCTATGACTCACCTTCGAGTGAGTATGTGGTATTTGATCCTGGTTAAGTGGCTTTATCAGACTAGATCTGAGGGACTGACGGGTTATTCTGATTTAAGTGTGTTACGGCCCTTGAGGCGTGATTTAGGCACTTAAGCTGGAATAATTTGGGTGGTTCTACCACACAAGGGTGGGGTGTAGAGGTTCATTCGATTTGGTTTTGTTAGTGACCCACCTTGGGGAGGTGTACTGTGTTTGTACGACTGGCGAAACCTAACAAGCAGCTATGCACCAGGGGAGTCTTTGTAAAGGCTACGTAGTGTATCCCTGGCCATTCACCTCGGTAGTGAAGATCGGGTCTGTACAACCCAGGCTGGAAAGGGATCACGACTCGTGGGTAAAGTGTGCAACCTCTGTAGAGTGTTAGAAACTGGTATATCATCCGAGCTTACGGTTAAGAGCAGCCTTGGGATCCTCTTTGATTAGAAGAACTTTGGATAATTTGATGATGATGGTTAACAATGATGTTATAAGTCTGATGTCTGGTATTTTCTCTTTTGAGGGAGTACTTTTGGGTAATAAGTGGGTTTATTACTAAAACTTGGCTCTACTAATAATAATAAGTACTTGACCAACTAAAAGCAACTGCTTAACCTCAATCCCATATACAGCTAGTCCACTTTAGCCAAACGGGACATTTGCTGAGTACGTTGATGTGTACTCACCCTTGCTTTACAAACCACCCACCCTAGGTTGTCCCTACTGTACTCAGTGCTCAGGAGGTGATGCTGGCAACATGGAGGACTTCGAGGAGTTCCAGGAATATGACGAGTTTTAGTTTACTTTAGTGGCAACCCCCAGTCAGCTGCCTATGTAGGCTTATCATCTACGTTTTGTTTCTCCGCACTTTGATAGTTATGCTAAAGACAATGGTTATGTAATAGACTCTATGGATGTCTTGGACACCTTGATGTAATTAAAGTACCTTTCCGCTATTTATTTCGAGCATTGTGTGATGATGTCCAATTAAGTAATCGTTGTGTATGTGAGTTCTGATCCTGGCACGTACATGGTTCGCATTCGGTTTACCTTCCAAAACCGGGTGTGACAGTCAACTTTTTGCTCTTCGTACTGGTGAATTATTTTTTTTGCTTATCTGTCCATGACCACAGGATTTTGTTGGCGATGTATCCGCCCAATTGAGATCTTGCGGCGCTACTGTTCCCGATCAAGCTTTATCCCAGATGCAGTGGAACCCTCTGTTGCTCCAAAAATAGATAGACGATTTGAAGGCATCGAATACTGGTTAGTGAACTCACGGTTTCTCTAGTTGCTTTAATTTGTTAGCTTATCTTTAATCGCGTGTTCTCCTTCAACTACTTTATCAGACTTGGCTCGGTGGTGCTCTGACTTTGAAGAGAAGTACTCTCAGAGTCAGGCCGACTTAGCCTAGACTTCTGCTTTTCTGGATAGTGCATGTTCCCTGAATTTTTCTCTTAATGCACAGCTTGATTCCGAGAGGATGGCACACGAGGTAATCTTCCTTGGCTGACCTTGCTTTGCTATCCTTGCTTCAATGTTGAATCCTGTTCTCTACTTGCAGGAAGAAAAACGAACACTTGTTGCTTCCCGCGACAATCTGGATAGGATGTACCGTGACACTAGTAACTCCTTGACCCTCCTGGAGAGGAGCCATCGCTTCACCATGTCTGACTTAGACCATCATCGCCACAAGCTGCAGGCATCTTAGGATGAGGTATCTCGACTTGGCCAGCTGTTGTCCACCAAGGATGCCACCATCAGGGATCTGCGCGCCTCCAAGAAGCTTGTTGCGTAGGAGCTGGAGGCCGCTCAACTTGCTATTAAGACCTTGGAGAACAACTGTGTCGTCCTGAAGGCTCAGCGCGACAGGGCTATGGACAAAGTCGTTCGCGCTGGGCGGATCCTAATGAGAAGACCCGGCGTCGTGGTGCCCAATGATATTGTCACTGATGTCAAGGCCACGCCTGATGCCACAAGCTGTCCATCCTCTTCTGTTGCCTCTGCGAAGGATGCTGTCTGCAAGGATACTTCAACGTAGTGATTTCCTGTAAAACACTTATTTATCGAGTTAGCATCTCTTTAGAGAAAAGATGTAATATGAATTTTTCACGTGTGCAACAGTTATGTTAGAACTTGATTATTCCATGGGCAGGGTGCTGGAAAACGCCCGTGGCACTTGTAAGTGAGATATTTCTTTTTTCGAAGTACTCTTAATCTGAGCTGGTTATTCCGCTACTAGGGTACAGTGGTCACCCTAAATCATGTGAGTGCAAGCATGCCACATCGACTTAAAGTGTTTCCGGCTTAAGCCGATTGGTCTAATAGTAGGGCATAGTGGCCACCCTGAGTTAAGTAAGCATGAGCATGTCGCACCGACTTAAGGCGTCTCCGACTTAAGCCGATTGCTCCGTTAGTAGGGCATAGTGGTCACCCTAAGTCAAGTAAGCATGAGCATGTCGCACCGACTTAAGGCGTTTCCAACTTATGTCGATTGCCCCGTTAGTAGGGTATAGTGGTCACCCTAAGTCAAGTAAGCGTGAGCATGTCGCACCGACTTAAGGCGTTTCCGACTTAAGTCGATTGCTCCGTTAGTAGGGTATAGTGGTCACCCTAAGTCAAGTAAGCGTGAGCATGTCACACCGACTTAAGGCGTTTCCGACTTAAGTCGATTGCTCCGTTAGTAGGGTATAGTGGTCACCCTAAGTCAAGTAAGCGTGAGCATGTCGCACCAACTTTAGGCGTTTCCGACTAAAGCCGATTGCTCCGTTAATAGGGTATAGTGGTCACCCTAAGTCAAGTAAGCGTGAGCATGTCGCACCGACTTAAGGTGTTTCTGACTTAAGCCGATTGCTCCGTTAGTATGGTATAGTGGTCACCCTAAGTCAAGTCATGCCGATTTCGAGTCAAGCCCAATCGAAGTCATTTATCAATATGAATGTGTTTGGAAAATGAAAGCTTTATTGATGATGACATCTTCTGGTTACAGAGTACAACTTTTCTTCAAGGATTTTTGAGGCATTGCTAAGGGTAGAACTTTCTGAGGTGTTCTATATTCCATGAGTTCCCCACTTTTGTGTCGTCTATCTGAGTAAGTCGATATGATCCTGGCTGTGTGACCTCTGATACGATTAACGGTCCTTCCCATGGTGGTGACAGCTTGTGTCGTCCCTCCCCCGTTAGAATTCGGCGAAGGACCAAGTCTCCCACTGCAAAGGATCGGTGCCGCACAACTTTGTCGTGATAGTGCCTCAAGGTCTGCTGGTACCTGGCCGACTGAATTACTGTGTTCAATGGTTCTTCCTCCAGCACATCAATGTATTTCAACCTGGTTGTTTCTGCCTCAGTTATGTTTTCGAAAGCCAACCTAGGTGCCCCGAAGATCAGATCGGCAGGCAGCACTGCTTCCGACCCGTAAACCATGAAGAACGGGGTATTTCCATGCAGGGCTCGACTGGGTTGAGTTCATAGGCTCGAGACCACGTATGATAGTTCTCTGATCTATTTTCCTGCAAGCTTTTCTCTCTTGTTGAATACCTTTTTTCTGAGTGCTTCCAGTATCATTCCGTTGGCTCTTTCCACCTGACCATTGGCTCTAGGATGCACCACTGACGCGTACTTAATCTGGATACTCCTTTGCTCGCAGAAATCGAAGAACTCAGAGCTGGTGAAGTCGGATCCCAGGTCAGTGATGATGCTATTCGGTATCCCGAACCTGAATATTATATCCTGGATAAACTCCACTACTTTGGCTGAGGTCAAAGAGGCAATTGGCTTGTACTCTATCCATTTTGTGAATTTGTCAATGGCAACCAGTATATGAGTATAGCCTCCCTGAGCCTTCTTGAAAGGTCAAATCATGTCCATCCCCTAGCATGCAAACGACCATGTTAAAGGAATGGTCTGCAGCTACTGTGCGGGCATGTGTTGTTGCTTCGATAGGAATTGGCATGCTTCGCACTTCTGGACTAACTCTGCAGCATCGCTCTTCGCAGTTGGCCAGTAGAAACCGGATCTGAAAGCCTTCTTGACCAGAGTCCTTGATGCAGCATGTACCCCACACTGCCCGACATGGATTTCATCTAACAATTGTCTCCCAGTTGTCGAGTGAATGCATTTCATGAAGACTCCTCCTGCACCTCTTCTATACAGTAAGCCCCCTATGATGGTGTAGTGGGCTGACTGCCTTGCGATGCATTCTGTCGTAGCCTTGTCATTTATCTCTTCTTCATTCTTTATGTACCTGATGATAGGCTCTCTCCAGTCATTGGGGTCTGCCTCTGGCTAACTCAAGGCATTGCACTGCTCCACTTGATCCATGAGGATGCTTGGCTGTGATATTTCTTGGACGAAGATTCCAGGTGGAGCCTGGGCCCGACTGGATCCCAGCTTTGACAACGCATCTGCTGCTGCATTGTGATCTCTTTCCACGTGATGGAACTCTAATCCCTTGAACTTGTCTTCTAGTTTTCACACAGCTGCGCAGTACTTGCCCATTGAATCGGTCGAGCAGTCCCAATCCTTGTTTATCTGGCTTATGACCACCAACGAGTCACCATATACCATCAGCTTCTTGATGCCGAGTGATATTGTAATGCTCAGCCCGTGGACCAGTGCCTCATACTTTACCGGATTAATTGATGCCAGAAACAGTAGCTGGAGTGCATACTTGAGTTGTTCGCCTTTAGGGGCAATAAAGAGAATCCTAGCACCTGGTCCTTGTAGCTTTAGTGAGCCATCAAAGTACATTCTCCACACCTTAGTAACTTCTGGGCAATCTAGGACCTGGTGCTCGGTCCATTCTGATATGAAATCAACCAGCGCCTGAGTCTTTATTGTCGTGCGGGGCCAGAACTCTATGTCATGAGCTCCCAGCTCGCATGCCCATTTGGCTATCCTTCCAATAGCTTTTTTTGTTGTGGAGAATGTCCCCTATCGGAAATCCTGTGACTACTATGACTTTGTGGTCGTCAAAGTAGTGTCAGAGCTTGCGAGCGGTTAGAAGTACTGCGTACAGCAGCTTCTGGACTTGAGGATACCTTATCTTTGAGGGCCTGAGGACTTCGCTGATGAAGTAAACTGGATGCTGCACCGGGTATGCATGTCTTTCCTCTGCCCGCTCGACTACTAACGCGGTGCTTACCACGTGAGTCGTGCAGGAGATGTAAAGGAGAAAATCTTCTGCCGGCTGACCAGGCATAGCTCGGTGCGGTGGCTTGAGTATTGGTGGTGTGGTCAAGAACTTCTTCAGTGCCTCTAGAGCTTCATGTGCCTCTGTGGTCCACTGAAACTTGTCCACCTTCTTGAGCAATTTGTAAAATGGCATCCCTTTCTCTCCTAGCCTTGATATGAACCTACTCAGGGCTGCCATGCATCCAGTAAGCCTTTGCACCTTTTTATGCAAACGCGATGTTTCCATTCTCATGATGGTCTCGATCTTTTCTGGATTTACTTCAATTCCTTGGTGGCTCACAATGAATCCGAGTAGCTTCCCTGCCGGTACTCCGAAGACACACTTTTCTAGGTTCAGCTTCCACTCGTAGCTCCTCAGGCTGTTGAAGACTGACTACAAATCTTCGATGAAGTTTTCTGAGTTTTCTGTCTTGATAACCACATCATCGACGTAGGCTTCCATCTGGTTGCCCCAGTGATCAGCTAAGCATGTCTGGATGGCTCTCTGGTAAGTCGCTCCAGTGTTCTTGAGACCGAATGACATGGAGGTATAGCAGAAAGCTCTAAACGGGGTAATGAAAGCAATCTTCTCCTCATCTTCTTTTGCCATACTGATCTGATGATATTCAGAATAGCAGTCTAGGAAGGAGAGCATAGAACAGCTAGCAGTCGAGTCAACTACCTGATCTATTCTAGGGAGCCCGAAGGGATCCTTTGGACAATGCTTGTTGAGATCAGTATAGTCGACACACATGCGCCAATCCACTTTATTCTTTTTGAGTACAAGAACAGGATTTGCTAGCCACTCAGGGTGCAGTACCTCCCTAATGAACCCTGCAGACACTAAGCGGGCTAACTCAGCGTGAATAGCTTCTCTTTTGTCAGGCATGAAACGACGCAGCTTCTATCGAATCAGCCTTGCTTGAGGATAGACCTTCAGTTTTTGCTCGGCCAGTTCTCTCGGGACTCCCGGTATATCGGTAGGTTGCCATGCGAATACGTCTCGGTTATCTTGCAGGAACCGGACAAGCGTGCTTTCCTATTTGTCATCAAGGCTGAAACTGATGATGGCGGTCTTGCGCTCATCAGCGAATCCCAGATTGATCCTCTTAGTCTCTTCAGTCGGACGTATAGAAGTCACGACTTGAGCTTCATTAGTGGGTATTGTGAGACCCTGCTCCTTCGACCTATTGTTTTCCTGCGTGAGGGGAGCCGTCGGGGGCCCAGCAGTGAGGGCTGCTTGGATGGCACCCCGAAAGCACTTGACAGCGCCTTGGAAGTTAGAGCGCACAGTGATCATTCCTTGAGGTCCCGGCATCTTCAATATCATGTACGAGTAATATGGAATAGCCATGAACTTTGCCAGTCCCGGCCTGCCGATGATGGCGTTTTATTCGCAGTCGAAGCGTGCCACCTCGAACCTTAGGAACTCGGTTCTGTAGTTCTCCGGAGCCCCGAAGGTGACGGGCATGTAGATGTGCCCGAGTGGGTACTCCCCTTCAGTTGGCATGATACCGAAGAAGGGAGTATCTGACTCGCTGAGGTCTTTGAGTGCGACCCCCAAGGCTAGGAGCGTCCGGGGGAAGGTAACGTTAATGCTACTTCCCCGTCCACTAGTACTTTCTTCACCCAGCTCTCTTGGATCGCTGGATCAACGAGGAGTGGGTACTTGTCGGGGTGGTCGAAGTTGAGCCATTGATCCGCTCGGCTGAAGGTTATTGCGTGCTCCGACCACCGATAAGGAGCCCGGGCACTGGTGGTTGCCGCTAGGACCTGTCGATCGTTGAGCTTTTGCTACCTCCTGTTCTCTTGTGCTATGTGTCCTCCGAAGATGACGTTGACCTCCCTATCAACGCGTGGGAATGCTCTGCCTCCTCCTCCTTCTTGTTGCTGAGGCTGCCTGGTTTCGCCAGGCCCTCCTCGCGGTGGGGGAGGCGGTAGAGGCTGGAATGGTCGGTCGTGTCCAACGGAGTGCTTGAAATCCGTGAAGTTCCATAGGGTGTGGCGCATGTCCTTGTGGTACGGGCACTGGGCGTCGAGGATTTCGTCCAGCGTCCGTACACCTCCGTGGGGCGCACCACAGGCTCGAGCGACAGGTGGTCCGGTGGCGTGCACGTCCTCATGAGGCCTCTTCTCCCAGCGCCTGTCAGGTTGCTGGTTCGTGTCATGTCGCGGCGCGGGTGGTGCAGGTTTCGTACCTCTGATGAGGCCCAGGGCCCGCCCATCTGCGGTGATGTAGAGGTCTGCCTCTCAAAACAGTTGTTTGGAGGTGGCGGACACTTTCTGTAGTATGGCTCGAACGAAGGCCGAGTCATTGGATCCCCGGTAGAAATCTTCGATCACCGCTGCCTCGGTGACTTCAGCAATGCAGTCCCTCATGGTATAAAACCTCTTGAGGTATGACCGGAGTGTTTCATTTCCCTGGCGCCTGATTGATTTGAGGTCCCATGGCTGCGCCGACTTGTCAGAGAGAGACTAGAAGTTGGCGATGAACCGTCGACTAAAGTTGCTCCAATCGTCAATGCAGTGTCGTGGCAGATGTCGTAGCCACTGTAGTGTGTCTTGCCCTAGGACGATGGGCAAATACGCTGTCATTACGTCTTTCGTCGCCCCAGCGGCCCGAGCGGCGGTCGTGTAGATGGCCAACCAACCCCCCGGGTCTTGTTTGGGCTCGTACTTGTTGATGTTGGAGACTTTGAAGTTGGGGGCCACTGGATGGCCCGGAGACGCGGAGTAAGCGCGGAGACCCCGCATGTGTCTTCCTGTCGGCGTTCGTGAGGTCGATCCTGGGGAGGGGAGCTGGTGACGTGTCGTCTCGACAGTCCCCGGGTCAGGCCACTAGTCGAGGCCGCAGCCGACTCAACTCGAGTAGCGCGACTTCGAGCCGGGACGCCGTGGTCCCAGTCATACTCCTCCTAGCGCCTTATCTCTCTTTCGTGTTGTCGATCACGTGAATCGTTGATGGAGCTCCGCGCATCTCGTCGGCTGTTGATGGCATGGCGTAGGTCGCTCGGGGGATGAGCGATGGGCAGAAGGTGATTTGCTGCTCGTGTAAGCAGCCGCCAGTAGCCTTCCACGTCCGGAGTTCGCGGGAGGTCATCACCTATCTAGGCCAGCACCCCTCCAACTTCACTCAGTGTGTTCATTGCACGAGCGAAGTCGGTGTACATGTTCCGAGCGAAGAGAGGGTTCTCTCGGTGCAACCTTGTGCCTTGCTCGGATTGCTCCCTCTCTCGGTCCTGAGCCTGTCGACAATCACGGCGACGAGAATTTTGCCTTTCTCGGTGTACTCGCTCGTCCGGAGTTTCTCCCACTTCTGAAACTTCGTCATGGGATACGAGCTACGCCGGGTCCTGCTCCCCAGCCTTGTGATGTCGCCGAACATTCCGGCGTCTGTTCCTTCGTTGCCGCGCTTCACGCTGGGGAGGTTCTTCCCCTTGCACGGTTGGCTCGTCGTCAAAGATGGGAGACGACTCAAATCTCCCCCCGATGAAGAGGATGTTGGAGTAGAAAGGAGCTGCTGTGATGGCGTGCTTCTTTTCGTCCTCCTTTGAGGGCGAAGGTGCCGGAAAGATGACTCGGCGAGGTCTCGTCCCCTTAGTTGGGACGTTTGCCTCCTTCTTTCTTGTGATCTGTGTCCACTCCTTTATGGGCGAGGTGGACAGCGGAGTTCTTCGGGTAGGCACTTGTGCTCTCAGACGCAGGAACCTTCGGACATACGCCTGAAGGTACTCCTCATGGTCTTATGTGCACTGGAACAAAGCCTGAGCAGTGACTGGCTTCGTCTGAAAACCTTGGAAGCTAGTGATTAGCATATCTTTAAGCTTCTGCCATGACATGATTGTCCCTGGCCGGAGAGAGGAGTACCAAGTTTGTGCAACAATTTTGACTGCCATGACGAAGGATTTCACCATGACTGCAGTGTTGCCTCCATAAGAAGATATAGTTGCCTCATAGCTCATGAGAAACTGCTTCGGGTCTGAGTGCCCATCATACATAGGGAGCTGGGGTGGCTTGTATGATGGAGGCCATGGGGTAGCCTGCAATTCTGCTGCTAGAGGAGAAGCATCATCAAAAGCAAAATTGCCATGATGGAAATCATCATACCATTCATCATCGTTGTAGGAGTTGTCTTGATGAAGCTCTCTGTGTTGAGGTCATCGGTCTTGGTCATCTTGGGTGAGATGACGCATTTCTTCAGTGGCCTCATCAATCTTCTTCTGAAGATCGGCGAGATGAAGCATCTTTTCCTTTTTCCTCTGGACCTATTGATTAATGGCTTCGAGGTCCCTGATTTCTTGGTCCAACTCCTTCTCCTGAGGTGTCGGACTGGTAGCCTTCCTTTTTTGGCTCCTAGCTTCGCATAATGTGTCTTGATTGACGTCCAGTGGCTGCAGTGCAGCCCCTAGCCCTGAAGACTTCTTCGGCGACATGACAAAGGTCACATCTTGCTGAAGGTGGTCAAATGAGTTCACCGGAGGTGGGCGCCAATGTTGGTCACTTGTTCTCAAATGCTATGAGTTAAGAACAAGGCAACACAAATGTTAATGGTTAAAGTCCTTCGTCCTTCGAAGCATTATCTCCCTTAGGATATAATGATCTTCAAACGAAGGTTATGAAGGACAAACCTTCATCATCTCAATATGTAATAATGAAAAGCAGGAACATATAAGACATATAGAGAACATGAATAATCATATTAAACCATTAGATTATCTATATTCTCCTTATATGATCATGAACAAACATTAATGGTATTGAATTACATTTATACCTTCGGCTTGACAGAAGGTAAAAATCCAAGAGTGACGTGTGAGTGATTACAAGTCAGCGTGAACAGTACGATGTTACTGTTCATCTATTTATAGGCACATGACGCAGCCTGGGTAAAATTACATCCAAGTACTTGACATTTACTATTGACTAAGGAGTAATATGTCAAGGACTAAGCAATCTTTTCCCCTTTAGGTCGGTTCCATTCTCCATCACTATCTTTGCGCTAAGCCGAAGCTTCTTCATCCATAGCTTCGGAACTGATTCATCCTTCTTTCAGACCGCTCCTTCCATACCGTGCGCACCTTCATCTCAAAGCCGAAGGTTCCTATAACAGTATATTATACTTGGAAAACATGTTAGTCGTGTTTTTAGGACCTTTGGAAGACGAAGGCCCCCAATAGACTTGTTTATATGTCAAATTTATGTTGATGATATTATCAATAGTCGAGTTTAGTAGAATAATGATATAGAAATTTGAGATGTCCATGATGGGGGAGTTGAAGTATTTACTTGGATTCCAAATAAAGCAACTCCAAGAGGGCACCTTCATCAGACAAACAAAGTACACTTAAGACATTCTCAAAAAGTTTGAAATGAAGAATGCCAAACCCATCAAGACTCCTATGGGAACAAATGGGCATCTCGACCTCGACACATGAGGTAAATCTGTAGATCAAAAGGTATATCGATCGATGATTGGGTCTTTACTCTATTTATGTGCTTCACGACCGGATATTATGATTTCGGTATGCATGTGTGCTCGATTCCAAGCCAACCCTAAGGAAATCCACCTAAGGGTTGTGAAAAGAATCATGAGATATTTAGTTTACACTCTTAGGTTTGGGCTATGGTACCCCAAGGGATCTACCTTTGATCTAATCAGGTATTCTGATGCTGATTATGCCGGATGTAAGAATGATATAAAGAGTACATCAGGGACTTGTCAGTTTCTGGAAAGATCCCTAGTGTCTTGGGCTTCAAAGAAACAAAATTCAGTAGCTCTATCCACCGCCGAAGCTGAGTATATTGCTGCAGGACACTATTGTGCACAATTACTCTGGATGAGGCAAACTCTTATGGACTATGGCTACAAATTGAGCAAAGTCCCTCTCCTATGTGACAATGAGAGTGCTATCCTCATGGCGGACAATCATGTTGAACACAGCCGTACAAAGCACATAGACATCTGGTATCACTTCCTGAGAGATCACCAACAATGGAGAGATATCACAATTAATTATGTTAGCACCCACAACCAGTTAGCCGATATCTTCACCAAGCCCTTAGATGAAAAGACTTTTAGCAAGCTTAAGAATGAACAAAATGTCTTAGGTTCTCAGAACTTTGATTGAAATCCTGCACACATTGCTCATTTTTTATACCTTTGATCATGGCATGTCTCTTTCATTTGGTACAAATACATAGTTCTTATTCTTCTTGTGCCAAAACTAAGACTAATGTGCTTCCAATTGTATTTCTATACTTAGTCTTAGATTGAAAGGAAAATGGAGTTGTAGGCAAAGTCAAGGCTTCCACTATGTTTTCGTTAGTATCGTATACCCTTTGCCCTACTCATGCATTTACATTCATATCTTTCTTGTTAAAGGCCTCTAGATTTCTTCGTTTTTGGCACTTAATGCCAAAGGGGGGGGGGAATTAATAGGCCAAAGCAAAAGGACCGCACCACCACCCTATTTTCTGAAAACTTTTTTTCCAAATTATTGCGTTTACGAAAACCCTCTTGACATCTAAGGGGAGAACTTTTTCAGGGGAGCTTTTATTTATTCAAAGGAAAAGCATTTGAAAAAGGGGGAAATCTTTCAAAACTTGAAAATGCTTTTGGAAATTATATTCTTATATTGTTGGCTAACTGCAAAAGAATTTGAAAAGACTTTTCCAAAAGATTTGCAAAAACAAGCTAAGTGGTGCAAATGTGGTCCAAAATTTTAACTATATCAAAACATTAATATATACTTAGAAATGCTTTCACTTCAAAGTAACTTATGCACATCTATCTAAATGCAAACTAGCTACATCTCTACACTTTATATTTGCTTTGATTTGTGTTGGCATCAATCACCAAAAAGGGGAGATAGAAAGGGAAATGGCCTTAATCATTTCCTATAAACAATTTTGGTGCTTGACGACCATCACAAAATCTTATGGACTAACTAGTTTGCCTAGTTCATTATTTCTTAGGTGCATAAGTTTATCTATATCAAATCTAAGTCGACTGTCCAGAATACCATAGATTATTCTAGACAGGAGAAGCTTTTTCGAAAATTCATCTGTGCACGGACCGTTCGGATCCTTCCAGCGGACCGTCCGCGACACCAAGGTGTGCCTCTGTCAGGAACAATGCAAATCACACATTTACACTATGGACTGTTCGAAGGAGAAGAGAGCACCGTTCGAAACCAAGCTCAGACTGTCCGGCCTCAAGCGCGGACCGTCCGCTCGTTGAAAACCCATAAAAACCCGAAGGTGACAGGTTCGGTAAAATACATTTTTAGCGTCCTCGCGGACCGTCCAGGATGCACGCCAGACCATCCGCAATTGTTTTATCTGACATCTGACGACACATTTAATACACTTGTAGCCATTGATATAGGTGTTACTACTGACCGTTGCGATTTCAGCCGTTGATATGCAGGGCGCAAACCGTCCGTGGTTGGCAGAAAGGAAGCAACGGCTAGGAAGTGGTTGGTGGCTATAAATACAACCCCAACCACCTCCATTCATTTCATCCAAGCATTCCACTCACTCGCATTCAATACTAGAGCAAGCAATTCATTCTAAGACACATTCAAAGCTTCCAAACCTCTCCAAATGCCATAATTGTGACTAGTGATCATTATTGATTAGTGACTTGAGAGAGTGTGATCTGGTGTTTCATTTGTTGCTCTTGTTGCTTGGTGTTCCTAATTGTGCTTTCTTCATCTCCTTCTATACTCTCAAGTGACTTATAAAGCTAGTAAGAGACACCTAAGTGTGTGGTGATCCTTGCGGGGTCTAAGTGACCCTTGAGATTAAGGAGAAGCACTCAACTGGTCTAAGTGATTGTTTGAGAGAGGGAAAGGGTTGAAAGAGACCCGGCCTACGTGGCCTCCTCAACGGGGAGCAAGTTCTTCGAAACCGAACCTCGGGAAACAAATCATTGTGTTCATTTGTGTTGATTATTATCCTATGATTTGATTCTTCCTCTCCCCTCTCTCTAAGTTCTCTTGCTCACAATCTTTAAGTTAGCACCCAAAGTCATCCACATTGATTGAGCAACTCATAACAAGAAATCTCTTTCGCACTCCGATTTCGTTATTACTTATTTCTAATCACTAACCTCGGGTGAAGTTCGTGTTTAAAGTATATAATTTTCAGGTTTCGCCGATTCACCCCCCCTCTAGCCGACTTTCAGGATGCATTTGGTGCCTTGTGGATGTCCTCAAACATGTTGCACCTATTGAGTGTCGTAACAAGTGCCTTGTCTGGTGTAGCATCTGGTGCACATCTATGTGTCTAGTGTACTCTATTTAGTAGCCCTTCTTCGGTATAGTACCACTTGCATCTGGTGGTTTATCTGGAGCCTTATTGGACATGTCAGATGCTACTAAGCAAATTATTTTCTTCATGTGCCTTCATCTAGGTTTCTACCATCTTATGTCTTAGGCTCTTGCATGATGTTGTAGGTCTTCAATATGTCTTCTAATGTCTTGTTTGAGGTGTTGATCATTTGGATCACCCCTTTTTCTTTGTCCAAGTCCACTCTGCATCCTTTAAATTATAACTAAAGTCACTAGCAAATAATGTTAGTTGAAATAGTTATGTTGATCATCAGACACCAAAACTCAACTACCAATGGGCATTGTTCCATTTTCCTTATAATTCTATTCACCCCACTGTAGCAATCTAGATCCTATCACACGTGTGCTCTACACTGGTCGACCAGGTCACACACATGACTATTTGAATTGGCCATGGAGCCAACTAAAACTGCTCCTTTCTCCCCTCACTAATTTCCAAACCAAGTGACAAAAGATCAAGGTCTCATAATAACAATTGTAGAGCAAAATGAGCACAACAACATTGCTTTTAGGATTTTGATCTAGCTTGTCTTGATTTGGGAGATAAGGAGCTCCAAAGTACAACTCATGAAACTAAAATTCAGTTTCAGTTTACCAAGACTTAGACCAAAATACAAGGTTCAAAAATAGCACTGAGTTCAAACTTTGACAACTATTGTGACTAAGCTAGAAGTTGATTTTCTTCTTAATCCAAAAACAAAAATTGTTGTATTAAGTCTTATCTACAAATTATATTTAAGGTCAAACATCAATACTATAACATAAGCCAATGTTTTATATTTTTCAAACTAGCATAACAAAAAGATGCTTTCTATCATACCAACACTTAGAAGCAAACTTAGGCTAGATCATGAACATAAAATTGTAGTCCATTTTTTATCCTATGCTATTCTAGGTTGCTTAAAGTGATCAAACAACACATTGTATTAGCACACATGAACATATAAGGTCACACGTAGAAGCAAACCATCACATACTAACAAACAAATGCACCATATGATGCTCATGTTTATGGAATGAATGAATGAATGAATGAACGAATGATGTTTACGCTCATGCAAATGTAAGTGCAAATTGCAAGCTTAATATCTAGGGTGTTATAATTTCGAGTTGTACCAAATTAAGATTAGAGTTTGCTCTCTAATTCTATTAAAAAGTTTATGTGGATATACATTGAGCACCATATGACGATCAACAAACCAAACTTGCCATACATATATACTATATATAGTTCTAGTATTCCTCCATTTCATGAAAGGATATCCTTTCTTCCTTATTGAGAAATCATACAAGCATTTCATTCAACTTTGAAATATACAGTACTATGGTAACAATTCTTAGGCCCCGAAGATTTTAATAAATTTTACCTCTTACCTTTTGCATGGACAATAATAAATATAATTTATACCACTATTTAATCTACCAGTTTAAACCTTGCAAATCCACCAAACCAAATCATCCAACACTCATAACCTCATTAAATCCACAAAACAAATTACACCCGGACTTAACACCCCATCAAAATCAATGGTTCAGATCGTTGGATAACACATCTCCCTTACTCAAATCCAATGGACAATATTATTTGGATCATCCCTCATCCCCTCCCCCTCTGCAGTGTCCCCATAGCCCCTCCCCCTCACACGCGCCGCTGCCACAGTCATCGTCAACCTCTCCCCTCTGTAAGATCGTAGCGTTAGCACGAGCTATATGCTAGTTATTTTAAAAAGATAAGCGAAGTAAGAAAATATTTTAGACTAATTGTATACCATAAAGAAAATGTGAACGTTTTCGTGACTGCGCATGGGCCATTCATCACTACCAAACCTACATCTCGTGAGATGCGTGTCCTTGTCGATATATAGCGTGGTAGTGAGCACCACTAGCGTCTTCGACCACTTGCCACTACCCCTTCGCGCTACCTTTCGCATCGCATCCTTGTCGACTAAAGGAGTGGTGCGTTCAAGATTTAGAGAAGCTTTCCTAAAGTATGTTCCCTAACTTATAGCCTCGCTTGGATCTAGAGAGTGTGGGATTCGATCCTGACATATGCTCCATGTATGGATGAATTGTTGGTATCAAGTTCCTCAACATTTTTGTGGTTTATATCTCAACTATATGCATTTATGATGCAATCTTTTTGTATATTTCCTTCACTCTACAATATGTCGATAATAAGAAGTTATATGCTTTTAAATTATAGTTTAAATCCTCTCTATGGAAGAATGAGCCGACGGATCTTGAGATCGACGAAATCACTAAACCACGCGGAGGAGGAGGACGATTATATATATGGACATAAATTGGGTCTCCTTGCTGCGTAAATGCTTCAAGAGGTAAATGTTTTGACCAATCTAACCCGACCTTGTGCATATCGATTTGTTTCTTCGATTATATAAGGATGTGTTTGAAAGCGAAGTTTTTTTTTGAGTTTTAAGGTAAAACCATGGTATTAGAGAATAATGTAGTATCTTTGCTAAAAGGTATTTTGCTATATTGTAAAAAAGCTTTGTTTTAAATATCTGGTTTTGTAGATACCATAGTACTTTTATAGTATTTGAAACTCCACTCTAATCGAAAGTTTTTTTGTTCATGTAGTCTTGTATGCGTACACTAAATAGCACGGTTTGAGATATTTTATTTCTAAAACACATCTTGCTAGGAGTGGTGTAAAAAAAATACAACGGTTATGTCATGATATTTTAAAACCGTAGTATTTCCAAAACCATGGTCTGCGCTGCTGGAAACCCGTGGAAACGTATACGGCTGGGACCACATGAACCGAAGCATAGTAGCGGTGGCGGCGCTTGCTGTTTGGCACTCCGTCCGGCTGGCCGATGGCGTGCTGAGGCATGCACGCACCGCCCTTACACGCCGAGCACGCATGGAGCACCGAAACGCGCCCGCCCCACCCCACCCCACCCCACCCCCCGCCCCCCCGCCAGCTTCTCGTTCTCGGCGTCCGTTCCCGAACCAGGCCTAACCTCCCCGGGCGGTGCGCGCTCCTCGAGCCGCTCGGATCCTCACGCGCTACACCCTAGCGCCTGGGCTCGCGCGGGGCGCGCCGTTCCGCCGTCCAAAAACCGGCGGCCGGGAGGTCCTCGCCTCGCACGTTTCCTGCCAGCAGGACTCCCAGGCGATTGATGCCGTGCCAATGCCACGCCAACGTCACGTACCGAAACGCTCCAACTCATCAGCCCGCCCGCGCCCGCACCCGCACAAAAGCCGGCAGAGAGTCACCCGCCGAAGCCCGCAGCATGCACGCGCGCGCCGTGCCCAACCGCTCGCTTTTGTCCCCAGCCCTCGCCGCGCCGTGGTCGACCACGCGCGGGCCGCCAGCCGAAAACGGGCGGCGCCCACCGATTGCCAGCGCCGCTTCAGTTGCACGTACAGCGGGCCAGCGGCTGGACGCCAGGCACTGCGGCGTGAGCGTTGCCGTCGCCAGGAAGGAAGGCCGGGGCACTGACAAACAAACCGCTTTTGTTTGACGGCGGGGAAAGCAGCAGTTTGCATTTGCAGCCGGGAAGAAGCCAATGCCACGCGACGCGAGAGAGACTTCCTGGACGCCAACGGACGGACGGCTGGCTCTCCCCTGCCAGACTGCCTTCTGGCTCTCCCCTACCAGACTGTCTTCTCTGTCAGACACACACTCTCTCTCCTCTAACACTATCAGCACTCATACTAATTTAAATTTCTACCTAAAAACATATTATATTCTTGTTAACAAAATTCTTTATATATTATAATCCTCCGCAGTCATATTTACTTTATATCTTAACTATATATCAACTAAGTCATATTTACTTTATATCTTAACCATATATCAACTACCATATATTATTTTATTTTTCAATCAACTACCCTTGGCACACGGCAGTTGTGACGCTGCCATATGGTAGCCCTCCTTGTTTTCAGTAGTTGGCACCCTGTAAATAGGGTTTTCAATGTCCTCCCTTATTTTACCGTTGTTGTACGCGTTCATGGCTACATCATTTTTGTTACTGCATATTGGACTCTAACCTGGTAGTGTAAGGGATAGAGCTTGTCACTGCGCATAGCCTAAAACTGTGCAAAACGGTTCACTCTATTTTCTTCCCTCTATATCTCACTCACGCGTGACGGCAGCAACCTCTCTCCTCTATATTTGTATCCTCTATGGCGGTTGACTCTAAATCAACCCTCTATACCCCACTAGCTCCATAAAATATTATTTCCCGTCTCTATTTATCATCCGTTATCATTTTTTCCCTACTAACAACTGTCGTACAAGGAAGTCAACACAATACAATGCTTTATCTGACGTGTTGTTGTAGCGCGCTTGTCCTGTGCGATTTAGAGTGAGCCGTAGAGCGTGTACTGTAGCGTTATATCTGGCGTGTGGGAGCGACAGTGGGAACTGTTGAACACAGTTTAATATAATAAATAATGGTGTATCCAATTGTTTGGCCTATTGCTAACATCACTTGTGGACACTTCATAAGTCCACTATAACATTTTCGATGTTGGACAAACAACTACATTGACTCAACAAAGATGGAAAATCGAACGGCTACATACTGACCCAAGACAGATGAAAGGCGATTAATTACCCAACAATAAATTTGTCCTCCTGATTTACTACTTGTGAAAAAATTATCCCTACCAAACCTCAAATGCTCGGCATGGCATGCCACGCCATTTTCATCCTTCCAATTCTGTGACAAAAAGGCAACCCCCACCCTCAAAAACTCCCCCACACTCCCCGCGCGCTCTCTCCACTCGCCCACCACTTCCAGTCATGGATGCCACCCGCTACATCCTGGAGTTCCTGGTGCTGCTGCTTCTGCTCCTCCTCCCGACCATTGCGGGCGCATCCTCCGACACCAAGCACCTCATCGCCGTCCGGTCCGCCCTCCGCGACCCCACCGGCGCGCTCGCCGGCTGGGACGCTGCCAACAGACGTAGCTCGCCATGCCGCTGGGCGCACGTGTCGTGCGCCAACAACTCCGCGCCCGCGGCGGCCGTCGCTGGGATCGACCTGTACAATCTCACCCTCGCCGGCGCCTTCCCAACCGCGCTCTGCTCCTTGCGGTCCCTGGAGCACCTCGACCTCTCCGCGAACCTACTCGAGGGCCCGCTGCCGGCCTGCGTCGCGGCGCTCCCGGCGCTCAGGCACCTCAACCTCGCCGGGAACAACTTCTCCGGCCATGTCCCGCGCTCGTGGGGCGCCGGGTTCCGGTCCCTTGCCGTGCTGAACCTTGTCCAGAACGCGCTGTCAGGCGAGTTTCCGGCGTTCTTGGCCAACCTCACCGGCCTCCGGGAGCTCCAACTCGCCTACAACCCCTTCGCCCCGTCGCCATTACCGGCGGACATGCTCGTCAACCTGGCCAACCTCCGCGTGCTGTTCGTCGCCAACTGCTCCCTCACCGGTACCATCCCCTCTTCCATCGGGAAGCTGAAGAATCTCGTCAATCTGGACCTTTCGGTGAACAGCTTGTCTGGTGAGATACCACCAAGCATTGGGAACCTGACTTCTTTGGAGCAGATCGAGCTCTTCTCGAACCAGCTCTCGGGTGCTATTCCCGTGGGGCTGGGAGGCCTCAAGAAGCTCCATTCACTGGACATCTCCATGAACCTGCTCACCGGGGAGATACCGGAGGACATGTTCGCGGCGCCGGGGCTTGTGAGTGTGCATGTCTACCAGAACAATCTGTCCGGTCACTTGCCGATGACGTTGGGGACGACGCCAAGTCTATCTGACCTGAGGATTTTCGGCAACCAGCTTTCAGGGCCGCTGCCGGCGGAGCTTGGGAAGAACTGCCCGCTCTCATTCCTGGACACGTCGGACAACCGGCTGTCGGGTCCAATTCCGGCGACGCTTTGTGCGTCCGGGAAACTGGAGGAGCTCATGTTGCTGGACAACGAGTTTGAGGGCCCCATTCCGGTTGAACTCGGGGAATGCCGGACACTCGTGAGGGTGCGGCTGCAGAGCAACAGGTTGTCTGGCCCAGTGCCACCAAGATTTTGGGGATTGCCCAACGTGGGCCTGCTTGAGATTCGCGAGAATGCGCTCTCAGGGTCGGTTGATCCTGCCATTTCTGGTGCCAAGAGCCTATCCAAGCTGCTTCTACAGGACAACCGGTTCACAGGCACTCTACCTGCCGAGCTTGGGACCTTGGAAAACCTGCAAGAGTTCAAGGCTTCCAACAATGGTTTCACCGGACCCATACCTCGGTCGATTGTCAACCTTTCGATACTCTACAATCTTGATCTGAGCAACAATTCTCTATCTGGAGAGATCCCAGAGGACTTTGGCAGGCTGAAGAAACTGACACAGTTGGACCTTTCAGATAACCATCTCAGTGGGAACATTCCTGAGGAGCTTGGGGAGATCGTCGAGATAAACACGCTTGATCTGTCACACAATGAGCTTTCCGGTCAGTTGCCCGTGCAGTTGGGGAATCTCAGACTGGCTCGTTTCAACATATCCTATAACAAGCTCTCAGGGCCTATACCCAGTTTCTTCAATGGCTTGGAGTACCGAGACAGCTTCTTGGGCAACCCTGGCCTGTGCTATGGGTTCTGCCGTAGCAATGGCAATTCTGATGGCAGACAGAGCAAGATTATCAAGATGGTGGTCACCATCATAGGTGTCAGTGGGATCATCCTACTCACTGGCATCGCTTGGTTCGGATACAAGTACAGGATGTACAAGATCAGTGCTGCTGAATTGGATGATGGAAAATCTAGTTGGGTGCTGACATCCTTCCACAAGGTGGATTTTAGCGAGAGGGCCATTGTCAATAACCTTGATGAGAGCAACGTGATTGGCCAGGGTGGCGCAGGCAAGGTGTACAAGGTGGTTGTTGGGCCACAGGGTGAGGCCATGGCTGTCAAGAAGCTCTGGCCTAGCGGTGCGGCGAGCAAAAGCATAGACTCGTTTAAGGCTGAGGTTGCCATGCTAAGCAAAGTTCGGCACAGGAACATTGTAAAGCTTGCGTGCAGCATCACAAACAACGGCAGCAGGTTGCTTGTCTACGAGTACATGGCAAATGGTAGCCTGGGGGATGTGCTCCACAGTGAGAAACGCCACATCTTGGATTGGCCCATGAGGTATAAGATTGCTGTTAACGCTGCTGAAGGACTCTCATACCTGCACCATGACTGTAAGCCCGTGATCGTCCATCGAGATGTGAAGTCGAACAACATCTTGCTCGACGCGGAGTATGGTGCCAAGATTGCAGATTTTGGTGTTGCAAGGACTATTGGGGATGGCCCGGCTACCATGTCCATGATTGCAGGGTCTTGTGGATACATTGCTCCTGGTTAGTTGCTGTAGTTTCTGCATGTTTACATATGTTGCTGTTGTGCCTCAGTTTTTTTTTTACTTTGTATTTTCTTTAGTTGCTCTACATAGTTTTTGAAAAGTACTCTAGTATAGTGAATCTACAGGTTAGAGCTGACTGATCTATTATGGGTTGCAGAGTATGCCTACACTCTCCATGTCACTGAAAAGAGTGACATATATAGCTTTGGTGTGGTGATCCTTGAGCTCGTTACCGGAAAGAAGCCGCTGGCAGCAGAGATTGGCGAGATGGACCTGGTGGCGTGGGTGACTGCCAAAGTTGAGCAGTACGGGCTAGAGTCTGTGCTTGACCAGAACCTCGACGAGCAGTTCAAGGACGAGATGTGCATGGTTCTGAAAATCGGGCTGCTCTGTGTCTCAAACCTTCCAACCAAACGCCCGTCAATGAGGTCCGTGGTGATGCTGCTGCTGGAGGTCAAGGAAGAGAACAAGCCAAAGCTGAAGGCGGTGGCAACTCTGCCCATCTGACCTGGAGGAGGCGACCCCATCTGATCAATAATAACAAATAAAAGTAGTGTCTGTTCTTCTTGGGATAGTGTACTAAAAAAACTATTTGCATTATATCTGATCTTGAGAAGTTCATTCAGGGCAGCAGCTAGCTAGCTAGGTCTGAGAACATTTTCAGCATAGTGTTTGCTAAAGCTTATGACTGTGGTATCCTTTTGCTCTAAATGAGAAAGTGCTGGTTGCTGTCAATTTTATCCCTGGCAATCTTTTTGTTCATGATTGGCTGGCCCCATCAAGGGTGAGTCTACTTCCATTCTTTTTTGTGCCTATTTCTGATCCTGAAAGGTGTAGTTTCCAATCATGTACACCTTGTGGACCTGATAATGCGCCTAATGATTTACATTAGGAATTTGCACGACAGATCTTCTGTTTCGGTAACTAGTAGAGCTACGCTCGGCCTTACCGGATCTGACAATAGGAATTTGCACGACAGATCTTTGGTAGGTGTGTTTTGAAAACCCTGATCTCTCACGAACTCTGAAATCTGCAGTTCTGTTCTTTTATTACTTCCGAGAATGCAAACTTCTTTTATCTGATGACAATAGGAATTTGCAAACAGATCTTTGGTAGGTGTGTAGGGTCACACGGCCAGTGTGCCTAGACAAATGAATTTTAACTTTGCGGCTTCTCATTGCATGAATCGATTGGAATGATTGTGTTCTCAGGCAGGGAAACAATATTCTGAATCCCGGAGTGCATAATCCTCTAGAGCCCACTAAACCCTTGTTCGGTTAAAAGGATAAAATCACACCATAAATTTTATTCGGGTTTGGATTGGTGAATCAATACCTCACACTCAATCTCATGATAAGATTAAATCCATCATTTAATTCATGTATCTCTCAAAGCTAATTATTCTTTTGATATATAGATTCTAATATAAACTTGTGTATTATCTTTATGTATTTATTCCATATTTAATAAGCTATAGATAGAATCGATGTCTGTTAAAAAAATTCTCAAACCTTTATAATATATGATGAGTTTAACCGAATAAAAAAATGAAAAGGTTCAGATTATTTTGAGACATAAATTTAATTTCAATTTATACTAATCTAGAGCTGAATTAGTGTAAATGAAAAATTGTTGTAGGAAAAAAAATAAAAACCGAGCTCCAATACATCTCTATCCCTGCTTCCAATCACGTTGCATGAGTAAACTGGACGCTTCCGTGCGCATATTTGCGCCTACAGTATCGTTCCCAATCCCCGCGGCTGCCTCTCCTTTCGCGTCTTCATTCGTCGACTAGGTGAGTGCTCGTACGTTGCAACGAGAACATATAATAACATAATAACTTATATATAAAATATGTCTTATATTGTTATAAAAAATGTTTCATAATCTATTTGTAATCCTGGCCATATATAAATTTTGTTATTTTAATTTAGTTGTTTCACTACTACATTGAAACCATCAATATCATGCAGACTTTTGATATATGCCACGATCTGTATGGTCTCATTATTAAAGAGCACGTGCCACATCTACCGTTAGAAGTTCCCTCGTACACTGTCAGTCATCAGGTACGCACCACCATACACGCTTGCTTAAACAAAAAAGACAAATGCATGTGTTTGCGAAGAGAATTAAAGGCAGACCAGCACAAAAGCTACCCCGACGATGGCGAGTGGTCATTGCTATCGGTCATCCTCTGCGTCACCTCTGGCCAAGATGACGCCATAGTCCTTGATATAGTAATCATTGAACATGCACGACATGGCGAGTATCGATGACTCTTGGCTAGGCTGCCAAACGAAGTGCACCCCGGGCTCATCAGCGAGGTAGTACACCTAGCCTTTGCACCACCAGATGTGCTACTTCTCTACATACATCTTGTTCGAGGACATTCACACAACGTCAGCAACGATCGTCGTCCCAGCGCACAAGAATTCATGGCCGGTCAGTAGTGACTTACATGGCAGGTTGAGCTTCAGGTGGATGATGAGCTGGACGGCGTGACAGCGCCGTTGTCGGATGCGGTGCCCAGAACAACCCGAGAGTCGCCGACGTTTGGCGACGACCATGAGGTCCCCCTGTTTGAAGATGGACAGCGTGGTGCAGCCACTCTGGACCGCGTCCAAGCGGCGGCTGCGCCGGAGCTTGTCGAACACAGCGACGCATGCAGTCACGTAGTATAACTTCCAGAGGTCGAACTGACAGGCACCAAGCTTTTCTCGTCGTCGATGAGCGACGCCAATGCGAGCGCTTCCTGCCAGTGGTGTTTGTTCGGGGTTTCCAAATAAGAAACATGGATTTATCTTTGGCGTTGGTTTATGAAAATGACTCACAAGTCAGATCCATGAAAAATATATTACGGAGAATAAATGTCACACATATAAAAAAAGAATTTAAGTTGAAAACATCAAACAAAAAAATTGCATGCAAGACTCTTCTTTAAATAGTACTTCCTCTATCTAAAAATATAATTCAGGAATCTCGTTGATAATTATCTACTACTACACATTGTGCAAGGGTAGCCGGTAGGCTTTAAGACAGATGTAGTAGATATTTTTACTGTAACAGATATTGATATAAACACACATGTGGTAGTGGTAGCTACGAGCATATTTGCTTGAGGGGCACATTTGTGTTTTTTAATTTAATTTTAGCTAGGCGTGAGATGCACGTTGGAATGAGAATGAGCTTTGCGGGGAGAGGGAATGAGAAAGACAGTACGGGGAGAAGGAATGTAAATGGCAGAACACGGAATGACAGCTAGGAATGAGAATGGACTTTGCGGGAAAGTTAGAATGAGAAAGACAGTACGGTGACGGAACTATCCCTTACCACCTTACTATTGAATAGAGATTTGGCACGAGAGCCGAGCGTCCCGCAAGCGCCCCACGTCTGCACCGGAGTAAACGATGTCTCGGGCGATGGGAAACCAACCTGCAGCTCCTGCGACGCGCCGTCGCTAGCCTCACAGTGCCACCGCCAGCCCCCTAGTGATCCCCCAACGGCCTCCCGCTTCCTGTGGCGTCGTGCGCCACTGACACCTCCCACCCCCACCCACCCCGTCGTCTGAAACCCAGCCGGCCAGCCGGCCTCCCGCTCCCTGTGATGCCATGGAGGCGCAAGCTACAACAGGCACAACAGAACAGGTATTGAGTAGTAATGCTTTATTGTCCTGAGCTCCTGACTTTACATTTCTGTTGGTGTGTAAACAATCTCAGGTGAACATGTGCATTTTTTTGAAAGCTCCTGCACGAACCAATGAAACATGTAGCTTCTACAGTCATGAAAACATTATTGTGTTCAGTTCTTATTCATGACAGCCATGTTTTCAGTTCTTATTCATACCAGCCAATTTGAACTTCCTTTTACACAGCAGGATTCATATTGTAGTTGTAGCTTCTGATCAATGTTCATAGTGCCTAGGATCGATTCCTAAGCCTCCAGAATACCAATTCGTAACTACAATTCCTCGATAACGACTAGATCTATTATACTGAGAGGAACAGAGGTACATACCTTCATTGTTGTTCATCGCAGCAGCCATGGCGGCGGCGTCTTACAGCGAAGATCTGCCTCCTCCACCTCCCTGCATGTGGCGAGGAGACTGGTTCTTGTCGCTGGTCGGCGATGGAGTGACTCCTCTATTGGCAGTTGGCACCTACAGGGGAAGCTTAGATCCTGATCCCGTTGGGGAGTCTACGCGGATCAAAGCCATGAGCCGCATCTCTTCCAGTCACTCTGAGCGCTTAGGTGATAAGGACCTCTGTAAAGTGTCGATTAGACTTTTGTGATCGAGTGATTAGCGTTGGCTAAACCCGTCGGCCCCCTTAATCTATTGATATGGTGTCGTGTAACTAGAGACTGCAACCAATAGTTAGAATAGCTCCCTGATCAGGGGCACGATTAGACGATTAATGTTAACACTATCCCAATAACTGTTAACCGGCTAGCGTAGAGGACACACCTTAACACCGTCAACTAGTAAACAGATTTCATTTTACTTAGTTCTGCATACCTAGAGCATCTGTTCTCAAGTGAAGGCACAGTTTTGCTCGTTATCCAAGAGCTGCTACTAATTAGTATCATGTCACCGGTACATATATAGTTTTCCCTTTGTAGATGTCAGCCCATTTCAGTTACTAATGTAATTTCCTTTTTAATATGTGCATTCTGTAGGCTGCTGATCCAAAAGAATGAAGCCATCCATGGTCTGACTGCAAATATCGACAACATGTTTTGGACAAGACATTTAGCGATATAGGTCGTCATTAGTTTTAACATTTACAAAAGAACAATATTTGTTTTCAATTGAAGTTTAAACTTGCAGACTGTATAGTTGTGATTACAACAAGTATTGCGGATCCTGTCACTTTAAACCATTGTTTAGTTGCCTTAATCAAAGTGAGGGTCAGAATTGTATGGTGTTCTTTGATATTGCAGTAGATGCTCCACTAAGTTCAATGAAAAGTTCATGTTGGTCTTTACGAAACAAAAATGACTGTATGGTGTCTATGTATGTGGCTTGATACACATGATGTGGCAGTGGCAGACGCTGTTGGAGTAGTATCATTGTTTTTGGATTTAAAGTTTTAAGGATGTCCCAATATTTATGTATTGGAAGAAATAGTTTTTGGAACTTGTTGGAGATGCTCTAATGTCTTGGCAAAGCATGGCAGAGTTGCTTACTACATTACTGACCACGCCTGTAGCGTTTGTCTTTGCCTTTATCCTCCTTAGATCACGCCTGTACGGTTGCCTTTGCCTTTATCCTCCTTAGATCCGGCACCTATGGAGTTTGAGTTTTAAGAGCACCTAGAGGTGGATGAATAGGTGATCCTGCGAAAATCAATTCTAAACAAGTCAAACTTAGTTTATAACAAGTGTTAGTAATATCCAAAACCAAGTTATGATGAATAGAGGTAGAGAGTAGAAGAGAACTCTTCACTTCATTGTTCCTTTAAGGTATGTATTAAACTTAGGACAATAACACAAGTGATAATATGAGAACTCTTTGGAAGATAACTATCGCAATAAAGAAATGCACAAAAGACATGACAATTTATCTCGAGGTTCGGCCAATACCTACTCCACGTTGTGGTGACCTCATTCGGTAAGGGTTGCACTCAACCCCTCTCAAGTGATCCAAAAATCAAACTTGAGTAATGTTGGTCACTTGTTCTCAAATATTACAAATCTACTGTAACAGAAGATGACATGACTATGATGAAAAAACTGGGCTATTTTGGGGAGTCTGAGAGCAAGCTTGTTCGATTTGCTGGGGAGAGATAATTCCGGAGACGAGGGATGACGAAGTTATCATCTTTAAGAGCTTCTTAAGAGCAGGGCTTTGGTTCCCGCTAAATGATATGATAGGGGAGGTTCTAAAGAACTTTGAAATATACCTTCATCAGCTGACCCCCAATGCTATTGTTAGACTTAGTGTCTACATATGGGCTCTCCGAAGCCAGGGAATGGATGCGAATGCCGAAGCTTTCTACCGGGTGCACGAACTTCACTACCAAACGAAGGCTAGAGCAGATGGCCTTCACAGGAACTTTGGCTGCTACAATTTTGCGTAATAGAAAGATACGAAGGCCCCGGTTATTGGCTATCATACCAAGTGGTCGACTGGATGGATAATGAATGGTTTTACCTGAAAGCAGATGAGAAAAATAGGGAGAAGCTAATGAGCATGGTTATGAGTCCGTTAAAGTTGAACTTCGGCCTGACACGACCCTTATGCAATATGCAATTGGGGTTACCCTGCCAGCTGGCTGAAGTAGAAAATTTAGAGTGGTAGCCGAGCACATCAGTACTAGAGACTTAGTGCAAGAATATTTATCAAACAGAACATATATGACTTCTAGTGGTTGGGGAATGCCGAAGAGAAAAGAAGTGGGAAAGAAGCACGAGCTTGTACGGCTCCCTTATCGCTTTAAGTTTAGGGTTTAGGCTAGATATGATTGAGATCATGTTCAACGAAATACTTGGGAATTCTACCAAGAAAGAAGATCAGTTGATGACTGTAGCCTTTGGTACCCGGCCAAAACGAAGATTGAACCGGATAGTGGACGCCTTGAATTTCGAATACCCTGACTATGAAAAGCTTGACAAAGGGGACGAAGGGGTGCAAAGGAAACAGGTTGTCATCATCCTGAATAGGCAAGCTGCCCGGCTGATAAAAGAAGATGAAGTTTTTTTGAAGAAAGCGAAAATAGCTCTGTAACACCCTAATTTTGGTGGTATAAAATTTCTTTCTAATTATCACCCAAAATCATGTCTTACTCTTCTCTCTCTCTAGATTCTCTCTCCCTTTTTCCTTTTGATCAGAGATAGCTTAAACTAGTAGAGATTAATTATTTATTTTTTGTCAAAACCTTATGAGTCATGACATGTTGCATCATACTGAGCTTAAAATATTCTTTGAAGTGTTGCACAGGTTTGAATTTATTTGAATTTGAAACCTAATTTGAATTTGGATTTGAAAACCCTATAGAAAAGAAATAGAAAAGAAATTAGAAAATCCAGAGAAAAAGAAAAGGAGAAAGCAGCCCAAACCAGCCCACTAAGCCTAGCCAGGCCGCGCGCCCGCGCCGCCTGACAGGCGGACCCCGCCTGACAGCGACGGTTCTCCCTCGCATGCCCCCTCTCTCTCGCTCGCTGCCCAGTGGAGCCGACCTGTCGGCGCCAGTTTCCTTCACCCGTTCGCTCTCTCTCTCTCCCTCTGTCTCGCGGGCCCAGTTCGCCAGTGCCGAGCCGTTGCCCTCGCGCGTCCCCCTTTTTCTCTCTGCGTCGTGGGCCTACCTTGTCAATTCTGCCTTCCCCGCTCTCGTCGTGGACCGGCGAGTGCGCACTCGCGCACGTCGCTGGGTTTCTCGGCCATGACGCCTGCCCACGCACCTAGCTCCCCTTTTTTAGAGCCCCGCCAGTGCCCCTCGCACACCCCTCGCCTCACTTCGCTCGACTTCACCCTCTCTCGCGCTCTGCCCACGCCGCTAGCCGCCGCCGGAGACCCGTGCCCGCGTTCCCAACCATCCAGCTCGCCGGAGACCGCTCCAAGCCTCCCCGAGCTCCGCCCCGAGGCGAGACATCCGTCCCCGTGCCCAATTTCCCTTATTGCGCCCTGTGTTCGTCCAATTTCGCCTTCGCCGGTACTCGACCGCGGCGGTCCGCCGTGCTCGCGCGGTGGCCGGCCGATTTAGCCCAGTCTAGCTCACCGGACTAGTTCCCTATGTCACCCCTATCTCTGCTAAAGCCAGCCAAGGCCTTAGCGCGCCTTAAGTCCCCTCCCTGTGGCCGGAATCGCTCACCGGAGTTTCTCCGGCCCGCCCGAGACTCTCTCACCACCGTTCTCCCCTCTCTGCCCGTGGATTCATGGCCTCTTCCCCGCCATTGAGTTTGTCCTGGCACCCTCTTCCCCTCTACCCAACTCTGGCGACCCCGAAGCCACCGTAGCCCACGCCTGCCTCAACTCCAGCGACCTCACCGCCGAGGAGAGGAGCAGCGCCGCCCGCAGCCGTTTGTTTCCTCGGTCTGATCCCCTCCGTTCGATTCAGATCGAACGGCTCGGACCGCGGGTACCGCTTCGCGCACGCGCGCCTGACGCCCTGACCCACCTGTCAGCGCCGCCCGCAGCCGCTCATCCTTCCCGGTCTGTTTTCCCCCGTCCGATCTTGATCGAACGGCTCGGACCCCCTCGGACCCCCGCGTCCAATCTTGATCGAACGGCTCGGGCCCCCTCGGACCCCTACAGCCGTCTGTTTCCCCTCTGGCGCAGGGCCCACTCGGTCAGCGCTCTCCCCCTCTGTCTCAGCCGTCGGTTTCTGATCCAACGGTTGAGGGAGCCCGATACCCCTTCGCGTGGCTGTTTTGCTTAAGAAACCCCCTGGTTTTAGGAAATCAACCCGCCGTCCTCTGTTTTAGCGCGCAAGCCCCTGTAATCTTGCAGATTTAGCCCTGTACTTTTAAATATTCACCGAATTAGCCCTAATTTCATATTTTGAATTCCCAAACTTGTTTATTTCATAACTTTTGCATATGAACTCTAAATTTAGTGATTCAAATTGCAAAATGTTCATAGGATTATTCTTTGTCTAAATAAAATAGTTTCAATTACCGTGTGCACATTCTAATTTTTATGATTGAATATGAACTAATATAGATGTAGTTTCATTTATTTAATAAAATAAATAAAAAGGAGAACCTTAGAGATTTAAACCTGTTTAAGCTTGTGAAATTAATAATATGCATTACATAAGTTCAGCCCTGTTCTAAGTTTTAGGCCACCATAAAATAAATTGATCTATGATTTTGTACTTGTAAATAACACTTAGGAGAAATAGTAATCTATTTTCCAACAAAGTTAATGTAGGTTATAGTTTATGTTATACTTTGAATCCATTATCCCTTATGTAGTATTGTGTCTTTTTAAAGATGTGTTTCAATGTTTGTACATGTTTGGTGTGATATTCATTTGTACTATCCAAATGTATTGAATGCATGCTCGCTTTATTTAGACAACGAGCAGTCCGAGGTTCCTGAGTGTGTTGTTGGAGACCTCCCTGAGCAGCAACCTGGTGAAGGCAAGTGTCATCTGACCCATTATGTCCTACATACTTTATAATTCATTGTCCCGTATTACTTTATGAAACCTAAGGATTGACTAGTCTGTATTTACCTTACCCTTGTTTACCTTTTGGGTTATCATGGTTAGCATGTTGCTATTGCCTTAACTTAATCAATGAACATAATGTGAACATTTATGATATGATATTGTTATCCTGATATTGTGGATGACCTTGTGATACCTTAGGGGGCTCAGGCCTTTTTCCTGAGTACCTCTCCGTAAGGACTTGTTCGTGGAGTGACCACCTGGGATAACAGTGCAACCATGAGGGTGAAATGGGACGCCCTTAGCTGATTAATTAGATAAGCCTGGGGGTGTAGTTGGCTTTGTCGTAGGGCCATCAATGGGGGCCGGGGCGTAGTGCTCGCTCTGCCAAGGTTGGGGTGCAGAGGTTCTTTCAATTTGGTTTTGTTAGTCACCCACCTTGGGGAGGTGTACTACGTTTGTACGACTGGCGAAACCTAACGAGCAGCTATGCACCAAGGGAGTCTTTATAAAGGCTACATAGTGTATCCCTGGCCATTCACCTTGGTAGTGAAGATCGGGTCTGTACAACCCAGGCTGAAAAGGGATCACGACTTGTGGGTAAAGTGTACAACCTCTGCAGAGTGTTAAAAACTGGTATATCAGCCAAGCTCACGGTTAAGAGCAGCCTTGGGATCCTCTTTGATTAGAAGAACTTTGGATACTTTTATGATGATGGTTAATAATGATGTTATAAAATCTGATCTCTGGTATTTCCTCTTTTGAGGAGGTACTTCTGGGTAATAACTGGGTTTATTACTAAAAGTTGGCTCTACTAATGATAATAAATACTTGACTAACCTAAAAGCAACTGCTTGACCTCAACTCCATATACAGCTAGTCCACCTTAGCCAAACGGGACATTTGCTGAGTACGTTGATGTGTACTCACCCTTGCTTTACTCCCCACCTCACCCCAGGTTGTCCCCAGTGTACCCAATGCTCAGGAGGTGATGCTGAAAACATGGAAGATTTTGAGGAGTTTGAGGATTACGACGAGTTCTAGTTCTTTCTTAGTGGCAAACCCCAGTCAGCTGCCTGTGTAGGCTTAGCATCTACGTTTCGCATTTCTACACTTTGATAATTATGTTGAACAATGGTTATGTAGTAGACTCTATAGATGTCTTGGACATCTTGATGTAATAAAGTACCTTTCCGCTATTTATTTCGAGCATTGTGTGATGATGTCCAATTATGTAATCACTGTGTACATGAGTTTCTGATCCTGGCACGTACATGGTTCGCATTCGGTTTACCTTCCAAAACTGGGTGTGACAAGTTCCTGAGCCGAAGGCGACACCTTCTAAAAAACGAAGGCTTGATATAACTTCCTCTGCTGAGCCGAAGGTGGATGAGACAGACGAAGCTCCTTCAACACCCTCTACTGCCGAAGTAGCAGAAATTTTAAAGGTAATGACTGACTCCCTGCCCATCAAGCTGCTAAGTCCTCTAGGACTAGAACTGACGAAATTTTTACAGAAGAAAGAACAACCTTTGGCTACTAAGGAGAAGGCTTAAGGGCAAAAGAAACGAAGAATAGTAGACGTGATGCAAGCCATCGAGCGAACACCGCCGTCAGCCCTAGCGGCCAAAATAGTGACTGTTGCGAGTGCCGAAGCCGACGCTGCTGCCGAAGCTGCAAAACTCGCAACCATAATGTCAGGAATTGACAAGCTTATATCAGATATGGTTGCGGAAGAGATAGTTGTGACTGTAGAGGAAAGCATGGCCTCGGTGCCTGATAAAGGGAAGAAAGTTGTTGATACTTCTTCGGCAGAGAAAGATTTTGACCTTCGGCACCTGGATGGCCAGGAACTGTCCGAGGCAGACAAGGAGGAGCTGAAAGAATATGGAATATCTTGCGGCTATCAGCCGAGATCTCTTCTCTTCGGCGGGGTCGACGAAGAAATTTTGGGATGTATTCGCGACCGCGCCGGGGCGAATATAATCGTCACTCTGTCTAAGAGTGTTGGTTTCCCGAAGCTGGAGTCTGACATTAGTGGTTACCGACGGCAACACATTGTCGGTAGCCTATTCTATCCCAATTTTAAGGTGAAACCTTTGTCTAGATTCTTGTTACCTTTGTGATGGATTAAAATGTTCTAACCTTAGCCTGTTTTCACAGAGCATGCTGCTAAGTAAGGTGTAAAGAATGTAGCAAGACTTCGAAGATAAGAAAAAAGAAATAATAATTGAAGGCTTGGAGAACAAGATTAAAGACTTTGAAGCTTCTCTGGAGAAGAAAGATTTCCTGCTACAAGCAGCCGAAGGTTCCCTCGCGGAAGCAGAAGCTGAAAATACTAAATTAAGCGAGGAACTTTTCAATGCTCGAACAACTTTAAAGGTGCAATCAGAGTGCTTCGAGCAAGAAAGAAAAGAATTGCAAGCAAAATCTGAAGCTGAAGTCGAAAAGAGTACGAAGCTACAGGAATCACTGAAAGACCTTCGAAATAAGTGCTCGGATTTCACCACCCGCTGTGTGCATCGATTAAAAGGAATATTCAACACGGTTGGGGCTAGTTCTAAAGAAATTTCCCCTTCAGCCGAAGATATCCCCAAAGCCTTCGAGCATATTGAAAATGAAGTTGATGCACTCGATGAAGTTATAACTGGCCACGGGGATTTCTGTGCTCTGTTAGCTTCTCATGGCACGTCTGCTACATTTTTGAAGGCTGGATGCACTCATGCCAAAATAGTGAACAAGCCAACCTTCAGCTTGTCACCATCAGACTTAGTCTATATTTCCGGTGAGGCCCGAAGCATTGGAAATAGATTTATCAATCAAATTTGGGCTAAAGGCGGGCACGAGCTAGCTGGAGACGAAGCTCGGAGACTGCTCAACTCGGTATGAAACGTTTACCTATCTTTTACCTTGATTTTTCTTTATTACACTTGCATTTACCTTATACCGTTATCTGTCTGCAGGATGGTGGCGTCGAAGATCACTAAGCCGAAGCTTGTTCCGAAGGTTGCTGGGCTGAAGCTTCTTTTTGTGACAACTTGTAGAAAACTTAGGATCTCTTTGCATTATTTTGCAAAAGATTGTAATTGAGAGTTGAACACAGCATTGTACATATTTGTCCATGCCTTGCAATATAATTTTACCTCTCTGTCCATGTATAAATTGCTTTGCTGTGGACGAAACCCGCAGTTACAATTTTTGAGCCGAAGGCGAAAAACACCTTCCCTTCTTTTTGTTCACATCGAAGCATTTTTTCATTGTACAAAGTGCCTCTGTATTCGTCTTGTCTGAGCAGAAGCTTCTTTGTATTCAACGAAGCATTTTGTCACCAAAGCCAAGCAACTTTTTTTCTTCATGTTAATACCTGTGCTTCATGTCATGATAATGATGATCCTATGAATGTCTAATGAATGTTTGTATGAATGCAAAGAATGATGCGATGAAATATGCAAATGTATGACCTGAACACACATGAAACCACACCCAGACTCTGCATCCCCTTAGGAATGACTTTTGAGTCTCTTCACCTTCTATTTCGGTGGCATTTAAGCTCTACATTCCCTTAGAAACGTCTTTTGAGCTTCTTCACCTTCTATTTTGGTGGCTTTTAAGCTCTGCATTCTCTTAGGAACGTCTTTTGAGCTTCTTCACCTTCTATTGTGGTGGCATTTAAGCTCTGCATTCCCTTAGAAACGTCTTTTGAGCTTCAGAACTTACTCTGCGCTCCCTTAGGAACGACTTTTGTAGCTTCGTCACCTTTGGAGTGACATTGTAGCTCTGCATCCCCTTAGGGACGACTTTTGAGCTTTTCCCTGTTCTTTTTGCACTGGATGGTGCGGATTCTGATATTACATGTTACATTTTTGGGGGAATATGGCCCTTGTATTGCATAAGGCTAAAAATGAAAATTACAAACTATGGCCCCATTAAAAACCTTTCTCCCCTCCTGAAAGGAAAAGGGTGCCATAGGAAAAAAATAAAAAGATTACATCAATTACACATAATATCGCCGAAGATCATCCGCATTCCAAGACCTGGGTACGTCGTTGCCGTCCATATCCTTCAGTCTATAAGAACCGGGTCTTGACGAAGATACTACCAGAAAAGGGCCTTCCCACTTCAGCGAAGCTTCCCCACTGTATCTGGGTTAGCTATCCTTTGAAGCACCAAATGTCCTGGTTTGATATTTTTCAATCGAACTTTTCTATCGCGCCATTTTATTGTTTCGACTTGGTACTTATTGATGTGCTCTATGGCCTAAAGTCTGGTCCCTTCTATGGTGTCTTTTGTTATTTGGCAATCAGCTTCATCCTCCATGGAAAATTTGGTTCTTATTGATCCTGTTCTTGCTTCTTCCGATGTTATTGCTTTATCACCAAGCAAGAGCTTGAATGGAGTAAAACCTGTTGACCTTGAGATAGTAGTGTTGTGGTTCCACACCACCTTTATTAATTCATCTGGACACTTTCCTCTGGGCTGATTGAAGATTGACTTCATTATTCCTGTTATTATAATTCTATTTGCTCTTTCTACTAATCCATTTGATTCTGGATGCCTTATTGACGCAAAGTGTATTTTTGTACCAATCTGGTCACAAAAAGCCTTGAACGTTTTAGCATCAAATTGAGTTCCGTTATCGACTGTAATAGCCTTCGGCACACCGAAGCGACAAACAATATTTTCTAGAAGAACTTCTGAACTGTGGCCGAAGTTATTGTATCTAGGGGTTTAGCTTCGATCCACTTTGAGAAATATTCCACTGCTACTACAACATATTTCAAGTGTCCTTGTGCTGGTGGAAGCGGTCCTAACAAATCTAGGCCCCATCTCTGTAATGGCCAGGTAGGTTGAATCAGTTGTGTCAGAGACGAAGGTTGTTTCTGGTCTCTGGCACACTCTGACAGTTTTCACATTTATGGACCAAGTCCGCTGCATCCGAAGCTACCTTCGGCCAATAAAACCCTTGTCTAAAAACCTTTCCCAGTAAAGGCTTGGACCCAATGTGAGCTCCACACAGTCCTGCATGTATCTCCTTCATTAATTAATGTCCTTCATTTCTGGACTGACATTTGAGCAATGGGGAGCAAACTCCATGCTTGTATAACTCTCCTTAAATTATTACATAAGGTCTTGTTCTTGCTTCCATTCTCTTGTTATAATCTTCGTCATCTAAGAGACAGTTGCCCTAGAGAAAGGATATTATTTCGGTCCTCCAGTCTTCACTATATACAGGTGAGATTATGAGCACTGCTCTTTCCATGAGCTCGATTGAGGGTGCTTTTATTGTTTCAAAAATACTTCTGAAGGCTAAGGGAGCCCATGTGCCGCTGATTTAGCTAATAAATCTGCATGCTCATTCTCTCCCCTTGGGATATTTTTTATAGAAAAACCTTCGAATGAAGCTTCCAATCTTCGGACTGCATCCAAATACCTTTCAAGCTTCGGATCTCTTGCCTTGCTGCTCTTATCCACATGGCCCAAAATAACTTACAAATCAGTTTTAAGGATTGCCCTTCTTATTCCCATTGCATTTAGCTTCTGAAGCCCTAAAAGAAAAGCTTCGTACTCGGCAATGTTATTTGTACAACTAAAGTCTAACTTTATTGCATAACATGTTCTGACTTTAGAGGGTGCGACTAGGACAACAGCTGCTCATGCACCGAAGGTCCCCCAAGATCCATCACAAAATACTGTCCAAGCTTTGGCATCTTTTGTTGCTTCTTCATCCTGAGCCCCTGGCATCCAATCAGCAATGAATTCTGCTAACGCCTGAGATTGAATTGAGGACCTGTGCACGTAATCAATGGTGAATTCGTTAAGTTCCGCGGCCCATTTTCCGATCCTTCATGTAGCTTCTTTGTTCCTCATTATGTCCTTCAGGGGTTGCGATGAAGGCACTATTATGTGATATGCTTGAAAGTAAAGTCGAAGCTTCCTGGAGGCCATCAATACAGCGTACAGTACCTTCTCCAACTCTGTGTAATTTTTCTTTGAAGGACTGAGTATTTTAGAAAGAAAGTATACTAGTGCTTGCTTTTTTACTTGGCCCTCTTGTTTCTCTTGTACAAGTGCTGCACTAACCGCAGCATGGGAAGCAGCCACATATAGAAGTAACGGAGCTCCTAATGAAGGTGGGGTTAGAGTTGTCAGATCTATCAAATACTGCTTCAGCTCTTCGAAGGTTTTCTGTTGAGTTGGACCCCATTGGAAGACTTCGGCTGATTTCAGTATTTCAAAGAAAGGTAAATTCCTCTCTGCTGATCTTGAAATGAATCTGTTTAACGATGCCAGCCTTCGTGCCAACCGTTGAGCCCCCTTCTTTGAATTTGGTGGGTCCATCCGAAGGATAGCCTCAATTTTGCTTGGATTAGCTTCAATGCCTTTTGTTGATACCAGGCAACCAAGAAACTTGCCCTTCACTATGAATACACATTTTTCTGGATTTAACTTGAGGTTAGCTTGTCTGAAATTGACAAACGTCTCTTGCAAATTGGCAACATGATTTTCTTGCTTTGTGCTTTTTACTATGATGTCATCGACATTTGTCAGCACATTCCTGCCAATTTGGGAGTGAAGAACCTTGGCAGTCATTCTGCTGAAGCTTCCGCCAGCATTCTTGAGCCCCTCAGGCATCCGAAGGTAACAATATATACCACTAGGAGTTATAAAGCTTGTCTCTGGCTCATCCAAATTTGATGATAACCCGAGTAGCAATCCAGTAAACTCATAAGTTCTAAAGAAGCTGCTGCATCTACAAGGGAATCTATTCTTGGTGGTGGGAATTCGTCCTTATACCAAGTTCCCTTTGTGAGGATTCTCCACAAGTTGGAGTCTCTCATGCCTTACACAATTGACCTTAATCAAAGCACAAGAGTAAGGGGAGTAGCAACACACACAAGAAACCAAATCGCAACAACACATGCACACGAGTCAAGTGAAAGGGAAATAGGGTTAACCTTTTCCACAAATTAATTTTGGTGGTTGAATGTCCAACACAAACAAATGGACTAACTAGTTTGCTCTAGAAGACATGTTCTACAGGTGCATAAAGGTTCAACACAAACCAATAAATATCCAAGTTAGGGATCCAATTCAAAGGAGCAAAAGAAACCAAGTGTGTTGTGGTCTGGCGCACCGGACTGTCCGATGTGCCACTGGACAGTGTCCGGTGTACCAGGACCATAAAGAGTCCAAACAGCCACTCTCGAGTTTTCGCAAGCGCGCTCCGCTATAATTCACCAGACTGTTCGGTGTGCCACCGGACTGTCCGATGCACCAGCGGAGCAACGGCTAACTCGCGCAACGGTCGACTGCAAAAGTGCGCTGACAGTGCAACAGTGGAGAACAATGCATGGCAGAGTCAGAGGCCCACCGGACAGTGAACAGGACCTGTCTGGTGTGGCACCGGACTGTCTGGTGCCACAAGAAGACAACAGCGCCAACGGTTGACTGCTCCCGAACCCTAACGGTTGGGTGACGTGGCGGTGCACCGGACAACCTACAGTGCCTGTCCGGTGGCGCACCGGACTGTCCGGTGCGCCCATCGACAACAGCCTTCCCCAACAGCCACTTGGTGGTTGAGGGCTATAAATACCCCCCAACCACCACCACACCAAGCACCCAAGCATTCTGAACATTGCATTCAATACAAGAGCAATAGACTCCACTCCAAGATACAATCAAAGCGATCAATCCACTCAAGTCCCCAAATCAACTCTAGTGCATTAGGACTTATGAGAGGATCTCTTGTGTTTCTTTGTTGCTCTTGTTTGCTTGGCTTGGCCTTCTTTTTCTTTTCGATTCTTACTCTCAAGTGCTTTGTAAGCATGGCAAGAGACACCAATTGTGTGGTGGTCCTTGCGGGGTCTAAGTGACCCATGAGATTAAGGAAGAAGGCTCACTCGGTCTAAGTGACCGTTTGAGAGAGGGAAATGGTTGAAAAAGACCCGGTCTTTGTGACCACCTCAACGGAGACTAGGTTCTTTGGAACCGAACATCGGTAAAACAAATCACCGTGTTCATCCACTTGTTTTCATTTGATTTGTTTTTCCCCTCTCTCCCGGACTAGTTTTTAGTTCTAACGCTAACCTCGGCTTGTATTGTGTGCTTAAGTTTATAAATTTCAGATTTCACCTATTCACCCACCTCTAGGCGACTTTCAATTGGTATCAGAGCTCGGTACTTAATTAGAGTCTAACAACTCGAAGTGATGTCGGGAGATCACGCTAAGAGGGAGGTGGAAACCGGAGACAAGCCCACAAGCCATGGGAAGGCTCCATCAAGGGAGTCCGGCACCAAAGTGAAGGAGGGATCTCCTCCCTTCATCAAATCGCATCGGAGTGACGACAAGAAGAAGAGGATGAAGAAAGTGGTCTACTACGATACCGACTCATCATCGGCGTCCGTCACTTCTAAGCGCCGTGAGCGCAAGAAGTATAGTAAGATGCCACTCCGCTATCCCCGTATTTCAAAGCGCGCTCCTTTACTTTCCGTTCCATTAGGCAAACCACCATTTTTTGATGGTGAAGATTATTGCATGTGGAGTGATAAAATGAGGCATCACCTAACCTCACTCCACGAAAGCATTTGGGATATAGTTGAATTTGGAGCGCAGGTACCACAGGTAGGGGACAAGGACTACGACTCGGACGAGGCCGCCCAAGTTATAACAAGGTGCAAGGATTAAAGACCGCCAAAGAAATTTGGGAAGTTCTCAAGACAGCACAAGAAGGGGACGAGGTGACCAAGATCACCAAAAGAGAGACGATCGAGGGGGAGCTCGGTCGATTCGTCCTCAACCAAGAGGAAGAGCCGCAAGCTATGTACAACCGGATAAATACCATGGTGAACCAAGTGCACAACCTCGGGAGCACCAAATGGGATGAACATGAGATGGTCAAGGTTACTCTAAGATCCCTTGTTTTTCGCAATCCTACTCAAGTGCAATTAATTCGTGGGGATCCTAGATACAAATTAATGTCTCCCGAGGAAGTAATAGGAAAGTTTGTGAGCTTTGAGCTAATGATCAAAGACTCCAAACACATTGTCAACTTGGAGTAAGGCTCCACCTCCACACCCGAGGTGCAACCCGTCGCATTCAAAGCGACGGAAGAGAAGAAAGAGGAGTCTACATCAAGTAGGCTTCCCATTGATTCCTTCGAGGTTGACAATGAGGAAATGGCGCTCATCATCAAGAGCTTCCGCCAAATCCTCAAGCAAAGGAGGGGGAAAGACTACAAACCCCGCTCCAAGAGGGTGTGCTGCAAATGTGGTAAGCCCGATCATTTTATTGCTAAATGTCCAATGTCTAGTGATAGTGACAGGGGCAAGGAAAAGAAGGGGAAGAAGAAGGAAAATAAGAGGTACTACAAGAAGAAGGGCGGCGATGCCCACGTGTGTCGGGAATGGGACTCCGACGAGAGCTCCACCGACTCCTCCGACGACGAGGATGCCGCCAACATCGCCGTCAACAAGGGCCTCCTCTTCCCCAACATCGGTCACAAATGTTTCATGGCCAAGGACGGCAAAAAGAAGAAGGTACAATCTAGAACCACCCCCAAGTATACAACATCTAGTGACGAGGGTAGTTCTAGTGAAGACGAAGATGATTTACTTACTCTTTTTGCCAACCTTAACATGCAACAAAAGGAAAAATTAAATGAACTGATAGGAGCTATTCATGAGAAGGATGAACTCTTGGATAGCCAAGAGGAATTCCTTATTAAAGAAAATAAAAAACATGTTAAAGTAAAAAATGCTTATGCTTAGGAAGTAGAGAAATGTGAAAATTTATCTAAGGAGCTAGGCATTTGCCATGATACAATTTCTAGCCTTAGAGATGAATGTGCTAGTCTAATTTCTAAGGTTAAAGATTCAAATGTTTGCAATGATTCTATTTCCTGTCTTAGAAATGAAAATGCCATGCTAAAATCTAAGATAGATGAATTAAATGTTTGCAAACCCTCTACATCTACTGTTGAGCATGTTTCCATTTGCACTAGATGTAGAGATATTAATGCTGAAGCTATCAATGATCACCTTTCTCTTATTAAACAACAAAATGATCATATAGCTCAATTAACTGCTAAAATTAATGAGCATGAAATTGAAAATGAAAAATTTAAATTTGCTAGAAGCATGCTCTATAATGGGAGACGCCCTGGCATTAAGGATGGCATTGGATTCCAACATGGAAACAATGTCAAGCTTAATGCCCCTAAGAAATTGTCTAACTTTGTTAGGGGCAAAGCTCCCATGGTTCAGGATAATGAGGGTTACATTTTATATCCTGCTAATTATCCTGAGCATAAAATTAGGAAGATTCATGCTAAGAAGTCTCATTCTGTTCCTCACCATGCTTTTATGTATAAGAATGAAGCTTCTAGTTCTAGGCATTCCACTCATAATAAAATGCCTAAAAAGAAAACTTCCGCTGCATCAAATGAGCATAACATTCCATTTAAAACTTTTGATGCTTCTTATGTGCTTACTAACAAATCAGGCAAAGTAGTTGCCAAATATGTTGGGGGCAAACACAAGAGTTCAAAGACTTGTGTTTGTAGGTGCTTGTTTCTAACGTGAAAGGACCCAAGACTGTTTGGGTACCTTATAATAAGGCCTAAATTGTTTTGCAGGTTTATGCATCCGGGGGTTCAAGTTGGATAATTGATAGCGGATGCACAAACCACATGACAGGGGAGAAAAGGATGTTCTCCTCCTATGAGAAAAACGAAGATCCCCAACGAGCTATCACATTCAGGGATGGAAATCAAGGTTTGGTCAAAGGACTTGGTAACATCGTTATATCACCTGACCACTCTATTTCCAATGTTTTTCTTGTAGATTCTTTAGATTACAATTTGCTTTCTGTTTCTCAATTATGTAAAATAGGCTACAACTGTCTTTTTACAGATGTAGGTTTTACTGTCTTTAGATAAAGTGATGATTCAATAGCATTTAAGGGAGTGTTAGAGGGTCAGCTATATTTAGTTGATTTTAATGAGAACATAGCTGAACTCAACACTTGTTTAATTGCTAAGACTAATATGGGTTGGCTCTGGCATCGCCGACTAGCCCATGTTGGAATGAAGAATCTTCACAAACTTCTAAAGGGAGAACACATTTTGGGACTAACAAATGTTCATTTTGAGAAAGACAGGGTTTGTAGTGCATGTCAAGCAGGAAAGCAAGTTGGCGCTCACCATCCACACAAGAACATTATGACGATGGATAGGCCACTCGAGCTACTCCACATGGATTTATTCGGCCTGATAGCTTACATAAGTAACCTATGCACTTACCTTATGCAAACTAGTTCATTTCTGCACTTTATATATTTGCTTTGGTTTGTGTTGGCATCAATCACCAAAAAGGGGGAGATTAAAAGGGAAATAGGGATAACCTTTTCCACAATTAATTTTGGTGGTTGAATGTCCAACACAAATAAATAGACTAACTAGTTTGCTCTAGAAGACATGTTCTATAGGTGCATAAAGGTTCAACACAAACCAATACATATCCAAGTTAGGGATCCAATTCAAAGGAGCAAAAGAAACAAAGTGTGTTGTGATCTGGCACACCGGACTATCCGGCGTGCCACCGGACAGTGTCCGGTGCACCAGGACCATAAAGAGTCCAAACAGCCACTCTCGGGTTTTCGCAAGCGCGCTCCGCTATAATTCACCGGACTGTCCGGTGCACCAGTGGAGCAACGGCTAACTCACGCAACGGTCGACTGCAAAAGTGCGCTGACAGCGCAACAGTGGAGAACAGTGCGCGGTAGAGTCAGAGGCCCACCGGACAGTGAACAGGACCTATCCGGTGTGGCACCGGACTGTCCGGTGCCACAAGAAGACAACAGCACCAACGGTTTACTGCTCCCAAACCCTAACGGTTGGGTGACGTGGTGGCGCACCGGACTGTCCGGTGCGCCCATCGACAGTAGCCTTCCCCAACAGCCACTTGGTGGTTGAGGGCTATAAATACCCCTCAACCACCACCACACCAAGCACCCAAGCATTCTGAACATTGCATTCAATACAAGAGCAATAGACTCCACTCCAAGACACAATCAAAGCGATCAATCCACTCAAGTCCCCAAATCAACTCTAGTGCATTAGGACTTGTGAGAGGATCTCTTGTGTTTCTTTGTTTCTCTTGTTTGCTTGGCTTGGCCTTCTTTTTCTTTTCAATTCTTACTCTCAAGTGCTTTGTAAGCAAGGCAAGAGACACCAATTGTGTGGTGGTCCTTGCGGGGTCTAAGTGACCCGTGAGATTAAGGAAGAAGGCTCACTCGGTCTAAGTGACCGTTTGAGAGAGGGAATGGGTTGAAAGAGACCCGGTCTTTGTGATCACCTCAACGGGGACTAGGTTCTTTGGAATCGAACCTCGGTAAAACAAATCACCGTGTTCATCTGCTTGTTTCCATTTGATTTGTTTTTCCACTCTCTCCTGGACTTGTTTTTAGTTCTAACGCTAACCTTGGCTTGTAGTGTGTGCTTAAGTTTATAAATTTCAGATTCCGCCTATTCACCCCCCCCTTTAGGCGACTTTCATCAAGAAAGAGCACAAGAAGTAAATGTTGGCTACTTGTTCTCAAATGCTATAAATCAAGAACAAGGCAACACGATTCTTAATGGTTAAAGACCTTTGTCCTTCGAAGTATTATTTCCTTTCGGATATAATGATCTTCAGACGAAGGTCATGAAGGACATACCTTCATCATTTCGATATATAAATATGAATGCGAATAAGAAAGTAAAGGAACACAAAGAAATATAGATAATAATAATAATCATGTATCAATAATCTATTTATTTTTGTATTCCATGAACATGAACAAACATCAATAATTTTCATATTACATCAGTACCTTCGACTTGCCAGAAGGTGGGGCGCGAGAATGACGTGAGAGTGATTACAATCCAGCGTGAACAACATGGTGTTACTGTTCATCTATTTATAGGCACGGGACGTAGCCCGGATAAAAGTACATTTATGTCCCTAGTAACTATCTATAATATTAACAAGAATTACTAAGGACTGTATGGTCTTTATCCTTTTTCAGTCGTTATCATACTTGAGCTTCATCAACATGTTCAGTCGAAGTCCTTTGGCTTCTAGCTTCGTCGCCCACTCTTTATTTTCCTTCGTTCTGTCATAAGAGAAGTTCTCCATCCCAAAGCCGAAGCTCCCTGTAACTATTCTTAATCATGCTGAAAACATATGGTTAGTCACATTTTTTAGGACCTTCGGAAGAGGAAGGACCCTAACAGTAGCCCCTCGCAGTATTAATTTGTTTCCTTGTAACAAATTTAGACTGCGACGTGAACAAAGGCCTTTAGCCGAAGGTCCGAAAAAACACCTTCCCTTCGCTAGAATAGCGAATGTCACTGACATGTCGGACCCACCGAATCGTGGGGCGCTAGGCATATAAATAGGAGCTTGTATTGAAAGCGTTTCTTGTGCCATTTCAGTTGCTTACACTGTGCTCGGCATTTTAAATTTTCTTGCTTTGTCAAGTTTTGATCGGATTTTAAGCTTTGGCATTTCGACTAAGTTTGATTTGATGGCTAACGAGAAGAAGAGTGTCGACCCGACGATGTCCAAGCTTTATGAAGCTATGGAGAGGACTAATGCAGAAAAGATTGCACATGAGAAATTAGCTGGGATATCTGAGAGTTCTAGTGATAGTGAAGATTTTGATGCAGAAAGTGAGAATGAGGGTGCCGAAGATCGGCCCTGGAGGCCAAGCTATGTTGTCTTCGGGAAGTCGACGATTAAGCAAGGACAAATTGATGCAATGAGGGGAAGGTACTTCTGTGACATTTCTATTGTGAGGGTTGGAGGGGAGAATAATGTCCCCCTGCCCGAAGCTGATGAAGTGGTTGTTTATAGAAGCTTCATGAAAGAAGGGCTTCGTTTCCCTCTAGCTAAGATACTGGTCAAAATCCTGAAAACCTTCGAAGTTTACCTTCGTCAGCTTACTCCCGAAGCTATCATCAAAATAGGGATCTATATTTGGGCCATGAGAAGTCAAGGGTTAGAACCAAATGCAAAATGCTTCTGCAACATGCATGAATTGTCTTATGAGACGAAGGCCACAGGAAAAGAACAATATTAGAACAACTTCGGTTGTTATGGCTTCGTAACCCGCTCTGAGGTGAGCAACCCAGTCCCAACATTTCGCAAGAGATGGCCGGGAGCTTGGATGCAGGAGTGGTTCTATGTGAAAACGATCTGGTTGAAAGGGAAGACATCAAAGGGATTATCCAACGTCCTATATGGTCTCACTTCGGCATTAGGAGACCATCCCTTGTCCTTGGGAACGACATACAAGTATGTCAAGCTGCTTTTAACACAGTATGCACTTACATAGGCACCAGGGACCTAGTCCAGGAACATATTGCTTATAGAATGTGGCCGCTCGGATGTGGATGGGAGATGCCGAAGGAAACTGTCGCTGGGTCCAGCGAAGGTGGTTTGGTCTATCTAAAATATAAATTCAAGTACAAGAGCCAGTTCAATGAGCCAAATGATGACTGGCGGAATTCCATCGAAGCAACCAGTGATGAACTGCTTGGTGCTTACGCAAGGGCTGAGGATGATGCTATGGCAACAACCTTCGGGGGTCGAGGCAAGAAGAGACTGAATAGAGTTTTTATGTCATCGGATTCGTGTATCCGGACTATTGTTATCCTGCACGGAGGTAAGGGAAGAAGAGAAAAACTGCTACTTCGGTGACCTCTAGCACGCCGAAGTCAAAAAAGATTAAGGTTCTGACTCATCGGCCCAGGCACACTGAAACGGCCGTGGTGCCGAAGCTGATTGAGGGATCTTCTTGCGCATCTGAGCCCCGTCGGCCCACTCCTGTCGAAGCTAGAGCGAAGCTGGTTGAAGAGCCAGAATCAAAGAAATTGATAGAGCAAACGAAGGCTCTGAGCCCATTGCAAAGGGTGGAGCTGCCGAAGGTGTCGAAGATTCCTGCAACAACTTCGAAAAGGAGGATGGCCAGCGTACTGGACGCTGTTATGGAATCCGCGAAGGCGTTAACTCCTGCCTCTACCGAAGCACCTAGTACGGAAGGCGAGATTGTAAAGAGATCTGCCAAAGCTGGCACAACGCAGGATGTGGTTGAGGCTGAGCCCTCAGCCCCCACTGAAGCAAGATCTTCGGAGGGTGCTGAGGAGGGTGCTGAAGCAAGACCTTCGGAGGCTACCGAGGGACCATTAATGTTAGGAAAAGAGGGTGCTACCGAAGAATCTGAGTTCCCTGCTCCTGGAGCCCTTACCAAGGAATTGGAATTCATAGTGCGTCATGCTTCAGGGAAAAATTATCAAATGAGCAAATTGTTGAAGCGCAACCTTACGCCAGGGATCTGTAGTACCCTCGAGGGTCCTTGGTGTATGGTGGGGATGATGAAGATGACTTCCTTTATTGTCTGCTTGACAATAAAGAGATTCATGTTTGTCGGGAGATGGCAGACAATGTAGGATATTCGAAGCTTGAACTAGGCTGCAATGACGAAGGACCAGCTCACGGATAGCCTTACCTATAATAGTCTGAAGGTGAGAATACTTTAACTTGTTGGAAAACAGATTATTTTTGCGGCTTATTTCTTTATCAGTATGTGCTCATCCTTTGCTTTTGTAGGGGTTAATTCTAAGCAAGGCTTTAAAGGCCTAGATAAAAAGCAGAAGATGAAAATTGTCAATTAGCCCTTGGTAATCTTCAATTGGAAATTATTACACTAAGGAATGAAGCTCTTGAAAAAGATAAAATACTACTCTCCTTAGTGGATAGGCTGAAAGCTAGTGAAGCCAAGCTTAATGCACAAATTGAAGCTCACAAAGCCGAGGATGAAAATTTAAAGAAAAAACTTGCCGAAATGATTGAAAATTTCGAAGTTGCAAAGGCTAAGCAATAAATAAGTGAAATGGAAAGAGCCAAGGTGTAGAAGAACATTGAAGAACTTCGGGATTCCAAGGAAAAATGCTATGAAGTATCCATGGAATGTGCAAAGAAACTGAAAGATAGCTTTACAAAGGTGGGAGCTTATTATTCGGAGCAGAAATTTATTCATGGTGATACCGAAGGGGTTATCCAGTGGATAGGCTGAAAGGGAAATAGCCTCAACATTTCCTATAATCGGTTTTGGTGTTTAACGACCATCACAAACCTTGTGGACTAACCAGTTTGCCTAGTTGTTCATTACTCAGGTGCATAAGTTCATCTACAACTATTCTAAGTCGACTGTCTGTAATACTGTAGATTATTCCGGACAGGATAAGCTTTTTGGAAAAACACCTATGCACGGACTGTCCGGGCCCTTGCGGCAGACCGTCCGCGACACCAGGGTGTGCCTCAGATAGGAACACTGCAAAATCACAAGTTAAAACTACGGACCGTCTGATGGAGAAGCGAGCTCCGTCCGAGACCAAGCGCGGACCGTCCGGCCTCAGGCACAGACCGTTCGATCATTGAAAAACCAGAAAACCCCGAAGGTGACGGGTTTAGTAAAATTCATTTTTAGCGTCCTCGCGGACCGTTCGGGATGCACGGTCGGACCATCCGCGACTGCTTTACCTGACATTTGACAACGCATTAAATGCTCTATAGCCATTGATATAGTCGTTACTGCTGACCGTTGCGATTTCAGCCGTTGATGTGCAGGGGCGGACCGTTCGCACCAGGGGCGCGGACCATCCGCGGTCGATAGAAAGGAAGCAACGGCTAGGAAGTGGTTGGAGGCTATAAATACAACCCCAACCACCTCCATTCACTTGACCCAAGCACTCCACTCCTTTACATTCAATACAAGAGCTAGCAATCCACTCCAAGACACACTCAAAGCTTTCAACCTCTCAAAGTTTCACAATTTAGAGATCATTAATGACTTGAGAGAGTGTGACCTATGTGTTATTTGTCGATCTTGTTGCTTGGTTTTCGCAATCGTGCTTTCTTCATCTCTTTCTCAACCTTCTAAGTGAATTGTAAAGCAAGCAAGAGACATCTAATTGTGTGGTGATCCTTTAGGGTCTTAGTGACCCATGAGATTAAGGAGAAGCACTCAACCGGTCTAAGTGACCGATTGAGAGAGGGAAAGGGTTGAACTAGACCTGGCCTTTGTGGCCTCCTAAACAGGGACTAGGTTCTTTGGAACCGAACCTTGGTAAAACAAATTATCGTGTTCACTCGTGTTGATTCCCATTTGATTTGTTTTCCCTCTTTCCTCTCTCTAAAGTTTCCTTGCCAATATTGATTTGAGTTTGCTCCCAAACGTCATCCGTATTATTTGAGCAACTCGTAGCAAGAGAAACAATCTTCCGGACTCGGATTTAATTCTAACACTAACACTGGCCTTAGTGCATGTTTAAGTTTATAAATTTCAGGTTTCGCCTATTCACCCCCTCTAGGCGACTTTCATAGGCGAAGATGTCGAAGCTTTTGAAGAAATTCTCAGTGATCGTGGGGACTTTTGTGCCTTCGGCGGTGCTCGAGGGGTTGCAGCAAATTGGAGAAAACTGGCTAGGAACATGTTAAGGCTACAACCCAGGCAGAAGCCATCTTCTCAGTAGACGACACGAAGGAACTTTTGGTTGATGCTTCTTTGATAGGCGGGAAGTTCTATTCTGATGTTTGGATGAAGGGCGGCCGTGAGATGGCCGATGAAGCCATAAAAGAGAGTGAAAAAGAATCTCATGACGCCCGAGAAGAGGCAAATTAAGCTGAAGAAGCTGCTGAATGCGCAATGATTATAGGTATCCTTTTAAAGCTTTGTCTTGTTGTTTGTTTCTAGCTTCTAAACTCACCATTATGTTCTTTATTACAGCCGGCCTTTCGCCATCACTGGAGCCATACAACCCTGAGGCTGACCCAACTTTGAAAGAGGCTTTGGATGTGATGAAGGTTGTTAACGAAGTCATCAACGAAGTTATCGACAGACTATTACATGAAGCCGCTCAGAAAATTCTAAAAGAAGATTAAATTCTTGTATGCTAGAAACTGTAAATGCTTGTGTGTGGTTGCCACCATGTGCACGGGACAAACATCAAGTATTTGTATGTAAATTAATGTAATATATTTCTTTGTGATGCCTGAAACTTACGTACGTACCGTTTTTTGAGCCTTCGGCGAAAAAACACCTTCCCTTCTTTTCATGCTTCGCAAAGAAAGATTGCCCCCTCTATCGATTGAATACCACATGCTTTGCCATGGCTATTGTATAATAATATTGCTGACGAAGATTTCTCTGCTGTGTAAAAATATGTCTACCGAAGGTATACGTTGTGCTTCAGCATGTTCCCTCTCCACAATTTTTTTCGTTGATGCGATATGATGTATGATGTAATGCTATGCGATATGATGTGATGGTATTATGCAGTATGATGTTTATGCCGAAGATAAACACCCACATGAAAACACACCCAGACTCTGCATTCCCTTAGGAACGACTTTGGAGTCTCTTCACCTTTTACTTAGGTGGTAATTCAGCTCTGCATCCCCTTAGGAACGACTTTGGAGCTAAGCCCTGTATCCCCTTAGGAACGACTTTGGAGCTTCTTCACCTTTGATTTAGGTGGTATTTAAGCTCTGCATCCCCTTAGGAACGACTTTGGAGCTTCTTCACCCTTTACTTTGGTGGCATTTTGGCTCTGCATTCCCTTAGGAACTGAAAGGGAATTAGGCTTACACCTAGTTCCTAAATAATTTTGGTGGTTGAATTGCCCAACACAAATCTTTGGACTAACTAGTTTGCCCAAGTGTATAAATTATACAGGTGTAAAAGGTTCACACTCAGCCAATAAAAAGACCAAGTTTTGGACGGCGGGGGTAATACTTCAGGTCAAGACCGTCAGCTGCCCCACCGAAAACCGAGCAGTAGTGCGAAAGCGCACGCCGTGCAGCATCTTGCATGGCTGCCTCAGCTGAGTCCCGTTCAGAGATAGAATAGTGCTCTGAGCAGGCCTCTGCACCCTGGAGACTGTTCTCCGGGCAGCGCACCAAGCAAGTCGCCTCCCAGCGGTCCGGGTAGACCCCGCGACTATGCTGGTAGACCACACAGCGATACTCGACGGACCAAGTATGCCGGTCAAATGCCCGACGTAGCAGGGTGTCGAGCGCATCGTGGAAGTGACACCCGCGAGCAGCGTCGCGAGTGATGGGTCGAGCAACCCATCCTTCCGGCTCAGGGTTAGCAGAGAAGTCGGTGTCGTGGCTCGAGCTGTCGTCGCCATCTCCGTCGTCTGGGTCTCCTCCAGCAGCTACTCCAGAAGCTGGGGCGCCCAGTGGTGGTGCAGGGGGCGCCTCCAGAGGAAGCACAGGAGAGCAGCTCCTCACAGACTCTATCTCCTGGTGGAGCGAGAAAGAAGAGCCCTGCTGCTCCTGTCGTTGACGTTCCTGCTCCTCACGCAGGCGGTGGTGTAGTCTCTCCAAGTGGCTGGACTGTCCGGCCACGGGACGGCGAAGCGGACGCTCAGCAAGGCGGGAGGGTAAGAAGGGGATGACTGACTTTCGTGCAGTGTGTCTAAGTCGAGCCATCTACAAAAGACATCGCAAGCAAAAGGGTGAGAACAGAATCAATATGACTAGCAAATAATGAATCATAAGTGAATGAAGGATTAGAATAAAACATGATTTTCAGCAAGGTATAATATATAGTAGAACATAGGTTTGGTCGGTAGGACCAACTTTTGAAGAGATATCAAAGTCAAGGCAGAGACAGAGGTCTATAGTCCTTAGAACGACCATTCTACTCTAGGTTAGCGGTCCTACAGTCAGCACGGCTTTGATACCACTTATGTCACACCCGGTTTTAGAAGGCAAACCGAATGCGAACCATGTACGTGCCAGGATCAGTTATTCACGTACACAGCAGTTACATAATATGGACATCATCACGCAGTGCTCAAAATAGTATTAATAAAGGAAATAGTCGATTACATCATACGTCTGAGACGTCCATATAGTTCTTACAATAAATCAAAGTGCGGAAAAGAAACGTAGATAACGCGGCCTTCACAGGCAACCGACTGGGGGGGTTGCCGCTAACCCACACCTAGAACTCGTCGTAGTCTTGGAACTCCTGGAAGTCTCCTTCCACAGCTTCATCTTCGCCTGAGCAGTGGTTGCAATGCTGACAACCTGGGGGGGTTTGGTGTGTAGAGCAAGGGTGAGTACACATCAACATACTCAGCAAGTATCCTGTTTGGCTGTAGTGGACTAGCTTTATGTGGGGATAAGTCAAGCAGTTGCTTTTAGTTGGTCAGGTTATTACTTACTAGTAGAAAGCCAGGTTTTAACATTAACCCAAGTTATTAGCCCAATGTATCCTTTCCAAACGGAAAGAATACCACTTACCAATACCATAATCGTAATCAGAACCATCAATCTCATTGTCACCTGTACCAAAGTATCTCTGATCAAGTATCACTAATCTCTGGAGCTCCCTTGGCCGCTCATAACCGCGAGCACGGCTGATATATCAGTTTCATAACACTCTGCAGAGGTTGTGCACTTTACCCACAAGCCGTGATTCCCTCTCTGGCCCGGGCTTGCAAGACCCTTATTCACTCCCGAGGTGAATGGCCAAGGATTCACTACGAAGCCTTTACAAAGATTCCCCGGGGCTGTAGCCACCCGTTAGGTTTCCTAAATGTACCGCACTCCTCCCCAAGGGACAAATCAACCTTGGCAGAGCGAGCCGCATACACCGAGCCCCATTGACGGCACGACGGCGAAGCGAACTACACCCCGGATCCTCTAATTATTCAGCTAAGGGCACCCCATTCCACCCTCATGGTTGCACTGTTTTCCCGGGCGGTCATCCATTGAACAGGTCCTTACGGAGAGGCACTCGAGAAACCGCTCGAGTCCCCTTAAATGCCACAAGTATAATCATAAATAAGAACGGGAAAACAGCGTATCATAGATAACCACATCATGTTCATTGATTAAAGTTGAGCAATAGCATCAAACTAAGCAGTAATAATCCGACCCAAATAGGTAAACAAGGACATGGATAACAAAAAGCTAGTCAATCCTTAGGTATAAATGTGTGATGCGGGAGGTGAATTAAAGAATGATTAGGACAGAGATAGGTCAAAGGACACTTGCCTCCACCAACCGACTGCTGCTCAGGGGCTTCTCCTGCGAATTCCTCGGGCTCTTCGACCGGATCGTTCTCTATGCGAGCGCAAACATACATACATCCATCCACATATTTAATACAAAAGAACAGTACACCATACAAGGGAACAAATAAAGCGAATATGCATCAAGTATGACATTTGACATTGCATTTGTTATGGTTAGAAAGAAACGGGAAAAGGGTCTCGCAGGGGGGTTAAAGTTTATGCACTAATGATTAGTTAAATTATGCACTCTAGTTTCAATAGGTTCCTAACAAAAGAATTCTGTTATATGCACTAGTGGGAACCTAATCATTTTAAGTTGATTAACATTGCACGGGATAAACAATTAACTGAATGAATCAACTAGCGCAACGAAATTCTAAATTAAACTTCTCATTTCCATAGCATGAACCATGATTAGTCTACCCAAAATAAGGTAATTATGATCACAGAAAGTAAATAAAATAAAATAAAAAAAATAAAAAAACAGGGGGGGCGGTTGAACCGGCCCTAGGGCGGTTGAACCGGCCGGCTGGGCGAGCGGCTGGGCCGGCCAGGGGCGCGGCCGAACCAGCAGGCAGGGGGCGGCTGGCGGGCGGCCAGGGGCCAGGGGCGGCCGAGGGCGCGGCCAGGGCGGGCCGGGGGCGCGGCTGGGCGCGGACGGGGGCGCGGCTGGGCGCGGCCGGGGGCGCGGCTGGGCGCGGCCGGGGCCGGCCAGGGCGCGGCCGAGGCTGGCCAGGCGCGGCTGGGGCCAGGGCGCGGCCGGCGGCTGGGCTGGGGGCGGCCAGGGGCGCGGCCAGGGGTGGCCGGGCGGCTGGGCTGCCAAGGGGAGGGAGGAGGGGAGAGGGGAGAGGGAGGGAGGAGAGGGAAAGGGGGGGGCTCACCGGCGATGGGCGGCCGACGGCGAGGGCGGCGGCCGAGCAGGGGGCGGCGGCGGTTAGGGCAGAGGGGTAGGGGCGGCGGCTTAGGGAGAGAGAGGGAAAATGAGAGGGAGAGAGAGAGGGAGAGGGAATTGGGGAAAAAAAGGAGGTGGGGGGGCGGCTGGGCCTGCCAAGGCCCAAGAGGGGGGGCGCGCAGGGGGCTTGGGCCGGCCAAGGGGCGGCTGGGCCGGCCAAGGAGCCCATGGCGCGGGAGAGAGGGAAAGGGGAAGAGGGAGAGAGAAAGAAAGAGAAAGAAAAAGAAAAGATTATTTCCCTGTTTTCGAAATCCGATCTTCCTAGATGAATGCATTTGCACTTTCAAACAATCAAAGAATGCATAGCTCGGCATGGTGCATCAAACAACATAAAGTATTTTTTTGAGTTTTTCTTTACACGGGAATTCCAAACCGAATCCCGCTAGCTTTGGAAAAAGTCAAGGTCTAGCGAGGGCAAAAAGAAAAAGAAAAGGTAACGCCCGAATTTGGCGAGTAAAGAAAAGAAAAAATTCAACTGCAAAATTCGGGGCGTTACAAAAACTCCATTGTAATCAAGGCAAGAGGCACCAATTGTGTGGTGGCCCTTGCGGGGAAGTTTTGTTCCCGGCTTTGATTTGAGAAGAGAAGCTCACTCGGTCCGAGGGACCGTTTGAGAGAGGGAAGGGTTGAAAGAGACCCGGCCTTTGTGGCCTCCTCAACGGGGAGTAGGTTTGCGAGAACCGAACCTCGGTAAAACAAATCCGTGTGTCTCACTTCATTATTCGCTTGCGATTTGTTTTGCGCCCTCTCTCGCGGACTCGTTTATATTTCTAACGCTAACCCGGCTTGTAGTTGTGTTTATATTTATAAATTTCAGTTTCGCCCTATTCACCCCCCCTCTAGGCGACTTTCAATTGGTATCAAAGCCCGGTGCTTCATTAGAGCCTAACCGCTCGAAGTGATGTCGGGAGATCACGCCAAGAAGGAGATGGAGACCGGCGAAAAGCCCACTACAAGCCACGGGAGCACTTCATCGGAAGAGTCCTGCACCAAGAGGAAGGAGAAGAAGGACTCCTCCAAACGGAAGGAGAAAAAGTCTTCCTCCTCTCACCACAAAGAGAGGAAGGAAAAATCTTCTTCCCACAAGCCGCATCGGAAAGGCGACAAGCACAAGAGGATGAGGAAGGTGGTCTACTACGAGACCGACACTTCATCAACATCTACCTCCGACTCCGATGCGCCCTCCGTCACTTCTAAGCGCCAAGAGCGCAAGAAGTATAGTAAGATCCCCCTACGCTATCCTCGCATTTCCAAACATACACCTTTACTTTCCGTCCCATTAAGCAAACCACCAACTTTTGATGGTGAAGATTACGCTAGGTGGAGCGATTTAATGCGATTTCATCTAACCTCGCTCCACAAAAGCATATGGGATGTTGTTGAGTTTGGCGCGCAGGTACCATCCGTAGGGGATGAGAACTATGATGAGGATGAGGTGGCCCAAATCGAGCACTTCAACTCTCAAGCAACAACAATACTCCTAGCCTCTTTAAGTAGAGAGGAGTATAACAAAGTTCAAGGGTTGAAGAACGCAAAGGAGATTTGGGATTTACTCAAGACCGCGCATGAAGGTGATGAGCTCACCAAGATCACCAAGCGGGAAACGATTGAAGGGGAGCTCGGTCGGTTCCGGCTTCGCAAAGGGGAGGAGCCACAACACATGTACAATCGGCTCAAGACCTTGGTGAACCAAGCGCACAACCTCGGGAGCGTAAAGTGGGATGACCACGAGGTGGTTAAGGTTATTCTAAGATCACTTATTTTCCTTAACCCTACTCAAGTTCAATTAATTCGTGGTAATCCTAGATATACTAAAATGACCCCCGAGGAAGTTATCGGGAATTTTGTAAGTTTTGAGTGCATGATCGAAGGCTCGAGGAAGATCAACGAGCTTGATGATGCCACCACATCCGAAGCTCAACCCGTTGCATTCAAGACAACGGAGGAGAAGAAGGAGGAGTCTACACCAAGTCGACAACCCATAGACGCCTCCAAGCTCGACAATGAGGAAATGGCGCTCGTCATCAAGAGCTTCCGCCAAATCCTCAAGCAAAGGAGGGGGAAGGATTACAAGTCCCGCTCCAAGAAGGTTTGCTACAAATGTGGTAAGCCCGGTCATTTTATTGCTAAATGTCCTATATCTAGTGACAGTGACCGAGGCGATGACAAGAAGGGGAGAAGAAAGGAGAAGAAGAGGTATTACAAGAAGAAGGGCGGCGATGCCCATGTTTGTCGCGAGTGGGACTCCGACGAGAGCTCAAGCGACTCCTCTGACGACGAGGACGCCGCCAACATCGCCGTCACCAAGGGACTTCTCTTCCCCAACGTCGGCCACAAGTGCCTCATGGCAAAGGATGGCAAAAAGAAGGTTAAATCTAAACCCTCCACTAAGTATGAATCCTCTAGTGATGACAATGCTAGTGATGAGGAAGATAGTTTGCGTACCCTTTTTGCCAACCTTAACATAGCTCAAAAGGAAAAATTAAATGAATTAGTCAGTGCTATTCATGAAAAGGATGATCTTTTGGATTCCCAAGAGGATTGTCTAATTAAAGAAAACAAGAAACATGTTAAGGTTAAAAAGGCTTATGCTCTAGAAATAGAGAAATGTGAAAAATTATCTAGTGAGCTAAGCACTTGCCGTGAGATGATTGACAACCTTAGACATGAAAATGCTAGTTTAAATGCTAAGGTTGATTCTCATATTTGTAATGTTTCAATTCCCAATCATAGAGATAATAACGATGACTTGCTTGCTAGGATTGAAGAATTAAACATTTCTCTTGCTAACCTTAGAGAAGAAAATGATAATTTGATTACTAAGGCTAAAGATTTTGATGTTTGCAATGTCACTATTTCCGATCTTAGAGATAAAAATGATATATTACATGCTAAGATCGTTGAACTTAATTCTTGCAAACCCTCTACATCTACCATTGAGCATGTTACTATTTGTACTAGATGTAGAGATATTGATGTTGATGCTATTCATGATCACATGATTTTAATTAAGCAACAAAATGATCATATAGCTAAACTAGATGCTAAAATTGCCGAGCACAACTTAGAAAATGAGAAATTTAAATTTGCTCGTAGCATGCTTTATAATGGGAGACGCCCTGGCATCAAGGATGGCATTGACTTCCAAAGGGGAGACAATGTCAAACTTAATGCCCCTCCTAAAAATTTGTCTAACTTTGTTAAGGGCAAGGCTCCCATGCCTCAGGATAACGAGGGTTACATTTTGTATCCTGCCGGTTATCCCGAGAGCAAAATTAGGAGAATTCACTCTAGGAAGTCTCACTCTGGCCCTAACCATGCTTTTATGTATAGGGGTGAGACATCTAGCTCTAGGCAACCAACCCGTGTCAAGTTGCCTAGAAAGAAAACTCCTAATGCGTCAAATGATCATGTCATTTCATTTAAAACTTTTGATGCTTCTTATGTGCTTACTAACAAATCCGGCAAAGTAGTTGCCAAGTTTGTTGGGGGCAAACACAAGGGTTCCAAGACTTGTGTTTGGGTACCCAAAGTTCTTGTTTCTAATGCCAAAGGACCCAAAACAGTTTGGGTACCTAAAATCAAGAACTAAATTTGTTTTGTAGGTTTATGCATCCGGGGGCTCAAGTTGGATACTCGACAGCGGGTGCACAAACCACATGACCGGGGAGAAAAGAATGTTCTCCTCATATGAGAAAAACCAAGATCCCCAACGAGCTATCACATTCGGGGATGGAAATCAAGGTTTGGTCAAAGGACTTGGTAAAATTGCTATATCTCCTGACCATTTTATTTCCAATGTTTTTCTTGTTGATTCTTTAGATTACAACTTGCTTTCTGTTTCCCAATTATGTCAAATGGGCTACAACTGTCTTTTTACTGATGTAGGTGTCACTGTCTTTAGAAGAAGTGATGATTCAATAGCATTTAAGGGTGTGTTAGAGGGTCAGCTATACTTAGTAGATTTTGATAGAGCTGAACTCGACACATGCTTAATTGCTAAGACTAACATGGGTTGGCTCTGGCACCGCCGACTAGCCCATGTTGGGATGAAGAATCTTCATAAGCTTCTAAAGAGAGAACACATTTTAGGATTAACAAATGTTCATTTTGAGAAAGACAGGATTTGTAGCGCATGTCAGGCGGGGAAGCAAGTTGGTGCTCATCATCCACACAAGAACATCATGACGACTGACAGGCCACTGGAGCTCCTACACATGGACCTATTCGGCCCGATTGCTTACATAAGCATCGGCGGGAGTAAGTACTGTCTAGTTATTGTGGATGATTATTCTCGCTTCACTTGGGTATTCTTTTTACAGGAAAAATCTCAAACCCAAGAGACCTTAAAAGGATTCTTGAGACGGGCTCAAAATGAGTTTGGCTTAAGGATCAAGAAAATAAGAAGCGACAACGGGACGGAGTTCAAGAACTCTCAAATCGAAAGCTTCCTTGAGGAGGAGGGCATCAAGCATGAGTTCTCTTCTCCCTACACCCCTCAACAAAATGGTGTAGTGGAGAGGAAGAATCGAACTCTATTGGATATGGCTAGAACCATGCTTGATGAATACAAGACTTCGGATCGGTTTTGGGCGGAGGCAGTCAACACCGCTTGCTACGCCATCAACCGGTTATATCTTCACCGAATCCTCAAGAAGACATCCTATGAACTCCTAATCGGTAAAAAGCCCAACATTTCATACTTTAGAGTTTTTGGTAGCAAATGCTTTATTCTTGTTAAAAGAGGTAGAAAATCTAAGTTTGCTCCTAAAACTGTAGAAGGCTTTTTACTTGGTTTTGACTCAAACACAAGGGCATATAGGGTCTTTAACAAGTCCACTGGACTAGTTGAAGTCTCATGTGACGTTGTGTTTGATGAAACTAACGGCTCTCAAGTAGAGCAAGTTGATCTTGATGAGATAGGTGAAGAAGAGGCTCCATGCATAGCGCTAAGGAACATGTCCATTGGGGATGTGTGTCCTAAGGAATCCAAAGAGCCTTCAAATGCACAAGATCAACCTTCCTCCTCCATGCAAGCATCTCCACCAACTCAAAATGAGGATGAAGCTCAAGTTGATGAAGTAGAAGATCAAGCAAATGAGCCACCTCAGGATGACGGCAATGATCAAGGGGGAGATGCAACTGATCAAGACAAGGAGGATGAAGAGCAAAGGCCGCCACACCCAAGAGTCCACCAAGCAATCCAACGAGATCACCCCATCGACACCATCCTCGGCGACATTCATAAGGGGGTAACTACTAGATCTCGGGTTGCTCATTTTTGTGAACATTACTCTTTTGTTTCCTCTATTGAGCCACACAGGGTAGAGGAAGCTCTCCAAGATTCGGATTGGGTGGTGGCGATGCAAGAGGAGCTCAACAACTTCACTAGAAATGAGGTATGGCATTTGGTTCCACGTCCTAATCAAAATGTTGTAGGAACCAAATGGGTCTTCCGCAACAAGCAAGATGAGCATGGTGTGGTGACAAGGAACAAAGCTCGACTTGTGGCCAAAGGATACTCCCAAGTCGAAGGTTTGGATTTCGGTGAAACTTATGCACCCGTAGCTAGGCTTGAGTCAATTCGCATATTATTAGCCTATGCTACTTACCATGGCTTTAAGCTTTATCAAATGGACGTGAAAAGTGCCTTCCTCAACGGACCAATCAAGGAAGAGGTCTATGTTGAGCAACCTCCCGGCTTTGAAGACAGTGAGTACCCTAACCATGTCTATAGGCTCTCTAAGGCGCTTTATGGGCTCAAGCAAGCCCCAAGAGCATGGTATGAATGCCTAAGAGATTTCCTTATCGCTAATGGCTTCAAAGTCGGCAAGGCCGATCCTACTCTATTCACTAAAACTCTTGACAATGATTTGTTTGTATGCCAAATTTATGTTGATGATATCATATTTGGGTCTACTAACGAATCTACTTGTGAGGAATTTAGTAGGATCATGACACAGAAATTCGAGATGTCTATGATGGGGGAGTTGAAGTATTTCTTAGGATTTCAAGTGAAGCAACTCCAAGAGGGCACCTTCATTTGTCAAACAAAGTACACTCAAGACATTCTAACCAAGTTTGGAATGAAGGATGCCAAGCCCATCAAGACTCCCATGGGAACAAATGGGCATCTCGACCTCGACACGGGAGGTAAGTCCGTGGATCAAAAGGTATACCGGTCGATGATTGGTTCATTGCTTTATTTATGTGCATCTCGACCGGACATTATGCTTTCCATTTGCATGTGTGCAAGATTCCAATCCGACCCTAAGGAATCCCACCTTACGGCCGTAAAACGAATCTTGAGATATTTGGCTTATACTCCTAAGTTTGGGCTTTGGTACCCTCGGGGATCCACTTTTGATTTGATTGGTTATTCGGATGCCGATTGGGCGGGGTGTAAGATTAATAGGAAGAGCACATCGGGAACTTGCCAGTTCTTGGGAAGATCCTTGGTGTCTTGGGCTTCAAAGAAGCAAAATTCGGTCGCTCTTTCCACCGCCGAAGCCGAGTACATTGCCGCAGGACATTGTTGCGCGCAATTGCTTTGGATGAGGCAAACCCTACGGGACTACGGTTACAAATTAACCAAAGTCCCTTTGCTATGTGATAATGAGAGTGCAATCAAAATGGCCGACAATCCCGTCGAGCATAGCCGCACTAAGCACATAGCCATTCGGTATCATTTTCTTAGAGATCACCAACAAAAGGGCGATATCGAGATTTCTTACATTAACACTAAAGATCAATTAGCCGATATCTTTACCAAGCCTCTTGATGAACAATCTTTTACCAGACTTAGGCATGAGCTCAATATTATTGATTCTAGAAATTTCTTTTGCTAAGCTTGCACACATAGCTCATTTAATACCTTTGATCATATCTCTTTTATATGCTATGACTAATGTGTTTTCAAGTCTATTTCAAACCAAGTCATAGGTATATTGAAAGGGAATTGGAGTCTTCGGCGAAAACAAAGGCTTCCACTCCGTAACTCATACTTCGCCATCACTCCAAGCAACTCTCTATTCTTTGGGGGAGAAATGAGCATCAAAGAAAAGGACTTCGTCTTTGGGAGAGAGTAAGGGCCCAAAGATAAAGAACCGGACTTCGCCTTTGGTATAATCTTAACTCATTTATTTATGACCAAAGAGGAAGACATTACTTCGAGGGCTCTAATAATTCCGTTTTTGGCGATTCATGCCAAAAAGGGGGAGAAATGAGCCCAAAGCAAAAAGGACCGCACCACCACCTATTTCAAAAAACTTAGTATTTTCCAAGAGTATTTTTCAGTTGGCATCATACTGTGTCCAAAAAGGGGGAGAAAGTAGTATTTCAAAATGATATCTCAAAACCCTCTTGAACACTAAGAGGAGGATCTCTTTTAGGGGGAGTTTTGTTTAGTCAAAGGAAAAGCATTTGAAACAGGGGGAGAAAATTTCAAATCTTGAAAATGCTTTGCAAAACTCTTATTCATTTACCTTTGATTATTTACAAAAGATCTTTGAAATGGATTTACAGAGAGAAATTGCAAAAACAAAACATGTGGTGCAAACGTGGTCCAAAATGTTATATAAGAAAGAAACATTCCATGCATATCTTGTAAGTAGTTATATTGGCTCAATTCTAAGAAACCTTTACACTTACATTATGCAAACTAGTTCAATTATGCACTTCTATATTTGCTTTGGTTTGTGTTGGCATCAATCACCAAAAAGGGGGAGATTGAAAGGGAATTAGGCTTACACCTAGTTCCTAAATAATTTTGGTGGTTGAATTGCCCAACACAAATCTTTGGACTAACTAGTTTGCCCAAGTGTATAGATTATACAGGTGTAAAAGGTTCACACTCAACCAATAAAAAGACCAAGTTTTGGATTCAACAACGGAGCAAAGGGGCAACCGAAGGCACCCCTGGTCTGGCGCACCGGACTGTCCGGTGTGCCACCGGACATGTCCGGTGCACCAGGGGGACTCAGACTCAAACTCTCCACCTTCGGGAATTCCCAGGGGCAACTCGGCTATAATTCACCGGACTGTCCGGTGTACACCGGACAGTGTCCGGTGCGCCAAGGGAGGTCGGCCTCAGGAACTCGCCAGCTTCGGAAAACGCCAACGGCTAGTCCGCTAAAATTCACCGGACTGTCCGGTGTGCACCGGACTGTCCGGTGCGCCTCCGGAGCAACGGTCTTCTCCGCGCCAACGGCTCTCTGCCACGCATTTAATGCGCGCTCTGCGCGCGCAGGAGTCAGAAACGCCCATGCTGGCACACCGGACAGCAAACAGTACCTGTCCGGTGTGCACCGGACACCCAGGCGGGCCCACAAGTCAGAAGCTCCAACGGTCAGAATCCAACGGCAGTGATGACGTGGCAGGGGCACCGGACTGTCCGGTGTGCACCGGACTGTCCGGTGCGCCATCGAACAGACAGCCTCCCAACGGCCATTTTTGGTGGTTGGGGCTATAAATACCCCAACCACCCCACCATTCATTGCATCCAAGTTTTCCACTTCTCAACCACTTACAAGAGCTAGGCATTCAATTCTAGACACATACAAAGAGATCAAATCCTCTCCAATTCCACACAAGGCTCTAGTGATTAGCGAGAGAGATTTGCCGTGTTCTTTTGAGCTCTTGCGCTTGGATTGCTTCTTTTCTTTCTCACTTATTCTTGTGATCAAAACTCCATTGTAATCAAGGCAAGAGGCACCAATTGTGTGGTGGCCCTTGCGGGGAAGTTTTGTTCCCGGCTTTGATTTGAGAAGAGAAGCTCACTCGGTCCGAGGGACCGTTTGAGAGAGGGAAGGGTTGAAAGAGACCCGGCCTTTGTGGCCTCCTCAACGGGGAGTAGGTTTGCGAGAACCGAACCTCGGTAAAACAAATCCGTGTGTCTCACTTCATTATTCGCTTGCGATTTGTTTTGCGCCCTCTCTCGCGGACTCGTTTATATTTCTAACGCTAACCCGGCTTGTAGTTGTGTTTATATTTATAAATTTCAGTTTCGCCCTATTCACCCCCCCCTCTAGGCGACTTTCAGGAACGACTTTTGAGCTTCGGAACTTACTCTTCGCTCCCTTAGGAACATCTTTGTAGCTTTGGAACTTACTCTACGCTCCCTTAGGAATGTCTTTATAGCTTCGGAACTTAATTCTGTCACACTCGATGGTGTAACCACAGTATTGTTTCATCAAGTTGAAAGTTAATCCCTCCTGTATTGTTTTTCTTGCGAGAAAAAATAAAGGCAGAAAGAGTTAAGATACATTAGATCAACATATTCCTTGGCCGAGCCATTGTAGTCCCTTTAGTAGATGTGCTTCGATTTAGGCACAATGTTGTTGACTGTGCGAGCTTCGGACTCCTCCCGAAGGTCGCGCTGTTGCTGAGTATGATTGCACCTTTTCTGGTTGCTGATTGTGAACCAGCGGTGGTGGTGGTGGCAACTGAGGCCAGGAAGCTCGGGAATGACTTGCCGAAGCGACATAAGCCATATGTTGTTGATTTTCTACACATTCTGGGATGTATGGAGAGTAGCACGAAGCAGTGTGGAGGACTTGCTTCGGCTGACTCTACCGCGCCTAGGCTTCAGCAATTTCCTTTTGCTTCTGAATTGTGACCTGGCATGTCCTTGTTGTATGGCCCTTGTCCTCGCCACAAAAGAGGCAGTACAACTTTCTGAGTTGATTGTCGAACCTTCCTCCATTGAAGCTTCTTCCCCCTCTACCTCTTGGAGCTGGTGGTCTGAAAGAAGTCTGTTGCATGGTCGAAGACAGTGAGCTATGATGGCTGTTCTGAGCATTATGGGTCCTTTTATCACTGGCATTGGAGTTATGAATTGACCAGACATGCCTGGGATGAAGTCTCCCTCCGAAGCCCCTAGTCATTTCAGAAAACATGTATGCTTCCTCCCTTCTTTGGCAAAAATCATTATCAGCCTCGATGTACTCATCCATCTTCTGAAGGAGCTTCTCCAGGGGTTGTGGGGGTTTCCTGGCAAAATATTGGGCTATAGGTCCTGGCCGAAGCCCCTTGATCATGGCCTCAATGATAATTTCATTAGGCACTGTAGGCGCTTGTGCTCTCAAACGCAGAAACCTTTGGACATACGCCTGAAGGTACTCCTCATGGTCTTGCATGCATTGAAACAAAGCCTGAGCAATGACTGGCTTCATCTGAAAGCCTAAGAAACTAGTGACTAGCATATCCTTGAGCTTCTGCCATGATGTGATTGTTCCTGGCCGAAGGGAGGAGTACCACGTCTGGGCCATGCTTCGGACTGCCATGACGAACAACTTTGCCATGACAGCAGCGTTACCCCCATACGAGGATATTGTTGCCTCGTAGCCCATCAAGATTTGCTTTGGATCTGAATGCCCATCATACATGGGCAACTGAGGTGGCTTGTAGGATTGTGGCCACGAGGTAGCTTGCAATTCTGCTGCCAAAGGAGAAGCATCATCAAAAGTAAAGTTACCATGATGAAAGTCATCATACCATTCATCTTCGTTGAATGAGCTCTCCTGACGAAGCTCCCTGTGCTGAGGCCTTCGGTCCTGGTCATCTTGAGTAAGATGACGCATTTCCTCAGCGGCTTCATCAATCTTCTTCTGAAGATCAGCCAGGCGAAGCATCTTCTCCTTTTTTCCTTTGCACTTGTTGATGGATTGCTTCTAAATCCTCGATTTCCTGGTCAATATGCTCCTCCTGAAGAGTTGGGCTGGTGGCCTTTCTCTTTTGGCTCCTGGCCTCTCGCAGAGAGAGTGCATCCTGATTTGTGTCCAGTGGCTGCAGGGCAGCCCCTAGCACCATTGCCTTCTTCGGCGGCATGTCGAAGGTGGATGCTTTGCCGAAGGTTTGTGGAAGTGAGTTCACCGGAGGTGGGTGCCAATGTTGGCTACTTGTTCTCAAATGCTATAAATCAAGAACAAGGAAACACAATTCTTAATGGTTAAAGACCTTCGTCCTTCGAAGTATTATTTCCTTTCGGATATAATGATCTTCATACGAAGGTCATGAAGGACATACCTTCATCATTTCGATATATAAATATGAATGCGAATAAGAAAGTAAAGGAACACAAAGAAATAGAGATAATAATACTAATAATCATGTATCAATAATTTATTTATTTTTGTATTCCATGAACATGAACAAACATCAATAATATTCATATTACATCAGTACCTTCGACTTGCCAGAAGGTGGGGCGCGAGAATGACGCGAGAGTTATTACAATCCAGCGTGAACAATACAGTGTTACTATTCATCTATTTATAGGCACGGGACGCAGCCCGGATAAAAGTACATTTATGTCCCTGGTAACTATCTATAATATTAACAAGAATTAATAAGGACTGTATAGTCTTTATCCCTTTTCAGTCGTTATCATACTTGAGCTTCGTCAACATGTTCAGCCGAAGTCCTTTGGCTTCTAGCTTCGTCGCCCACTCTTTATTTTCCTTCATTCTGTCATAAGAGAAGTTCTCCATCCCAAAGCCGAAGCTCCCTGTAACTATTCATAATCATGCTGAAAACATATGGTTAGTCACATTTTTGAGGACCTTCGGAAGAGAAAGGCCCCCAACAGTAGCACAACGGAGTTACAACTCGAAAGTGTGCTCAAAACTCTATCTAGCAAAGCAGTAGCGTGATCGCAAGGTCTCGGTGTTGTATAGTGTTCAAAGAATGATTAGGATATTCTCCATGGCTTTAAAGGGGGTCCTTTTATAGCCCCAAGGGACGTAGGAGCCATTGGAGCTCCATTTGAAAGGCCATGGTTGTCTTTTGTCTACGGGTGCACCGGACTCTGCACAGTGCAATACTGCAATGGCTATGAATCCCTGATTGGCTAATTTCCACTTTTGAGGGGCACCTAACTGACCGGTGCGGCAATTGACTGTTGGCTTCGACCGACGTGTCAAATAGTCGTTGGCTGGCTGGCACACCAGACTATCTGACACTCCTTGCGGACTGTCCGGTAATTTATAGCCGACGCTGGCTTATTTTCCCGAGAGCAGGCCTTTCGATCGGACCGTGCACCAGACTGTCCGTTGGGTGGCACCGGACCGTTCGATGCTACGCAGACCTATCCAACTTCTCCTTTCCATTTCAAATCTCTTTTGCTCATTTTTGGCTTGACTTCATAAAGTCCCTAGCACTTAGACAAATATGATTAGTACCCAAAAATAATTTACTAAGTGTTCAGAGCTTACCTTTTTCACTTGGTACCATATGCATTTGTGTTATGCCCTCTTTCAAGTCTAAAAGAGCCTCTTTCTCAATTTGCTTTAAGTACCTATGCTCATTGCTCATATAAGATGATGTTAGTCTAAACATAATGTGTTGAGCATTTAATCACCAAAACAAACTAGAAATGGCCCAGAAGCACATTTCCCTTTCAAGTTTGTGCGATATTATAATGTTTGTTCAATATCAGTTCATTATATATTGAGTTGGAGTTTTTATATCGTCAATATAATATTAGTATTATGTGATATTTTTCCACATAGTTTTTACGTATCATAGTGATATTTGTCATTTTGTATCTATATTGTATACTAATTTATAACTTACGTGACAACGTATGGGCACATACCTAGTAAAACTATAAGAATGCATAATAGTTTTATATAGATAGAATGCAACCTAGGACTTCATACATAGGGTGCAGGAGGCCTGGCCTGTTTGGTTCAGCTTTTTCTGATCAGCTTTTTTGGGGAATCTGGTGTGAGAAGAATCTGAGTATAATGGTGATTACGTGCGGATGAATCTGAGAATTAGGATCTAGAAAGTGATGGATTCCTAATATCGTGACGACTCGACCGAGTTTATATTCACATTAATTTTGGACAGTTTACCAAAGTAATTCTTATATAAGCTGGCTAAAAAGCTGGAGCATTTAATAATCCACAACAATTTTTTATGGCTAAAAGTTAAAAAAAACCCAAACAAACATGGTCGTCGTCCCTCTTCAAGTAACGGGGACTAGTATGTAAATATCTTTTAGGTCCCTGTGACCCATCCCTAGGCGACAGGCACCGAAAACTGTAGTTTTTTAAGTCTAGATATAAAATATAATTTTGATTATTTTTTACATATATAAAAAAAATTACCAGCAAGGCATCAAGTGGCCACGGAAGGGCCGAAAGAGCGAGAGGGCCGCGAAAGAGCCGAAAGCAAACGAGTGCGATAATTGGGACAACAAATAAGTCAGGTGAAAAAGAACCAGGCAAAAAAAGAGAGATAATTTTTGTTAGGTTAGAACGAGATGGGCCGTATTATGATAAAATAAACTTTTCGTCTTATTATTTGATCTATATATTATACATAAATTTGTTTCCTTATTATTTGACTAGGTGAGTGCCCGTGCGTTACAACAGGGACATATAATACCATGCTAACTTATATACAAAATGTGTGTTATACTGTTATGAGAATGTTTCATAATTCATTTGTGATCCTGGTCATACATAAATTTTGTTATTTTAATCTAGTTGTTTCACCACTACGTTGCAACCATCAGTATCATGCAGACTTCGATATATGTCATGATTTCTATGATCTCATCATTGGAGAGCACGTCCCACACCTGCCGGAAAAAGTTCTCTCGTACATCGTCAGGCATCAGACACACACCACCATACGCGCTTGCTCAAACAAAAAAAAGCAAGTGTGTGTTTTTGCGAAGAGAATTAAAGACAGACCAACACAAAAGCTACCTCGACGGTGGGGAGGATGACGAACTGATCATTGCTGTTGGTCCTCCTCTGCGTCACCTCCGGCGCCAAGATGACGCCAGTGTCTGTCACACCCGGTTTTTGGAAGGCAAACCGAATGCGAACCATGTACGTGTCAGGATCAGAAACTCACGTACACAGCGATTACATAATTAGACATCATCACACAATGCTCGAAAAAAATAGCGGAAAGGTATTTGATTACATCAAGATGTTCAAGACATCCACAGAGTCTATTACATAACCCTATTCAACATAACTATCAAAGTGCGGAAATACGAAACGTAGATGCTAAGCCTACACAGGCAGCTGACTCGAGGTTTGCCACTAAGAAAGAACTAGAACTCGTCAAATTTCTAGAACTCCTCGAAGTCATTCATGTTGCCAGCATCACCTTCTGAGCACTGAGCACACTTGAGACAACCTGGGGTGGGAGTGGTGTGTAAAGCAAAGGTGAGTACACATCAATGTACTCAGCAAATGTCCCGTTTGGCTAAAGTGGACTAGCTGTATATGGAGTTGAGGTCAAACAGTTGCTTTTAGTTGGTCAAATATTTCTTATTATTAGTAAAACCAAGTATTAGTAATAAACCCAGTTATTACCTAAAAGTACTCCCTCAAAAGAGGAAATACCAGAGTAAGTATACTGAAGAGAAAAAATGAATATTAATAGAATTTTAGTCTCTTCAATCCCCTCCTATGTGCTTCCAAACAACCAACTCAAAAGCTTATGACCCTCGTGTCCAATGGGTAGCATGAATGAGTAAAAAAAATTAGTGACATAAAGATATTGCTATTTTAGGTGTCATAGACTAAAATGTTTGCATGCTGGGAAACCAAGTCGAAACCTTCGTTTGCATCTTGAGGATGATCGGTCAGATTACGAATTGGATGTGAGCCTCTCTACTCTTGTAAATTGAGTCGATCCATCTTATTCTTGGACCTGATCTCGTAGTTCTATTTTGGAATCTGAAGCGGCGGCTCCTATTTATCCATTGCTGCTGCTCCTGCTGCTGAAGAGACCTCACGCTCACAGATTTGCCGTGATCTGGTTACAGGAGCAGCAGCCCGTCGCGTCGATCCCTGATTCCTACTTTCCTAGCACATCTAGCATTCTAGCTAGACTTCAACCACCTGGACACGGAAACGCGTGTCCACTCCACCGTCGATCCCTGCCTGCCTCTGCTGGTATGGTACCAAACGCTCAACAGCTGGAGCGCCAGCAGTCAGCTGTCGTACCAGCAAGTGCATGCGCCGTGGGGCGGACACCTGGACGAGCGGCACCAGACCAGGAGAGGCCGTTCCTTTCTGCCTCGTCCCACTGTGCGCGCGCTGCCTGCCTTTAATGATGCGCTCGTTGCACGGAATCGGAGCTCGTGTCGCGGCCGCACGGAGCCGTCGCCCGTCGCTCTCAGGAAAAGCGCGAGAGATCCCTGAGAATCGTCGAGCTGTGCCTGTGCGCTCGCTTCGCCGGACGACAGACCAGACCAGACGTGCCGTGCGATGCGGAACAGCTGGGAGGGTGAGGTGGCCGTGGCTGGTTGGACCACGGTGCCTGCCTCTGCAATTGGGGGAAGTCTGCTCATGCAATCCGCTTCGGGCGGTGCAAGTAACCCTGCCAAAATATCTGCCTCCCTCGCGTCGAGTGCTCATCACGTTCACGTATGGTATGAAATTTGAAACATGTCAGTTTATCTTTTGTCCAACATCATTTCAATGCGCAATTTCCCTTTTTTCATCAGTGCTCTCCTGCACCAACCAACCGATACTGTATATAACGTGAATCATGCTGGTTCTGCGCAAGTCTAGTTTAGTTTAATTGACCCAGTAATTCGAGAACATCCAGACACCGGAGGTGGTGTTTGTTTCGGTTGCTATTTCATTAGATGTCTAGATGATACAATACACAGACTGATTTTCTTGTGAGACCGTCTCTCCTCTGAGTTTTTTCTACGCGACCACCTCTCCGAATGGTATCCGGACCAAATTCCGGCTCTACCACAATAATTAATCTAAGGGCTCCTCTGAACTTTTTGATTCAGGGAGAGTACAGCAAAAAAAAAAAAAACTTTTTGAATGAAAATGGAAGAAAAAAAACCCAATTAGGCACCCCCGCGAAATCCCTTGTGCGACCAGCCATCCTTCGGAGGGAGTACTAGTACTAGCTGACAACTGCACAGAACTAGTGATTCCTCCTCCGGAGATCGATGACGACCACCGAGACGTTGTCGGAGCTTCTCCTCGCGAGGGCCAGCTTGGTGAGCAACGCGGCGGCCTCGGCACACCACTTGGCCCGGCCCCTGCGGAGGCAGGCGCGCGCCACCTCGCACGCGGCCTCGTTGCTCACCACGTCCCAGAGCCCGTCGCTGCCCAGGATGAGGCACTCGTCGCCGTCGGACCGGTCGGTCACCGTCACCTCGGGAACGGACGACACGTACGGCTTCAGGTATCCGTCCCCGACGGCGCGGGACATGGCGAGGACGCCCAGAACGCGCGCGCCCTCCCAGAAGATGACGCGCCCGCCGGCGGACTCGATGCGCTCCAGCTCGTCGGGGCGGTCGGGCTTGTGGTCCGACGACAGCGGCAGCGGCGGCGCGCCGTCCCCACGGCAGAGCACGGCGCGGCTGTCGCCGCAGTTGGCCACAATGACGCTGTGCTCCTCCACGACGGCCACCACGGCCGTGGAGCCCACGTGGTCGCACCTGTGCGCGTCGCAGCGGCAGGTGCTGCTTCTGGCGGCGGCGGCGCGCCCGCCGGCCGACGTCACCTCGGCGTCCATCCGCGCGAAGCTGCGTTCCATCGCCACGGTCCAGGCCGCCGCCGCGGAGACTGAGCTGTCGGCGGCGGTGGCGGCGAGCTCCTCGGCGACCAGCTCGTGCATCCGGTCCCGGCACGCCTCGGCCACGTGCGAGCAGCCGTGGCCGTCGAACACTCCGTAGAAGTCGCGCCTCCCGCCGTCGGCCGTGCCCTCCGCGCAGAACGCGTCGCGCACGGACACGGCATCCTCCATCTCCCTCCTGCGGCCGGCCACCGACGCCGCCCCGTGCTTCCGCGCCACCAGCAGCTCCCCTGCCCCGAGACTCCGCTTCCTCGTAGCATCGGCCGTGCCAGCGGCCACCGCGTGCTTCCACGCCCCAGACTCTCCGGCCCGGCTCCGCCTCTCGGCGCGCGCCCTGGCCCTGGCCTCCGCCTCCGCACCAACCACCGGTGCCGCCGTCGCCGCTACGGCCGAGTCACAGCAGACCTGCGCCATCGACATCAACCAAGCACCACCACCGCCTCCGCCACCCCTAGGGAAGCTTCCACCGCCACGTGCTCCCTGAAGCAAGCTAAATACTCCGGCGAAACGAGAGTTGAGAGAGGGTCCCGTGGTGCCTGCCGGGCGCCCCTTTTAAAGCCCCTGTCTCGCGGGCTCGCGCGGCGCCGGGAGTCGGGTCGCGCGATCTCATTCTGAGGCGGACCGGCTGGCGCCCACCGCATCTGGGCCGTCCACGGGCTCACCTTGCACGACACGTTGCCGCAGCTGTTCAGCCCCGCCGCGACACGTGACGCGCGCCGGTCTGCTGGTCATAAGCAGCAGGCATCATTTATCGCGCACCACGTCTAACCTAATCAAATCTAATCGCGCACCAGACGACGCAACCGCTGCCCCCCGCGTGCGTGTTGGCGGCCGGCGATTGGGCCACCGCATCGGCGCGTCAGTGTTCCGGGTCCGCGCACGGGATCTCGGTGCGGAGGCGGAGAACAAACAACGTGACGTGTGTCCCCTCTGCACGGCGGCAATTTCTGATGCTTTTGTTAACTCCGGCAAAACGCCGCCCTGGTTTGATGCGATCGTTGTAGTAATCAAAAAGGCGACCGCGCTGCGTGCCGGGACGGGATTGGCTGTGGCGCCCGCACACGATGGCACGAGGGCTCGTGTCGTGTCGTGTCTAGTTTGACTCGGCGGTCGACGAACTAATCCTGGGCCGGGAAGACATGCCACCGCAGGGATCAAAATTAGACGCGCGCGTCATGGGGGCCCGGACAGAGGAACCGAACGAGTGCACTTTCGGCTTTGGCCGCCTCTATGCGTCCCGCCAGCCCCGTGCAGCCCGTCGCGCATGGGGAAGTCATCGGCAGTGGGCGTTGCAATCGCGGGGCCGGCCGAGGTCGGGCGGGTCCCTCGCGCGCGGCAACGGGCACGGCACTGCTGTGAAAACGGAGGAAACCGGGTGTCGGTTTCGGGGTGATTGAGGTGGGAGACCTCAGCTCGCGGGCTCCGGAGTCAGCGGCGACGTGGACAGTGTGCTTACGTGCCGTGACGGGGTGAGTCGGCGAGGGATGGACGGGAGCGCAGGCGCGGTGCCACGCAAGGAGGATCGTGACTTTAGAAAACTGGTGCTGCGCGGGGACTTGTGCGTGGGTGATGGGCGGAGACATGGGGGCATGGGCGGGCGACAGGTGTTACTAGAGAGTGGGTGAAAAGGACGTACGCCGCTCAATGAAATCTGGTGGTGATTTTACCGGAGAAATTTCCGAGTCAAGGTGAAAGAGAATAATCAGCGGCTCTAATATATAGAAACAAAATGTTGTAGAAGTAATACCCGTATCTGAATTAAAGTCACCATCAAACACAACAAACAAGCCAGTTCGTTCATTCGTTTGCTTGAGTACATGTAAAACACAATTAAATAAATAGTCTCTTAAAAGGTCTCTACAAAGCTAAATGCAAAAAAAATAAAGCGACAGACTCTTCGTAAAAGTCAATCTCTACATAACTATTAATATATATTGTGTCTTTATTGCATTTATGATCCAAAGGCTTAGTAACTGTTTGGTTTTTTCGGGCTGAAACAAAAGGGCTAAAATTTAGAGTCTAAACTTTAGCCCACCCTGTTTAGATTCTCTGACTAAAACAGTTACTAAAACAATTAATACTGTCCACAAAGACTAAAATGTCCTAATCCCCACACTCTCTCTCCGTTGCTCACACGTGGCCACGTGGGTGGAGGGGTACACGGCTTTTAGCCCACTTTAGCTCCTTGTGAGATAATGGAGCTAAAATATTTTAGCCCCTTTTAACTTTAGTTGTTTAGTATTTTAGCTTCTAAACTAACTAAAATTTAGTTTAACAAAACCAAACAGGCCCTCTAAGTTATATTAGAACAACTCCAACAAAGGTCTTAAACTGGGTCCTATTTTAAAATATAGGACTCAAGGCTAAAAATAGCTTCCAACAAAGATCTTATTTTACAAAATTTTGTCAAACACGTTTAGGACTCGGTGAGTGAGGCCTCAAATATAGTACCGAGCCTACGGGCCCTATATTGTTTTTGTTGTGCTTCTACCTCCCGCAAAACTTTATCGTACATGACGCCTCTCCCCCATACGGTCGTACCCATCCTACCACTGCCGCCGCTTGCATCAGTGAACGTAGTTGCCGCCTCCGGCGTGGAAACCACCTCCCCGCCCGAACCAGCCGAAGATCCCCCAACCCCGCCACCGCTCGCATGTCGCATCTCAGTGGACGCAGTTGCCACTTATCTTTTTTTATCCCATGATTTTCTGCCTGCGTTTGGTTTTGTATCGGTCAAGGTTGATGAGAACAGATAACAGAGAGTGCGTGAATGTAAAGTTGGTCGGCTATTGCAGTAGCTACCCCTGATCTGCTATATGAATAATGTTGAAGAACATGTGATCTGCAGTATGGTCTGCTTTGGCTGCAAAAGAATAGCCGCAGATATGGAGGGAATAGGCCGACAGTTTAACCATAATAGTGATTATAGGCTCTCTTATTGGAGTACTAAATATTGTTGGACCTCTAAATCATTTAAATTGAGTCCTATTTCAAAATTTAGGACCTCAATTTAGGACTCCCTGTTGGAGATGCCCTTATGTAGTGTTGGCGATTTGTTTTCAAATGCTATGAGTTAAGAACAAGGCAACACAAAAAGATGTTAATGGTTAATGCCCTTCGTCCTTCGAAGCATTATTTCCCTTGGGTTATAATGATCTTCGGACGAAGGTCATGAAGTACGTACCTTCATCATCGCAATATATGTTAACGAAGGAAGAAATATATGAAACATAAGAAATAACATGAATAATCATATAACATCTTTGACATATCTTTATTAAATCATCATAAATGAATATGAACAATATTAAATTATATGTGTACCTTCGGCTTGACAGAAAGCAAAAGTCCAAGCGTGACGCACGAACGAATACAAGTCAGCGTGAACAGTACGGGGGTACTGTTCATCTATTTATAGGCACATGACGCAGCCTGTGCAAAATTATATTCATGCCCTTTATGTTTACTATTGACGTAAGGATAATCCGATGAGGACTAGATGACCTTTTTCCTTTTAAGTCGGTTCCTTTTCCTGCCGCTGAGCCGAAGCTCCCTTGCACGTAGCTTCGGAGCTGCATCATCCTTCATCTCAACCATGCTTTTCATATTGTATACAGTTTCATTCCGAGTCCGAAGGTACCTGTACATATATTACACTTGAGAAATATTGTTAAATCATGTTTTTGAGGACCTTCGGAAGATAAAGGCCTCCAACAGTAGCCCCTCGCAGTATTAATTTGTTACAACAACGAATTCAGACTGCGACATGAACGAAGGCCTTAAGCTGAAGGTCCGAAAAAACACCTTCCCTTTGCTAGAATAGCAATAGTCAATGACAGATGGTGCCCTTCAAGTTGCAACGCACTGGGCGTATAAATATGAACCCACACCGGCAACATTTGGCACGCTATTTCTACCATTTGTGTTATTGTGTCAAAAAAATTAGCTCTTGATCACTAGCTCTCGCTTGATTTTCAAGTTTTTCGAGCTTCGGTTTAAAGACGTGTTTTCACCATGTCTGGGAAAAGATAACTGAGGAAAAAATGACTGTGGAGACGAAGCTGAACGAGGAAACGAAGTTGTTTGAAGAAAAGAAAACCGCGGATCCTTTTATCGCATGGTTTATTGAGTCCATGTCAAAAACAAACACAGAGAAGATTACTGAAGAAATTCTGGAAGGTTTGTCTGAAGATACTAATGATAGTGATAGTTATGATGTGGATAGTGGGATGAAGATTCTGAAGATCGGCCCTGGCGACCAAGCCATGCTGTCTTCGGAAAATCGACTATTAAACAAAGTCATCTTGACAACATGAGAGGAAGGTACTTTCGTGACATGTCTATCGTGAGAGTTGGCGGAGACAACATCGTTCCTGCCCCTGAAGAAAATGAAGTTGTTATCTACCGAAGCTTTTTAAGGCCGGTCTTCGGTTCCATTTGAGCAAGTTTGTGGTTGAAGTGCTGAAGATATACTAGATCTTCCTTCATCAGATCACCCCCGAAGCTATAATGAGGATGGAAATTTTTGTGTGGGCTGTAAGGAGTCAGGGGCTAGAGCCAAGCGCGAAGTGCTTCTGTAGTATGCACGAACTTTTATATGAGACAAAGGCTACTGGCAAAGAACAGTAGCACAACAACTTCGGTTGTTATGGATTTATTGCTTGCCCCAACGCAAGCCACCCGGTGCCAACATTCCGGAAGCGGTGGCCCGGAGCCTGGATGGAGGAGTGGTTTTATGTTAAAAATTATTTAAAGGCAAGGGAGGATATCAAAGAAATCATCCAGTGCCCCATCTGGTCTCGCTTCGGCCTTCGAAGGCCGAAGGTGGAAATTGATGAAGCTGTTGAAGCATGTCAGAGGGCTTTTAGCACTGTTTGCTCCTTCATTGGCACAAGGGATTTGATTCAAGAGCATATATCCTTCAGGGTATGGCCACTTATGGAAAACTGGGAAATGCCGAAGGAGACCACCACCAACTCTAGTGATGGTGGTCTGGTCCGACTGAAGTATACCTTCAGATTTAGGGAGAAGTTTGATGAGCCAAACGACGACTGGCTGAAGTGTATTGAAGCTACCAGTGATGAGCTACTTGGAGCATACTCCAAGGCCGAAGATAATGCTTTGTCCGCAGCCTTCGGAGGCCGGGGGAAGAAAAGACTGAACAGGGTCTTTGATGCGATTGGCTTCATATACCCCGATTATTGCTTCCCGCTGCGAGGGCAAGGAAAAAAGAGTAAGACTGCCGCTTCGGCCACTGTAGCTGAGCCGAAGGGCAAAAAGATGAAGGTTCTGACTCACCGGCCGCGTTATATTGAACCGGCCGTGGTGCCTAAATTTATCGAAGGAGCCTCTTCAACTGCTGAAGCAAGACAAGCTGCTTCAATTGCATAGAGCATTGAAGAACCAACTGTAATGCCGAAGACGCCTACACCTGAGCCAGTCGAAGCTAAGGTTGATAAGGCTGAAGAGCCAAATGTTGAAGAAATAATGAAAATGTCAGAAATTCTGAGCCCTCCAATAGAGGCAAAACTGTCGAAGGTGCAGAAGGCTTCTGTCACGACTCCCAAAAGAAGGAGGATGGCCAACGTGCTGGATGCTGTGTTGGAGACTACAAAGGCCTTGAGCCCTGCTCCTACAAAGAAAATTGTTGAAGCTACCAAAGCGCAAACCGAAGCCGAAACTGGGCAAGCAGAAACCGAAGCTACGAAAGCTCAGGCTGAAGCCGAAGCTGGGCCTTTAGCACCCAGCAAGACGAAGGCTGTCGCGTCTGAAGTTCAAGCTGGTCAGCAAACTTCAGATACCATTCTGACAGCAGGGCAAGATATGGTAGAAAGGGCAAAATCTCCTGCCTCCGAAGCGCCGGCCGAAGCTGCTGATTACATTTATCGACATGCTTCGGGGAAAAAATTGTTCGAAGATGAAATTGCAGAAGCAAGGCATTATGCTCAAAAACTGAAATATCCGAAAGGAGCCTTAGTGTTTAACGACAGTAATGAAGATGATTTCCTGTACTGTCTCCCGGACAGTAAAGAAATATCTGTTTGCCGAGAGATAGGTAAGATCATGGGATTCCCGAAGCTGGAAAATGGCCTTTCGATTTTGTCGAAGGATGATCTTGCTGATAGCCTTGCATACAACAGTATAAAGGTATAGAAGTTAACTTTGAATTTGAGAATGAAGTATTTTATTTGTCATGCTCAATTCTTTCCTCCTCTTTGCAGGGCTTAATTCTTAGTAATGCCCTTAGGGCGCAGAAGAATATTGAAGACGAAGGGTATACAATGGCTCTTAATAACCTTCGTTCAGAGGTGATTGAATTGAGAAACGAAGGTCTGGAAAAAGACAAAATCTTAATTTCAATGGTGAACAAAGTAAAGGAAGACGAAGCTAATTTCAAAGCTCAGGCCGAAGCCCAGAAAACTGAAATTGAAGACCTTCGGAGACAACTGGCCGAAGCTAAGGAAAGCTGCGTACTTGCACAGGCTAATCAAGAAATCAGCGAATATTGGAAAATTTATCTAGAGAAAAATGTTAAAGAACTTCGCAAATCCAAGGAAAGATGCTTCGAGAAATCCTTGGATTGCGTGAGAAAATTAAAAACTAGCTTCGCCAAAGTGGGTGCCTACTCTGCTGAAGAAAACTTCATACGAAGCGACCCCAAAGGCGTCGTTGAATGGATAAATGGAGAAGCCGAAGCCTTCGAAGAAATTTTGAGTGATCGCGGCGATGTTTGCGCGTTTTCCGGTGCGCAGGGAATTTCAGCCATCTTGGAGAAGGCCGGTTGCGATCACATTAAAGCCATATCCCAGGCTGAAGCTGCCTTCTCCGTGGATGATACAAAGGATCCTTCAGCTGAAGCAACCTTGATGGGCGGGAGATTTTACAATGATGTCTGGGTGAATGGTGGCCGAGAGATGGCCCATGAAATTATAAAAAAGAGTGGAAAAGACACCCATGACGCCCGAGCAGAAGCAAGACAAGCTGAAGAAGCTATAGAACGCGAAAGGCGTATAGGTATTATTTTTTGGGTTTTAGCTTCGGTATTTGTTTTTGTGGCTTCAGAATAATTAATGTTGCCTACTTCAGCTGAACTATCTCCGCTGTCGGAACCGTACAATCTCCTAGCTGATCCAGAAATGAAGGAAGCGCTAGACATTATAAATATGGCGGATTCCATTATCGACGAAGTTGTCGACAAACTCTTAAACGAAGTTACAGAAAAAGTTCTCAAAGAAAAATAGATTTCATTGTAAAACATTTTGAAATGGTTGATGTATGAGACACTAGAATGAATATTAAGCTTCTATTGTAACAAGACTATGTAATATTTGATGTGTGTAACTTTGAATCGAATTCGTAAATTATTGTAATTTATTTCTTTGTGATGCATGAAACTTACATACACATCGTTTTTGAGCCTTCGGCAAAAAAACACCTTCCCTTCTTTTCATGCTTCGTAAAGAAAGAGATACATGCTTCGTAAAGAGAGATATCCCTTCTTGTGCTAAAGCTGATAAGACTATATTTCCCGAAGCTTACTTCATGCCTTAGCACATTTTCATTTTGACGAAGCATTTGCCGAAGATTGGCTTCGTATTCGATTCTTGTACCATTGATGCGATATGATGTATGATGTAATGTTATGCAAAATGATGTGATGATATGATGCAAAATGATGAGAATGTCGAAGACACACACCCACACGCCCACACTGGAACACATAAGCTCTGCATCCCCTTAGGAACGACTTTTGAGCTTCTTCACCTTCTATTTCGGTGATATAAGTTCTGCATCCCCTTAGGAACGTCTTTTGAACTTCTTCGCCTTCTATTTCGGTGGTATAAGTTCTGCATCCCCTTAGGAACGACTTTTGAACTTCTTCGCCTTATATTTCGGCGGTATTTGGCTCTGCATTCCCTTTGGAACGACTTTTGAGCAGAAAACTTACGCTGCGCCCCCTTAGGAACGACTTTTTGTAACTTCGGCAAATTGGGCTCTGCATTCCCTTAGGAACGACTTTTGAGCTCAAACTTACGCTGCGCTCCCTTAGGAATGACTTTTTGTAGCTTCGACAATTTTGGCTCTACATTCCCTTAGGAACGACTTTTGAGCTTCGTGAATTTGTGAAGAAGATATATTCCATTCTGATAGAAGCAAAACCGTTATAAGAAATTAAAACTAAGCTTTCATTGCTTGTTCCTTATTCGAAAAGTAAAATAGCCTAGAAAGTAAAAGTATTTGAGAAGCATGATATTGCTCAGTATGTGTGCTTTGATTCTGGCATAGTACTATTGACTATGCGAGCTTCGGACTCCTCCCTGAAGTCACGTTGTTGGGAGTGTTGGCGCCCTTCTGGTTGCTGGCTTCGGGAATAAGTAGGTTGCAGTGGTGGTAGCAGTGGGAGCTGAGGCCAAGAAGCTTGTGATGGCTTGCCGAAGCAACAGAGGTTGCAGGTTGGTTGCCCACATATTCTGGTATGTAAGGAGAGTGGCACGAAGCAGTATGTAAAACCTGCTTCGGCTGATTCTGCCAGGCTTCTGCTTCGGCAATCTCTTTTTGCTTTAGAATAGTGATCTGGCACGTTCTTGTAGTATGGCCCTTGTCCTCTCCACAGAATAAGCAATAAATTTTCCTGGGCTGATCCCCATATCTTCCTCCGAAGCCCCTGCCGCCTCTGCCCCTTGGAGCTGGTGGCCTGAAGGAGCTTTGCTGCTGTCCCGAAGACTGTGAGGTGTGCTGTGGCCTCTGAAAGTGGCTTCCCTTGTCATCATTCTGAATGGAGCTGTGGATTGATCTGACATGCCTAGGGTGGACTCTCCCTCCGAAGCCCCTAGTCATCTCTGAAAATCTGTAAGCTTCCTCCCTTCTTTGTCGGAAGTCATTGTCAGCCCGGATGTACTCATCCATTTTCTGAAGCAGCTTCTCTAGAGTTTGGGGAGGCTTCATGGTGAAGTATTGGGTCGTAGGTCCTAGCCGAAGACCCTTTATCACGGCCTCAATAACAATTTCATTGGGCACTATGGGCGCTTGTGCTCTCAGTCGCAAGAACCTTCGGACATACGCCTGAAGGTATTCCTCATGGTCTTGTGTGCACTGGAACAAGGCCTGAGTTGTGACTGGCTTCGTCTAAAAGCCTTGAAAATTGGTAACCAGCATGTCCTTGAGCTTCTGTCATGACATGATTGTCCCTGGCCGAAGAGAAGAGTACCATGTCTGGGCCACATTTCGGACTGCCATGACGAAAGGACTTTGCCATGACAGCTGTGTTGCCTCCATATGAGTATATTGTTGCCTCATAGCTCATCAAAAATTGCTTTGGGTCCAAGTGCCCATCGTACATGGGTAGATGAGGTGGCTTGTAGGATTGTGGCCATGGGATAGCCTGAAATTCTGCTGCCAGGGGAGAAGCATCATCAAAAGTAAAGTTACCATGATTAAAATCATCGTACCATTCTTCTTCGTTGAATGAGCCCTCTTGATGAAGCTCCCTGTGTTGGGGCCTTCGATCATGGTCATCTTGAGTAAGATGACGTACTTCCTCAGTAGCTTCGTCGATCTTCTTCTGAAGGTCGGCCAGCCGAGCCATCTTCTTCTTTTTCCTTTGCACCTACTGATGAATGATTTCCAAGTCCCTGATCTCCTGGTCCAACTCCTCCTCCTGAAGTGTTGGACTGGTGGCCTTTCTCTTATGGCTTTTGGCCTCTCAGAGGGAGAGAGTCTCCTGGTTTGTGTCCAGTGGCTGCAGAGCAGCCCCTAGCGCGGTTATCTTCTTCGGCGGCATGATGAAGGTTGATGCTTTGCCGAAGATTGTGGAAAGTGAGTACACCGGAGGTGGGCGCCAATTTTGGTGACTTGTTCTCAAATGCTATGAGTTAAGAACAAGGCAACACAAAAAGATGTTAATGGTTAATGCCCTTCGTCCTTCGAAGCATTATTTCCCTTGGGTTATAATGATCTTCGGACGAAGGTCATGAAGGACGTACCTTCATCATCGCAATATATGTTAACGAAGGAAGAAGCATATGAAACATGAGAAATAACATGAATAATCATACAACATCTTTGACATATCTTTATTAAATCATCACAAATGAATATGAACAATATTAAATTACATTTGTACCTTCGGCTTGACAGAAAGCAAAAGTCCAAGCGTGACGCACAAATGAATACAAGTCAGCGTGAACAGTACGGGGATACTGTTCATCTATTTATAGGCACATGACACAGCCTGTGTAAAATTACATTCATGCCCTTTATGTTTATTATTGACGTAAGGATAATCCGACGAGGACTAGATGGTCTTTTCCCCTTTAAGTCGGTTCTTTTTCCTGCCGCTGAGCCAAAGCTCCCTTGCGCGTAGCTTCGGAGCTGCATCATCCTTCGTCTCAACCATGCTTTTCATATTGTATACAGTTTCATTCCGAGTCCGAAGGTACCTGTACATATATTACACTTGGGAAATATTGTTAAATCATGTTTTTGAGAACCTTCGGAAGATGAAGGCCCCCAACATGTAGTCTCTTACCTGTTTTTTGTATTTTAAAAAATCGATCTAAAGGCTCTGGTCTGTACATGCCTTGACATATTGGATTCTTCATTAAGATCGCGTTTGGTTTTCATAGATTTTTAAAATCCGCATCTTCATGTTACCAAGAAAACCCAATTCTTAATTTATTCTACAGATTCTGTTTCTACGAGCGCACAGATCCATAATACATCCTCAAACCGTAAACCAAACTCATCCTAAACCATTTGCTATCAATTCCGTCTGGAAAGTCTATGAATATATATAAAGTACAAAATTACATTCCTTGGTATATAGATCAACGACGGATCTAGGAATTGTTTATAACCTTCCTAGTGGCGGTGACTACTCTATATATCACTAAAAAAATAGCTAATAAATGAAACAAAATTGAACTGAGACGACACTAGAATCCACGTTTTCAGTGTCCACGGCTACATTATAGCCGCAAAGTATGGAGTACGAGCTAAGAGTCTGAAGAACTTCACCATCACGGTGGGTCATGTCAGGAAGTCCCAACTATAAGAAGAATATATGCCTGGATACACCACGTGGGTGTGAGGGGTCCCCTGCCACATACAACTCAATCGAACTCGCCCTGCGAGAGTCCCCGCCAACCGGTTGGTGGGGTCTGTTTACGACACGTGTTGTTGGCGACCCTAATCCTTGGCAGGGTCCAAACGCGCCATGTGTCCAGGGGCATCCACGTAGCCTACAACCCTCTAGAAGACCTTCAACTTCCACCATATCAGCTGACCACAACGGGTCTAGGTACGCCATGTGCCCCAGGACCTCCACGCCCCCGATGGGTCCGAGCGCACTATGCATCTGGGCTGTCAACACCGCAGGCTGTCAAGGAGTTGATGGTGTAAAGTAATGGTTGTGCATAGATGATGAGACATGCATGATCGTGCCCACATCCCGCGCCGTACTGGTTGTCAGGCCCAGACATCCTGGGTGTGGCAATAGTGCATCATTGTGGCACACACATGGACGACGACCACCACATCTGGAGAGTACTTCCTCCATCCACGTGTAAGAGTGGCGTTTGACCATCCACGACATGTGGGCGACCTTGCCACAAAACTTAGATGGACAATTACTCCTTCAATGAGAGGAGGGGTCTGGCTACCAAACCGACCCACATATCCTGTAACACCCTCTCTTTTGGACACGAGCCTAGGGTTTAATTGGTCATCACAAAACTTAATTTCATCTAAGCTTATCTCTCATATTAAAAGATTCTTATGCTCATCTTATCCAATGGAGTCTCACTTTCTTATTCTTGTTTTAAAGATGGCATGTAGCCACCTTACCGCCCACAAGAGTACGGGCAGAAGGATCCACATTGTACACTCCTCAACACCTATGCTGGAACCAATGCTAGTCAGTCTGTCACACCCACTTCTAAGGGAAAACCTGAATGCATAACATATGTGTTTCAGGATCTATTTCTAAACATATGTTGACATCTCAAGTGTCATATATCAAAGAAACAATGCATAAAAGCGTAAGTTAAGATTATAGTAACATATTACACTTTGAACAGTCTTAATGTCTTAATCTTTTATTCATCAAAGTACATCTGAACATGGGTATCCTTCCATAGAAAGATGACCAGGGGAATCACTAGACTAGCATCCATCTAGTTCACCATCATAATCATCATATGCATAACGTTCTAATCAAATATAAACAAAAGTGAGTACACTCATGGTTGGTACTCAACAAGTGGGGTGAAAAATGCAAAGCTAGCAAGGAAAGGCTAAGGTTTATTGTGGTTAGCTTTTTAGTAGATCAAAGTTTTATTAACAACACTTGATTATTAAGTATAAGTATATACCAAACCCCATTTAAGCATAATTCAACATATAAATCATTAGTATAAAACTCAGACCATTTGAGCAAGCCACTTAAGCATATCACATAAGCAAAACAACACGATTTAGGTCCTATTTGGGAGGGCTTCACTTCAAGAACTTCAAGTCTATTTTAGCTTCTTCTATCCAAACACGTCTAGCTCCATGGGCTCTAGCTTCAAAAAATTGAAACAAGAGGGTAGTTTTATGAAAAATTTTAAGCTCCTTAAAGGGTGCTTTAAAACCAATGTTTTTATACCTCCTCATGAAGTTGCACAAAAATTACCCACCATGCTATTGGTTACATGACCTAACGATTCATGTCTCTTTCTCCAACTATTAATCATCAAGGGTAATTAAGGAAACTCACACAAATTAATTGTATTACAGAAGCTGAAGTCTATGTACAAGCCAAACATTCTTGAACACCGCCTTACCAAGCTGTTGAAGTTGTTTCATGATGAAACTAGAAAACTGAAACTATAATTTTTGAAATGGAGCCCTCCAAATAGGGCCTTAATCTCCATCTTCAAATTAAATGATCATGTGAGGGTCCAGGCCGCTCTTAGCCATGAGAACAATTGATATATCGGTTTTACACTCTTTAGAGTCATGATTCCCTTTCTAGCCTGGGTTAGCGAGACCCCTATTCAATACAATAAACAACCAAGCTAGTCTAAAGGTCACACCTTTTGGATGCCTATATGGGAGACAATATAGAACATTGTTGCACTAGAGCCTAGTTGGCAAGGACATGTCTTTAGGCCCGATATCATCTAGGAAGTAGATGATCAAGTGAAGATGATTAGGGAGGATCTGAGGATTATCCAATCTCAGCAAAAGACCTATGCCGATAACATAAAGAGAGACTTAATATTCGAGGTGGGAGACTTTGTCTACATCAAGGTATCACCAATCCAAGGGTTACATGAATTCAATGTGAAGGGAAAGCTATCACCTAGGTACATTAGGCTATTCAAGTTCTTAGAACGGAAATGTGAGGTAGCATTCCAGTTGAAGTTACCTGACATACTCATTGATGTGCATAACATGTTCCATATGTCACAACTCAAGAAATGTTTGAGAGTACCGGAGAAAAAATACCAATGGAAGATGAATTATGACTTTTATTTCTCACGCTAATATAGGACACAGATGATTCTCCTAAACAAAACCTACACAAATAACTAAATAATAATGTGCAAACTAGGTTTTGTCTAAGTGTTGTATCTCTATCGCAAAAAGAAGTTATGCAACCTGAAAGTCGCCTAGAGGGGGTGGATAGGCGGAAACTGAAATTTACAACTTTAAACACACTACAAGCTGGGGTTAGCGTTAGAATAAATGTTAAGTCCGGGAGAGAAGGGAAAAACAAATCAACCAAGAAATAAGGCAGATGACATGGTGATTTGTTTTACCGAGGTTCGGTTCTAAAGAACCTAGTCCCCATTGAGGTAGTCACAAAGACCAGGTCTCTTTCAACCATTTCCCTCTCTCAAACGGTCACTTAGACCGAGTGAGGCTTCTTCCTTAATCTCACGGGTCACTTAGACCCCGCAAGGACCACCACACAATTGGTGTCTCTTGCCTCACTTAAACAGCTTGAGAGTAAGAAGTGAGAAAGAAAAGAATGCCAAGCCAAGCAAACAAAAGCAACAAGGAACACAAAGAATCCTCTCACAAGTGCTAATGCGCTAGAGTCGAATTTGAGACTTTGAGCGAATCGATCACTTGAATTGTGTCTTTGGAGTGAAGTGTATTGCTCTTATATTGAATGCACTGTTGTGAATGCTTGGATGGTTGGAGTGGAGGTGGTTGGGGGGTATTTATAGCCCTCAACCACCAAAACAACCGTTGGGGTGGCTGGTGTCGATGGGCGCACCAGACAGTCCGGTGCGCCAGCCACGTCACCCAACCGTTAGGGTTCTGGCGCAGACGACCGTTGGAGCCTTTGTCTTCTAGTGGCACCGGACAGTCCAGTGCCGCACCGGACATGTACTGTGAACTGTCCGGTGCGCCTCTAGCGGCTGCTCTGACTTCTGCGCGAACTGTCCGCGCACTGTTCACCTGAAGATCAGCTTTTGCAGTCGACCGTTGCGTGAAGGAGTCGTTGCTCCGCTGGTGCACCGGACCGTCCGGTGGCACACCGGACACTCCGGTGAATTATAGTGGAGTGGCGTTGGAGAAACCCAAAGGTGAAGAGTTTGGAGGTGTACGATCCTGGTGCACCGGACACTGTTCGGTGGCACACCAGACAGTCCGGTGCGCCAGACCAGGGCACACTTGGGTTTCTTTGCTCCTTTCATTTTGAACCCTTTCTTTAATATTTTTATTGGTTTGTGTTGAACCTTTATGCACCTGTGGAATATAATCTAGAGCAAACTAGTTAGTCCAATTATTTGTGTTGGGCATTCAACCACCAAAATAATTTATAGGAAAAGGTTAAACCCTATTTCCCTTTCACAACCTAAGTTTCAGTCCTAAATATTTCAAACTAGAATAATAATGATTGCAGCTTAAGCAATCAACGTAAATGAGGAAGCTTAAAGGCAAAGGTAGTGAAAGAAAAATTCCTGTGGACGCGTCGGTATTTTTACCGAGGTATCTAGAACTACGCAAGGTTTTGTCTAATCCTTGTTGGCGCCCCTATGCAAAGGGAAGCCCACGCGAGGGCCAAGAACCCGGACATGCAACTATGTAGAGATCCATGGGCCTTCTCCACGCGCAAGTGGTGCTCCGCTTTCGGCCTCCTTTTGGATGCTCCCCACCATCTTCACTATCGAGCTTTCGGCCAAAACACTGTGGGCCTCGTTCCTTCCGGTACATGGTGGTGGCCACACCACAAACATGGCTGGTGTGGTCTTGCAAGACTCACGCCACACTCGGTACAACTTATAACATCTCGCACAAGGGTTAAGGGTTTTTTGGGGGTTTCTAACGTCACTCAATCTACTAGGAACAAACCTAGAGCAAGAGCAAGAGCAGTCTAACTAACCTACGCTAATCACCGAGTGATTCTATTAAGCACTTAGGTGCATGGAACAATGGATATGTGTATCACTTCAATAACAAGGTTGCTCAACTCTCCACACCTTGAAATGCTCGACTAGGGGTGTATATAGAGTGCCCACCCCTAATGAAAGTCGTTGGAGAAAGCAACTTTGTCTACATCGCACCGGTCCGGTCTGGTGCCCTCCACATCAGCTAGTCGTTTGCCGCTGATAAATTCTCTGCAATAGTGCAGAGGTCAGGTGCGCCATCGGACCGGTCCAGAGACCAACACGTCAGATGACCACTAGGAACTAGCCATTGGTCCACGGTTCGGTACACCACCGTACTGGTTTGAAAGTAGCCTAGAGGGGGGGGGGTGAATAGGCTACATCTGAAATTTCTCACCAAAAACTTGAATTCAAGTCAAATAAATAGTTGCTCTGGTGCAAACTGGTTCAACCGGTAAAAACCCAGTTGACCCACCTTGAACCAGCTCAACTGTGATTTAGACTAACCAATCGAGAACAATGCAGAGTATAATGAGAGATTCTTTCCTTTGACAAATTTTAGAGTAAATCCTTAGGAATTAGTGATGGAATGAAGGGAATCAAGTTCCCAAACTCTACACACTTACGATACAACGAAATATTGCTAGAGACAATATAAACACTTGAGAGCATAACAAGAACATAAGAACACAAGATATTTCTCGAGGTTCAGTCACACCACAAAGGTGCCCTACTCCCCATTGAGGATCCCACAAAAGGTCGGGTCTTTTCCAACCCTAATCCTCCACACGCCGACCACCAAGGTCAAGGCAATCTCTTTCTCAACTTGTTCAACGAGCGGATAATACAAACTTCTTGGGGTTGTCCATAAATTTGGAGACTACCAAGCAACCTCACACCGTCAAGGAACATGAAGGTTCCAAGAGAAACAAATCCGCATAATATTGAAGTTTGCAACAAGCTCAAGAGAGGGAGAGAGTAGAGAGACAGGAAATCCACAAAAAGTTCACCAAACATCACCTCACACCAAGGATCCTCCAATCGATTGAAGAGGATGTGATTAGGGGTACGAGAAGGTGAGTGAATGCACTTGTTTGGGAGTAGGTCATCAATAAATTTATGAGATAGGAAGAAGTGAATGAGGATAGAGAGAGCTCAAAGGGTATATAAAGAACCCCCAAAAGTTGCTGACCGTTTGGACATTCTGCGCAAAACTCGGTTCAACCGAGATTAATCCTGGCTGAACCGGCTTTCAGTAGAGATGATCCCGGTTCAAAATCCTTGCTGAGTAGCAAGATGGACTAGGTCAAACTCAGTTTGGTGAACTTGTTGTGGATTTCTCAATGGGGAGTAACAAGATGGACCTGCTGAACCGGGATCGACTAGAAAGCATATCGGTCGAGTGCTCTACAGAGCACTTGGCTCGACTGTGCCAAACTCGGTGGAACCGAGTTTAAACCCAGTTCAACTGGGATTGACCAGAGAAAATCTCGATCAATTTCATAGCTGAGCAACAGAGTCAGCCGACCCTACTCAGCTAAACTGGCCCTAAAGCCGCTTGAACTGACTTTTACCATAGAGCTCCACCAAGCCTCGCTGAGATGCACAGAAGGCTGTCTGACTCGGTATTTCTTCGGGAATTCTGTAGCCAAAGAAGTGTAGGGATCAAGCTAAGCACAATATAGTACAAACCTCAATTTTTATAAAAGATTTTAAAAATAGAAAGATTTTTGAGCTTATTGCAACAATCACTACCTTTTGTGGATCCCTCTTGATTATACATTGGTTCCTATAACTAAAAACATATAGAATTTAAAACTATTCATGAGTAGAACCACTTGCTTCTTGTAAGCGATATAAGAACATGCAAGTAACTTTTTAACATTAAGCTCCTTAGATTTGCATTCCAATAGTACATGTGCTTTCTTCTATTTAACACAAACTAAGCACAAACATGGAGCAAACTTGTTATAGTCTTTGTTTGTTTTAACAAACGATCACCAAAACCCTCTTGGAGGTTGATTGCACTTACATCGTCCAAGTTTGGGAGAAGGCGCAACGCCCCCTCGCTCGATCGACTACACAGCAAAAGCGGAACATGTTGGAGGAAAATCAAGCGAAGACTGAAGAGCGTGAAGACTGAAGAGCGAGAGCCCTGTGACAGAGGGAGCGCACAGAGCGGGCAAAGGCTTAGGCGCTCCCTCCATCTTAGCGGGAAATGGCGAAGGCCACCGCAACTACCAAAGGCTGAGCGCATGGAACACGAAGACCACATGTTGTTACCCACTTGTTATTGTAATGGGGGGCCCGTATATAACTGACTCAGGTTGCATAGTCCCACTTGTAAGCCACTGTGTGGGCAGAGTTGATAGTGTGTCTGTCCATGTATGTACTTAATCACGCTGTAATGACCCGCAATAACCCCTGAAAGGGGAATATTCTGGGGATAACGTAGGTAACCAGGGGCACAACCGTCTTTGATAGGGTGAAGCCGCCCCTTGGTTACCTATAAATACCCCCATACAGTACCATTGCGGGAGACGAAAAAACATTGTTGCCCTAATACATTGTGTTAAGTGGCATCAAACCATTTTTTGTTCTCCCACTATTTGAGCTAGTCTGACCAGGTGTCGGGCGAGTCCCAACATTTGGCGCCCATTGTTCGTGCAACGAAAAACCATACCAGCGATGGCCCCCAAGAGAGCAACTTCAAAGGCTGTCACTTCCATCGACGATGCAGCGAAGGCGGCCCTTCTAGCTGAAAAGAAAGGCAAGGCTCCCCTCGTGGACGACAACCCCCAGGAGGCCTTCGAAGACGAGGCCGTCAATAGGAAAAGACAATGCCAAGACAATCTGCCTACACCAGAGGGCACTGCGCGCACATGCAGCTCTGAGGGAGTACCTCAGGCACCATCGCCAGATTTCACCCCCCAAGAGGAAGAAAACATCGTCGAAGACGACGAACTCTTAGGCATTTCAACCGAAGACCAACTCAAACTGCGAGCTCTTTGCATCAAGAATAATCATTTACAGAAACAGAATGAAATACTTGCAGCCAAGTGCTAGCGCATCACCATGCAAGCCAAGGTCAGGCAAATGATATTAGATGAGGAGCAGAAGGTCAGAGAGCTAGAACAACAAATTGTCGATATGCAAGGAGAAGGCTCTCACCAAATGCTAGAACTCTCCCTACATACCAGTCATCACTCCAACCACTTTCCTGGGGATAAACTACCTTGTTGAGCGAAGCCCACTTACACCATAACTCCAGGCTTCACCTTGGCCTAGCAACTTTAGAGCAGGTACTTGTCCCAAGTACAGCGATAGCACCGACCCAACACAGTACATCATGAGCTATCAGGTTGCGGTCGCATCATCCGGAGGGGACGACGCCACTATGGCTATATATTTCATCATATCACTCGAAGGCCCACCCTTGACATGGTACACGAGACTGCCACCACTATCAATCGATTCATGGAAAACTCTTCGCGACAAGTTCTTGTTAAACTTCCCAGGATACAGGCTGGGCACAGATACCCTGGCAGAATTATCACTTTGTAGACAGCAAGAGAAAGAAACCCTTTGGGAGTACTACAAAAAGTTCCTTCTGATAAAGTCACAACTGCCATCTGTCGATGACCACATAGCCATCCACTGTGCAATTAGTGATCTTTGCGCCGGCGTCTTATAAAGTCACTGCATAAGGGACCCACCCAAAAACTTGCAAGAGTTATATCAGCTATTTGAAAATATGCCCGATTCGAAGAGCTCCACCACCGAAAAGTGGAGTCACACTGGAAATCCAAGGACACTCCGCAGTCGAGCAGGACATGGGTTAGGCCTGCGCAGTCAGACTCCGGCCGAAAAAACCGTAACCAGTCCCAAGTGAACACCATCGCCAATCAACAATAGACTGGGTACATTGCTCGTCGCCACAAGTATCCCACGAAATAGGGTCGTGGCAGCAACCCCAGAGGTAGAGGCAAAGGCCAAGTCCCGCAACAACAAAAGTTTTACTGTCTTTTTCACGGCAAAGACTCCACACATCCCACCAGGGGTTGCCCTGAAACCAAGGCCACCAAAGATAGGATGGCCAGAAATCAACCAGCTGACAACCAATGAGTTGTCGCCCACACCTACCACCACCAACAATATCACCAGCGTTGATTCCACAATGAACAATACCATCCCCACCAGCAAAACCATATGTACCAGCAACACCAAGAGATCCAAACCCTCCCACCACCACCACCACATCACCCAAATCCACCACCATGCTCACCAGCACCCAAACAAGAAGACTTTGCTGATCAACCCTTCCGTGGGGTCATTCACATGATTACTGGTTGATCGAGCACAGAATTTGACACGAAACGGCAGAAGAAAGACCACTACCGAAGAGTCAATCATGTAGCCCTAACTGGGCCGGTTGTTTAGACAAAGTGGTCTCATATACTACTGTAACATCCCAATTTTGATCCCAAGGTTAGAAACCCTAAACTCCTAAACCCCCCTTATTTATCTCCTAAGACCCCATCTCATAGAACATTCCCTTCATCATATGCATACACCATGATTGCTAGTAGCACTTCACATAGAATATTTTGACACCTAAGAAATATAGATAAATATTTGTTTAAAGGAAAAAAGAGATTATAGAAAAGGAGAAAGAGAAATAGATTTGAAATTAGAAAAAGAAAAAGAAAAAGAAGAAGGAAATTCTCTCCCCCTTGGCCGGGCCGAATTCGGCCCAAGCCTCCCCCCTCTCCGCGCGCCCTCGCTCTCCCACTGGCAGCCCGACCCCGCCCGTCAGCCGCGCCCACCCTCCTCCCTCCCGATCGCCCTCTCTCTGACAGGCGGGTCCCACCTGTCAGCTCTCTCTCTCTCGCCCGTGATCGGCTATCGACGCGATCGCCGCCGGCCACCGCTCCGCCACATCTCCTCGCCATTACTCGCCCACCAGCCGAATTGGCGCCTTGCACCTGCCCCGAGCCATCCCATCACCCCGTCTGCCCGAGCCATCCCATCGCCACCACTGTGCACCATCATCGCCGCCGAGGCAAGCATCGCCGGTGCTCGCCACCTCTCCTCTTTCCCCCTCCCCGGCCGCCTATAAAAGGGACCGCCCAAGCTCTAGCTTCCTTCACACCAGCTTCTGTCACCTCTCTTCCCCTTCCCCGAGCTCAATCGAGCCAGCGCGCCACCCTCTTCCTCCGCTCCGGTGAGCCCTCCCTCCCTTCTCTGGTAGCCTACAGTTCAATTGGTTTGGCTCGCAAGGTTCACCGCTCCATCGCGAACACGGCGCACCCTTTCCCTTCACCTATTACACCAGTGGGCATCACCGGCGACCTCACCGCCACGAGCGCCCGCCACCTCACCGCGGACCGACCATTCTAAACCCCCACCGGCCAAATAGACCCTTCTACCACGACCCCCTATCCCCACCCGTGCTTCGCCACCTCCCCGACAACCAGGAACCGGGTCACCAGCGGAGAACTGCCGTCGAACTCCGGCGGCCGGTTGTTCTCTCGGCCGAACCCCCTGTCACCCCTCCCTAACGCCATTCTTCTCCCCCCTCGCTGACACGTGGGCCCGTGCCCACGGCGCCGTCCCCGCGCCGCTCCCTCTGGTGGGCCGAGCTGGGCCGCCTGCCCGCGTGGCCGTGCGCCCCGGCTGGGCCGAAATCCCCCCGGGCCCAGTTAGCGAGAAAATCCTATTCCTTTTTCTTTTTCCCATTTCTTTTCCTATTTTCATATATAAATGCATATATTGATATTTTATGCACCAAAAATAGTCTAAATAAATTATAGGGCACAAAATAATAATATTTAAAACTTGGCACACTCCACTGAGCCACCATGGTTGATGTATTGTTCATTGCCTATTTTTGCTAGGAGAAGAGGGATCTGATCCTCCAGAATTTGTAGCTCCGGAAGAAGGGCAGGAACCCGACCTTTCTGAAATAGACCTTTCGTGCCAGGAGAACTTCGACGAAGACAATTCCTTTCTTCCCTTGATGCATAAATTACCTACTCTTTCTATCACCACCTAAGCCAGGAATAAAGGTTGGGTCCTTTGCATGGCGAGAAGAGAGATAACCCGTATTAAAGAATATCTTTTGCGTACAAAATGTGGGATGAGAAAAGGGTGGTGTTTTTAATGAATAATGTTTTCAAAGAAAAGTGTATGATGAAGGGTATTCACCCTTATCACCTTTTGAGTGGGATAATCAGGGACTCCCTGGTTTAGGGGAGGGCCTCAGGGGTTGGCTCAGCCGGGTTAGGTGTGAGCAGAAGGATTGTCCCCTCATATAATGACCAGTTTGTCATCCTTCACTACCTGTACTCATGACAAGTACAACCACTCGAGACTGTATGGGCAGTCACTCAATCTGAACCCGTACGGTCCAAACCCCAAGGTTATGATGGCTGGGGAGCACCGGGAGGATAAGGAGGGGGAATGTTTTGTCCGGTTTGGACATGACGGTGGCCTGACTCCTTCCGGTATAACTGTTAATGTAAGGACGTGCGGGGAAGGAAAGAGATTTGGATTCCGGTCTCATTGGCCATGAGACCACAGAGCCAGACTAGTGGGTAAAGTGTACCCGTCTGCGTAGAGTTCAAACCTATTCGAATAGTCCGTGTCCACTGGTATGGATGAGTCTGGTGCGGTATGACAATTAGTGTTTATGATCTCCATAAACAGGGAAATGTGTGTGTGGGTGTTTTTGGAAATGAAAACAATGCCATGGGAGCGGGAAGCTCAGTGGTGGTTGAGTGTGAAAATGTGCTACTTCTCTCTTTGGGGGAAAACCATCAAAGTATTGTCTTTTTCTGAAAAAGAAGAGTGACTTCAACTCCACCATATAAAGCATGTATTATATAGATCCCTCTCTCTTCACGGGTGGGATGGGCTTGCAGAATACCTAGTGTATTCACCCAGATTTATTTATGTTTTTCAGCAGCTGAAGACTTCTTTTCTGCTATACTCGACTAAAAGGGGGTTGTGTCTGCACCTAGTCTGCCTGTGGCTTGGGCTAGTTGATCTTCCACTGTGCTTTGTGTTTCAGGCTCGCTAGAGCTTGTACTTTGGTATTGTAATAACTTTTATTCGAACTCTATACTATTTGAAGTAAGGAATGTGGTTACTAGCCTCTTGGGACTAGTAATTGTATCACATTTGAGTCCCAAAGGATCGAGGCGCTTCAGGTGGTATCAGAGGCATAGGACTGGCCGTAGATCGCAGCCCCGACCTTAAAAGTTTGCCTTAAAAGAAAAGACCTCTTACCCTCTAAAAAGAATCTTCTCTTCTTTCCCCGATATTAACAAACCCTTCTTCTCTTGCTACCAGATGGAAGGCTCCTTTGTCATTAGGACATCCTACTGCTCGGAGGTGGAAGGATTTCCTCACCTTCTGCGGAGTTGCGCGCTTCGCATGGGGCTCCGCAAGAAGCCAGAGTACGTCTGGAAGGAATACCGCGAGAACGGAATTGAGAAATGCTCTATGGCAGTCTACCTGGGAGAAAGCCGAAACTACCCAAATCACCCTCCCTTCCAAGTTACCGCCACTGAACACCGCTTCCCAGACACTTGCCAAAATGCTGCCCAAAAAGCCCTTCGCCAGCTATGCCAAAACTACAGCAGGGAAGTCTCCGAGACACTTCTTCGCTATTTCCCACCCAGCAACAAAAACACCCCTACCTAGATGAAAAGACTTCAGGCCTTATCAGGGAGAGATCCTAATGAGGATGACCCCACCATAGTCTACATGGCCGGATATCTCCACACCCTTGACAACCACTATGACGACCTTTTCTCCCACTACACCCACCTAAATTCCCGGGTGGAAAGCCTAGAGCAACAAATCAAGGAATTAAAAGAGGAAAAGGCGTCCCTCCAAGAAAGTCTCAAAATAGAAGAAGGCGAAGAAGCCAACACTCATGAGGCCTACCGAACTCTGAAGATGGACTACGCTAAGAAGTTAAAGAAGCTCGCCCCCACTAAGAAGATCCGGAAACTGACCAAGAGCCAAGGATGCTCGACTGACCGGAAAGAGCCCCGCCAACACAGCCTCCCTCTAGGATAGAAAGCTTGTCATACATTGAGGAGATGTCCCTGGCTAGCCTTGACGACCTTCTCAGGGAATTTGGGGACACCTTAGAAAGGGAGTTTGGAAGCACCTTAGAAAACGCTCGTGCGTAGTGTGATCTATGGCAACTGTATGCTTGTAATGAACTTGGGTGCTGAATAAAATAACATGTTTGAGGAATATATATATATATATATGGCATATGCATAGTAGTAATTATTTCTCCCCTCTGGCAGATGGCCTCGGATAAAACCACGCCTACCACCTTAGGGGTTGGAGCAAGGTCTCCCCTAGGTGCTGAAGGAGAAGTCGTTGGAGAAGGGAGTGAAACACACCTCCCCGCACCTCCGGAGATGCCATTAGACTTAGCCCAAGTTCTGGCCAACCAAACCCGACTCATTGAGGTCCTCACCAGAAGCCTTGAGAACCAGCGCCCAAATGGTGGAAGACCTCAGGACAGAATGGGAGATTTTCTAAGGCTCAAGCCTCCCACATTCGCCGGATCCAGCAATCCGCTCGACGCTGATGACTGGCTGCTGTAACGCCCCGAATTTTTGCAGTTGAATTTTTTCTTTTCTTTACTCGCCAAAATTCGGGCGTTACCTTTTCTTTTTCTTTTTCCCTTCGCTAAACCTTGACCTTTTCCAAAGTTCTAGCGGGATTCGGTTTGGAATTCCCGTACGTATAAAAACCCTAAATACTTTATGTTGTTTGATGCACCATGCCGCCCTTGCATTTCTTTTGATTGCTTTGAAAGCGCAATTGCATTCATGTAGAAAGATCGGATTCCGAAAATGTGGAGAAGATCTTTTCTTTCTTTTTTTCCTCCCTCTCTTTTTCTCTCCTCTTTTTTCTCTCTTTCCCGCGCCGTGGGCCGACCCCGGCCGGCCCAGGCCCCTGCGCGCCCCCCCCCTTGGGCCCAATAGGCCCAACCGCCCCCCCCACCTCCCCTTTTTCCCCCAATTCTTTCTCCCTCCCTCTCATTTTCTCTCATTTTCTCTCCCTCTCCCTAAAGCCGCCGCCCCTACCCCTGCCCTAAGCCGCCGCCGCCCCCTGCCCAACCGCCGCCCTCGGCCGCCCCTGCCGCCGGCCGCCCCTCGCCGTCGCGCCCCTCCCCGGTGAGCTCCCCCCTCCCCCTCTCCTCCCTCCCCCATCCCCTCTCCCCTTTCCCCCATGGCCGGTTCGGCCGCCTCCCTGCCCGCCCGGTCCGGCCGCCCGCCGCCCAGCCCAGCCGCCATGGCCGGCTCGGCCGCCCCGCCCCCCCCCCCTGCCTCGCCCGGCTCGGCCGCCCCACGGCCGGCTCGGCCGCCCCCTGCGCCGCCCCCTGCCCCGCCGGTTCGGCCGCCCCTGCGCTCCGCCGGTTCGGCCGCCCCGCCCTCGCCAGCTCGGCCGCCCCTGCGCGCCCCGCCTAGGGCCGGTTCAACCGCCCTAGGGCCGGTTCAACCGCCCCCCCCCCTTTCTGTTTTTTTTATTTTTTTTATTTTATTTTATTTACTTTCTGTGATCATAATTACTGTATTTTAAGTAGGCTAATCACTGTTTATGCTATGGGAAAATAGGAAGTTTAATTTAAAATTCCGTTATGCTATTGATTCACGTAGTTAATTGTTTACCCTGTGCAATGTTGATCAACTAAAAGTGATTAGGTTTCCATCAGTATATATAAATATATATAACAGAATTATTTTGTTAAAAACCAATTGTGTCATTAGTGCATAAGATTTAACCCCCCTGCGAGACCTTTCCCGTTTCTTTCTAAACCATAACAAATGCGTTATCAAATGTCATACTTGGTGCATATTCACTTTATTTGTTATCTTGTATGGTGTACTGTTCTTTTGTATTAAATATGTGGATGGATGTATGTATGTTTGCGCTCGCATAGAGAACGATCCGGTCGAAGAGCCCGAGGAATTCGCAGGAGAAGCCCCTGAGCAGCAGTCGTTTGGTGGAGGCAAGTGTCCTTTGACCTATCTATGTCCTATTCATTCTTTAATTCACCTCCCGCATTACACATTTATACCTAAGGATTGACTAGCTTTTGTTATCCATGTCCTTGTTTACCTATTTGGGTCGGATTATTACTACTTAGTCTGATGCTATTGCTCAACTCTAATCAATGAACATGATGTGATTATCTATGATACGCTGTTTTCCCGTTCTTCTTTATGATTATACTTGTGGTTTTCAAGGGGGCTCGAGCGGTTTCTCGAGTGCCTCTCCGTAAGGACCTGTTCTATGGATGACCGCCCGGGAAAACAGTGCAACCATAAGGGTGGAATGGGGTGCCCTTAGCTGAATAATTAGAGGATCCGGGGTGTAGTTCACTTAGCCGTCGTGCCGTCAATGGGGCTCGGTGTATGCGGCTCGCTCTGCCAAGTTTGGGTTCGCCCCTTGGGGAGGAGTGCGGTGCATTTAGGAAACCTAACGGGTGGCTACAGCCCCGGGGAATCTTTGTAAAGGCTTCGTAGTGAATCCCTGGCCATTCACCTCGGGAGTGAATAAGGGTCTTGCAAGCCCGGGCCAGAGAGGGAATCACGGCTTGTGGGTAAAGTGCACAACCTCTGCAGAGTGTTATGAAACTGATATATCAGCCGTGCTCGCGGTTATGAGCGGCCAAGGGAGCTCCAGTGATTAGTGGTACTTGATCAGAGACATTGTGGTACAGGTGGTTATGAGACTGTTGATTCTGGTTATGACTATGATGCTGGTAAGTGGTATTCTTTCCGTTTGGAAAGGGTACATCGGGTTAATAACTTGGGTTAATGCTAAAACTTGGCTTTCTACTAGTAAGTAATAACCAGACCAACTAAAAGCAACTGCTTGACTTATCCCCACATAAAGCTAGTCCACTACAGCCAAACAGGATACTTGCTGAGTATGTTGATGTGTACTCACCCTTGCTCTACACACCAAACCCCCCCCCCAGGTTGTCAGCATTGCAACCACTGCTCAGGCGAAGATGAAGCCGTGGAAGGAGACTTCCAGGAGTTCCAAGATTACGACGAGTTCTAGGTGTGGGTTAGCGGCAACCCCCAGTCGGCTGCCTGTGAAGGCCGCGTTATCTACGTTTCTTTTCCGCACTTTGATTTATTGTAAGAACTATATGGACGTCTCAGACGTATGATGTAATCGACTATTTCCCTTATTAATACTATTTTGAGCACTGTGTGATGATGTCCATATTATGTAACTGCTGTGTACGTGAATAACTGATCCTGGCACGTACATGGTTCGCATTCGGTTTGCCTTCTAAAACCGGGTGTGACATAAGTGGTATCAAAGCCGTGTTGACTGTAGGACCGCTAACCTAGAGTAGAATGGTCGTCCTAAGGATTATAGACCTCTGTCTCTACCTTGACTTTGATATCTCTTCAAAAGTTGGTCCTACCGACCAAACCTATGTTCTACTATATATTATACCTTGCTAAAAAAATTGTGTTTCATTCTGATCCTTCATTTACTTATTACTTGCTGGTCATATTAATTCTGTTCTCACCCTTTTGCTTGCGATGTCTTTTGTAGATGGCTCGACTTAGACACACTGCACGAAAGTCCGTCATCCCCTTCTTACCCTCCCGCCTTGCTGAGCGTCCGCTTCGCCGTCCCGTGGCCGGACAGTCCAGCCACTTGGAGAGACTACACCACCGCCTGCGTGAGGAGCAGGAGCGTCGACGACAGGAGCAGCAGAGCTCTTCCCTCTCGCTCCACCAGGAGATAGAGTCTGTGAGGAGCTGCTCCCCTGTGCTTCCTCTGGAGCCGCCCCCTGCACCACCACTGGGCGCCCCAGCCTCTGGAGTAGCTGCTGGAGGAGATCCAGACGACGGAGATGGCGACGACAGCTCGAGCCACGACACCGACTTCTCTGCTAACCCTGAGCCGGAAGGATGGGTTGCTCGACCCATCACTCGCGACGCTGCTCGCGGGTGTCACTTCCACGATGCGCTCGACACCCTGCTACGTCGGGCATTTGACCGGCATACTTGGTCCGTCGAGTATCGCTGTGTGGTCTACCAGCATAGTCGCGGGGTCTACCCGGACCGCTGGGAGGCGACTTGCTTGGTGCGCTGCCCGGAGAACAGTCTCCAGGGTGCAGAGGCCTGTTCAGAGCACTATTCTATCTCTGAGCGGGACTCAGCTGAGGCAGCCATGCAAGATGCTGCACGGCGTGCGCTTTCGCACTACTGCTCGGTTTTCGGTGGGGCAGCTGACGGTCTTGACCTGAAGTATTACCCCCGCCGTTCATCTGGCAGCACAGGAGGCGTGATTGTCTCACCTGTCGGTGAGGGCAATCCTAGGTTGAGCAGCACAGTCAACCTAGCCGCCGTGCTAAACACGGAGCTGGACCATGCATTAGACGAGCTGAGTAGGGCTCGTGCTGAGATCGCCCTGCTGCGGGCTGAGCGCGCGGAACGTCGTTTTCTGGACGGTGGTTCTCCCGCTCCCGTTGGGACTCAGCACCCGTACCGCTCACCTCAGCGTGGACACCAGTCTTATGGCAATCCCGCCTGCAAGACCAAGATAAATCTAGAACCATAGATCGTTAGAGTTGGATCTTGTAATTAATATGAAATAAATATATACATAGAAGCTTCAGTCTTAGCGTTAGTCTCGGTCTTAGTTAGTTTTAGTTAGACAGGGTAGTTTGCTATATCCTGTGCATTTATGTTTGTCATGATGAACTATGTTTGGTTTGGATCTTTGTAATGATTGTCACCAGAGTGTGGGTACCCCCTGCATTTTGGTTTACATACTATGTCAATAAAGTTAGTTATATAGTTGGGAAACCCATTATTCTCCTTTCCTCTTTATCTGAGAAGCTGTGTGGTCTGTGTTGGAGATCAGTGAAGATGCTCATCTGTTCAGTGCTGTTGGAGAATTCTCTACTCTTTTCTTATGCTGCAAGCTTTGCCAGATCAGTTCTGATGTGTGGTTGCGTTCTGCAGATGTCAGAGAACAGGCGTAGAGGAGGAAGGCGTGCTCAGCAGGAGCGAGCCGCTCCGCAGGATGAGGTGCCCCAGCAGCAGCACCTGCCGCCCCCGCCCCCGATGTCGATTGAGCAGATGTTTCTGATGCAGACTCAGGCAGTTCAGGCCATCGGTCAGACTTTGGCCGCCATTCAGCAGCAGCAGCAGCAGCAACAGCAGCAAGCACCACCCCAGCCTCAGATGCCTCAGATGCCTAGAGATAAGCGTGCTGAATTCATGAGAGGTCATCCACCAACGTTCGCTCACTCTTCTGACCCCATGGATGCTGAAGATTGGCTGCGCACTGTGGAGCAGGAGTTGCATACCGCTCAGTGCGATGACAGAGAGAAAGTTCTGTATGGTCCCCGTCTGTTGAGAGGAGCAGCCCAGTCATGGTGGGAGTCTTACCTCGCCACCCATGCCAACCCCGACACCATCACCTGGGAAGAATTCAGATGTAGCTTTCGTCAGTACCATGTGCCTGCAGGTCTGATGACAGTGAAGAAGGAGGAGTTCCTGGCCCTTAAGCAAGGGTCATCGTCTGTCAGTGAGTACCGGGACAGGTTTCTGCAGTTGTCTCGCTACGCTCCTGAAGATGTCAACACCGACGCCAAGCGACAGTACCGTTTTCTGAGAGGCTTGGTTGACCCTCTGCAGTATCAGCTGATGAACCACACCTTCCCGACATTCCAGCACCTGATTGACAGAGCAATCATGACAGAAAGGAAGCGCAAGGAGATGGAAGATCGTAAGCGCAAGATCAGTGGACCCCAGCCTGGAAGCAGCAGCCGTCCCCGTTTCTCAGGCAATCAACCTCAGCAGTTCAGGCAGAACCAGCGTCCACCTCAGCAGCATCAGCAGCGTCAGCAGTATCAGCAGTTCCAAAGGCAGTATCCTCAGCATCAGTACCAGAACCGTCAGAGCAATCAGTCAGGAGGTCAGTTTCAGAAGCAGAATCAGCAAGCACCTCGTCTTCCTGCCCCAGCAAATCAGCAGAACAGTCAGGCAGCACCAGCTCAGGTTGGAAACAGGGCATGTTTCCACTGTGGAGAGCAAGGCCATTGGGTGGTGCAATGTCCGAAGAAGGCAGCCCAGCAGCAGTCAGGCCCCAATGCCCCAGCAAAGCAGAATGCGTCTCAGCCTGGAGCAGGCAATCGCTCTCAGCCGCGCTATAATCATGGAAGATTGAATCACTTGGAGGCTGAAGCAGTTCAGGAGACCCCCGACATGACAGTAGGTATGTTCCCAGTCGACTCCCATCTTGCAGAAGTGTTATTTGATACTGGAGCAACACATTCTTTCATTACTGCATCATGGGTAGAAGCACATAATCTTCCAACTACTACCATGTTAACCCCCATTCAAATTGACTCAGCCGGTGGTAGAATTCGAGCTGATAGCATTTGTTTAAATGTAAGTGTGGAAATAAGGGGGATAGCGTTTCCCGCCAACCTTATAGTAATGGGTACTCAGGGAATAGATGTCATCCTAGGGATGAATTGGTTAGATAAGTATCAGGCAGTTATCAGTTGTGATAAAAGGACAATCAAGTTAGTGTCCCCACTAGGAGAGGAAGTGGTGACCGAGTTAGTCCCGCCTGAGCCAAAGAAAGGAAGTTGTTATCAGATGGCTGTCGATAGCAGTGAAGCAGACCCAATTGAGAGTATCAAGGTTGTGTCTGAATTCCCAGATGTGTTTCCAAAGGATTTACCGGGTATGCCACCAGAGCGGAAAGTTGAATTTGCTATAGAGCTTCTTCCTGGAACCGCCCCCATCTCTAAGAGAGCTTACAGAATATCTGGACCAGAGTTGGTTGAACTTAAGAAGCAGATTGATGAGCTGTCAGAGAAAGGTTACATCCGGCCAAGCACCTCGCCTTGGGCCGCCCCTGTCTTGTTTGTGGAGAAGAAAGATGGCACCAAGAGGATGTGTATCGATTATCGAGCTTTGAATGAGGTCACGATCAAGAACAAGTATCCTTTGCCCAGAATAGAAGATCTGTTCGACCAGTTGAGAGGAGCCAGTGTGTTCTCCAAGATCGATCTGAGGTCAGGTTATCATCAGCTCAGGATCCGACCTTCGGACATTCCGAAGACGGCATTCATTACCAAGTATGGTTTATATGAGTTCACAGTGATGTCTTTTGGTTTGACCAATGCACCAGCGTTCTTTATGAACTTGATGAACAGTGTATTCATGGATTACCTTGATAAGTTTGTGGTGGTATTCATTGATGATATTCTGGTTTATTCTCAAAGCGAAGAAGAGCATGCGGATCATTTGAGGATGGTGTTGCAAAGATTGCGAGAGCACCAGTTGTATGCAAAGTTGAGCAAGTGTGAGTTCTGGATCAGTGAAGTCCTGTTCTTGGGTCACATAATCAACAAAGAAGGATTGGCTGTGGATCCGAAGAAAGTGGCAGACATTCTAAACTGGAAAGCGCCAACAGATGCTAGAGGAATCAAGAGCTTCATTGGAATGGCCGGATATTATCGGCGATTCATTGAAGGGTTTTCGAAGATTGCGAAGCCAATGACAGCGTTGCTAGGCAACAAAGTTGAGTTCAAGTGGACCCAGAAATGTCAAGAGGCCTTTGAAGCGCTGAAAGAGAAGTTGACTACAGCGCCTGTCCTAGTCTTGCCTGATGTGCACAAGCCCTTCTCGGTGTATTGCGATGCTTGTTACACAGGTTTGGGATGTGTGTTGATGCAAGAGGGAAGAGTTGTGGCTTACTTGTCCCGACAGCTGAAGGTTCATGAGAAGAATTACCCAATCCATGATCTAGAGTTGGCAGCAGTGGTTCACGCACTGAAGACATGGAGGCACTATCTGTATGGACAGAAATGCGATGTTTACACAGACCACAAGAGTCTGAAGTACATATTCACTCAGTCAGAATTGAACATGAGGCAACGAAGATGGTTAGAATTGATCAAAGACTATGAGTTGGAGATTCATTACCATCCAGGAAAAGCGAACGTAGTGGCAGATGCTTTGAGCAGAAAGAGTCAAGTCAATCTGATGGTCGTTCGTCCGATGCCTTATGAGTTGGCCAAAGAGTTTGACAGGTTGAGTCTCGGATTTCTGAACAATTCGCGAGGAGTCACAGTTGAGTTGGAGCCTACCTTGGAGCGCGAAATCAAAGAAGCGCAGAAGAATGATGAGAAGATCAGTGAGATTCGGCGATTGATTCTAGATGGCAGAGGCAAAGATTTTCGAGAAGATGCAGAAGGAGTGGTATGGTTCAAAGACCGCTTGTGTGTTCCCAATGTCCAGTCTATTCGGGAGTTGATTCTTAAGGAAGCTCATGAGACAGCTTATTCAATTCACCCTGGCAGTGAGAAGATGTATCAGGATCTGAAGAAGAAATTCTGGTGGTACGGAATGAAAAGAGAAATCGCAGAGCATGTGGCTATGTGCGATAGTTGTCAAAGAATTAAGGCAGAACACCAGAGACCTGCTGGATTGTTGCAACCGTTGCAGATCCCTCAGTGGAAATGGGATGAAATTGGTATGGATTTCATAGTCGGATTGCCTCGCACTCGAGCCGGCTACGATTCCATTTGGGTAGTAGTGGACCGCTTGACCAAGTCAGCCCACTTCATACCTGTCAAGACCAACTACAACAGTGCAGTATTGGCAGAATTGTATATGTCTCGGATCGTTTGTCTTCATGGTGTGCCAAAGAAGATAGTGTCAGACAGAGGAACGCAGTTCACCTCTCATTTCTGGCAGCAGTTGCATGAAGCCTTGGGCACGCATCTGAATTTCAGTTCAGCTTATCACCCGCAGACAGATGGTCAGACTGAAAGAACCAATCAAATTCTTGAAGATATGTTGAGAGCCTGTGCGTTGCAAGATCAGTCCGGATGGGACAAGAGATTGCCTTATGCGGAGTTTTCCTATAACAACAGTTACCAGGCCAGTTTGAAGATGTCACCGTTTCAAGCGCTGTATGGAAGGAGTTGCAGAACTCCGTTGCAATGGGATCAGCCTGGAGAAAAGCAAGTGTTTGGGCCAGACATTTTGCTCGAAGCCGAAGAGAACATCAAGATGGTTCGAGAGAATCTGAAGATAGCGCAATCGAGGCAGCGAAGCTATGCAGACACAAGAAGAAGAGAGCTGAGTTTCGAAGTCGGAGACTTTGTTTATCTGAAAGTGTCACCGATCAGAGGAGTCAGAAGATTCGGAGTCAAAGGCAAGCTAGCACCCCGCTATATTGGTCCGTATCAGATTCTTGCAAGACGAGGAGAAGTGGCTTATCAGCTCAGTTTGCCAGAGAATTTGTCTGCTGTGCATGATGTCTTTCATGTGTCTCAGTTGAAGAAGTGCTTGCGTGTGCCGGAAGAGCAGTTGCCAGTGGAAGGTCTTGAGGTCCAGGAGGACTTGACCTACGTTGAGAAGCCAGCTCAGATCCTTGAGGTTGCAGATAGAGTCACCCGAAGGAAGACCGTCAGAATGTGCAAAGTCAGATGGAATCACCACTCTGAGGAAGAAGCAACCTGGGAGCGTGAAGATGATCTGATGGCTAAGTACCCGGAGCTCTTTGCTAGCCAGCCCTGAATCTCGAGGGCGAGATTCTTTTAAGGGGGATAGGTTTGTAACGCCCCGAATTTTTGCAGTTGAATTTTTTCTTTTCTTTACTCGCCAAAATTCGGGCGTTACCTTTTCTTTTTCTTTTTCCCTTCGCTAAACCTTGACCTTTTCCAAAGTTCTAGCGGGATTCGGTTTGGAATTCCCGTACGTATAAAAACCCTAAATACTTTATGTTGTTTGATGCACCATGCCGCCCTTGCATTTCTTTTGATTGCTTTGAAAGCGCAATTGCATTCATGTAGAAAGATCGGATTTCGAAAATGTGGAGAAGATCTTTTCTTTCTTTTTTTCCTCCCTCTCTTTTTCTCTCCTCTTTTTTCTCTCTTTCCCGCGCCGTGGGCCGACCCCGGCCGGCCCAGGCCCCTGCGCGCCCCCCCCTTGGGCCCAATAGGCCCAACCGCCCCCCCCCACCTCCCCTTTTTCCCCCAATTCTTTCTCCCTCCCTCTCATTTTCTCTCATTTTCTCTCCCTCTCCCTAAAGCCGCCGCCCCTACCCCTGCCCTAAGCCGCCGCCGCCCCCTGCCCAACCGCCGCCCTCGGCCGCCCCTGCCGCCGGCCGCCCCTCGCCGTCGCGCCCCTCCCCGGTGAGCTCCCCCCTCCCCCTCTCCTCCCTCCCCCATCCCCTCTCCCCTTTCCCCCATGGCCGGTTCGGCCGCCTCCCTGCCCGCCCGGTCCGGCCGCCCGCCGCCCAGCCCAGCCGCCATGGCCGGCTCGGCCGCCCCGCCCCCCCCCCTGCCTCGCCCGGCTCGGCCGCCCCACGGCCGGCTCGGCCGCCCCCTGCGCCGCCCCCTGCCCCGCCGGTTCGGCCGCCCCTGCGCTCCGCCGGTTCGGCCGCCCCGCCCTCGCCAGCTCGGCCGCCCCTGCGCGCCCCGCCTAGGGCCGGTTCAACCGCCCTAGGGCCGGTTCAACCGCCCCCCCCCCTTTCTGTTTTTTTTATTTTTTTTTATTTTATTTTATTTACTTTCTGTGATCATAATTACTGTATTTTAAGTAGGCTAATCACTGTTTATGCTATGGGAAAATAGGAAGTTTAATTTAAAATTCCGTTATGCTATTGATTCACGTAGTTAATTGTTTACCCTGTGCAATGTTGATCAACTAAAAGTGATTAGGTTTCCATCAGTATATATAAATATATATAACAGAATTATTTTGTTAAAAACCAATTGTGTCATTAGTGCATAAGATTTAACCCCCCTGCGAGACCTTTCCCGTTTCTTTCTAAACCATAACAAATGCGTTATCAAATGTCATACTTGGTGCATATTCACTTTATTTGTTATCTTGTATGGTGTACTGTTCTTTTGTATTAAATATGTGGATGGATGTATGTATGTTTGCGCTCGCATAGAGAACGATCCGGTCGAAGAGCCCGAGGAATTCGCAGGAGAAGCCCCTGAGCAGCAGTCGTTTGGTGGAGGCAAGTGTCCTTTGACCTATCTATGTCCTATTCATTCTTTAATTCACCTCCCGCATTACACATTTATACCTAAGGATTGACTAGCTTTTGTTATCCATGTCCTTGTTTACCTATTTGGGTCGGATTATTACTACTTAGTCTGATGCTATTGCTCAACTCTAATCAATGAACATGATGTGATTATCTATGATACGCTGTTTTCCCGTTCTTCTTTATGATTATACTTGTGGTTTTCAAGGGGGCTCGAGCGGTTTCTCGAGTGCCTCTCCGTAAGGACCTGTTCTATGGATGACCGCCCGGGAAAACAGTGCAACCATAAGGGTGGAATGGGGTGCCCTTAGCTGAATAATTAGAGGATCCGGGGTGTAGTTCACTTAGCCGTCGTGCCGTCAATGGGGCTCGGTGTATGCGGCTCGCTCTGCCAAGTTTGGGTTCGCCCCTTGGGGAGGAGTGCGGTGCATTTAGGAAACCTAACGGGTGGCTACAGCCCCGGGGAATCTTTGTAAAGGCTTCGTAGTGAATCCCTGGCCATTCACCTCGGGAGTGAATAAGGGTCTTGCAAGCCCGGGCCAGAGAGGGAATCACGGCTTGTGGGTAAAGTGCACAACCTCTGCAGAGTGTTATGAAACTGATATATCAGCCGTGCTCGCGGTTATGAGCGGCCAAGGGAGCTCCAGTGATTAGTGGTACTTGATCAGAGACATTGTGGTACAGGTGGTTATGAGACTGTTGATTCTGGTTATGACTATGATGCTGGTAAGTGGTATTCTTTCCGTTTGGAAAGGGTACATCGGGTTAATAACTTGGGTTAATGCTAAAACTTGGCTTTCTACTAGTAAGTAATAACCAGACCAACTAAAAGCAACTGCTTGACTTATCCCCACATAAAGCTAGTCCACTACAGCCAAACAGGATACTTGCTGAGTATGTTGATGTGTACTCACCCTTGCTCTACACACCAAACCCCCCCCCAGGTTGTCAGCATTGCAACCACTGCTCAGGCGAAGATGAAGCCGTGGAAGGAGACTTCCAGGAGTTCCAAGATTACGACGAGTTCTAGGTGTGGGTTAGCGGCAACCCCCAGTCGGCTGCCTGTGAAGGCCGCGTTATCTACGTTTCTTTTCCGCACTTTGATTTATTGTAAGAACTATATGGACGTCTCAGACGTATGATGTAATCGACTATTTCCCTTATTAATACTATTTTGAGCACTGTGTGATGATGTCCATATTATGTAACTGCTGTGTACGTGAATAACTGATCCTGGCACGTACATGGTTCGCATTCGGTTTGCCTTCTAAAACCGGGTGTGACAGCTGCGCACAATAAAAAGGAAGTTAGAGGCCATTGGATGCCTTGAGAACCAGCGTGTTCATCTTGCCGCTCATCAACTCTCTCGGATGGCCCTATCCTGGTGGGATACTTTCTGCGCTGCCATCAGAGATGCTACCTGGGCAAAATTTGAAGCAGCCTTCCGAGAGCATCATGTGCCCCTAGGGATCGTCTAGCTCAAAGAAGAAGAATTTTGGGAATTAACCCAAGGAGGGAGAACTGTCAGTGAATACGTCCACAAGTTCATGGAATTGGCTCGCTATGCGCCTGACGATGTCAGCACAGAAGCCAAGAAGATGGCCCGTTTCTTGAAAGGGCTAAGACCAGAACTCAAGACTATCCTCGCCAGCCAAGATTTTCTCAGCTTCTCACATCTCTCAAACAAGGCCATACAAGTGGAAAGGGCTAGAGAACAAGAAAAAGGTCACCTCAAGAGAAAGTTTCAAGTCCTCCGAGCTCAGCAGCAGGACAGACACCAGAGAGTTTGATCTTTTGGGTTTCCTCCCAAAGGACCAAGCTTCAACAAACCAGTAGGGTCTGCTCCGTCATGTTTCAGTCAGCAGGGTCAAAGTTCCCTCCAGGCCCCCTCCGTTGCAAGCAATCAACCTCTAGCCAATGCTTGTTGGCACTACGGAGACCCCAGTCACTACAAGAGTAATTGTCCTCAGTTGAAGACATCCGTGCCTACCTACTCCAACTCGGTAAATGGCCCCAAGAATGCTCCAACACCCGTCTCTAAGGCACCCTCCTCCAACAGCCAGCTTAGCAAAACCCAGTATCATGGCAAGGCACGAGTGAACCACGTCGACACTCAAGAGGCTCAGCAAGCCCCAGGAGTAGTGCTCGGTGAGTTCCTAGTTGAATTTACCCCTGTTGCCGTACTTTTTGATTCAGGAGCATCCCATTCATTCATAGACACTAGTTTTGTGGAAAAGCATGGCATTCCCACTGCATCTCTAGAGATTCCCTTGGTCACCCGAACCCCAGGGGCAGACCTTCTATGCCACCTCAAATGCTCCCAAGTCAGGATTCTTTTAAGTGGGGTAGTGTTCTTGGCAGACTTAGCCATCTTGCCATCCCACGAAATTGATGTGATCTTAGGGATGGACTGGTTAACCAAGCTTAATGTCGTCATATGCTGCACAAATAAGACCATCCTTCTCACTGACCACCAAGGAAAGTCAGTTTCATGTCAGGCTCAGCCACCCACCCAAGATCCAATTTAATCTAGCAGCAGAAAGCATATCTGTAGTAGAAGAATTCTTGGATGTATTCCCAGAAAAATTGCCAGGAATGCCGCCAGAAAGAGAAGTGGAGTTCTACATCGATCTAATTCCCGGCACCGCACAAATCGCAAAAAGACCGTACCGCATGGCTCCCACTGAATTGACAAAACTAAAACTCCAGATCACAGAACTTCAACAGAAAGGGTACATTCGTCCCAGCTCATCTCCTTGGGGAGCACCAGTACTGTTCGTCACCAAAAAGGATGGAAGTACGAGGATGTGCATTGACTATCAATCCTTAAATGAAGTCACAATAAAAAACAAGTACCCACTACCTCGGATTGATGACCTCTTCGACCAGCTTCAAGGGGCCAAGTATTTCTCCAAGATAGATCTAAGGTTAGGATATCACCAGCTGAGAATCAAGGAAGCAGATGTTCAGAAGACGACGTTTGTCACCCGGTAAGGACAATATGAGTTCACAGTAATGTCCTTTGGACTAACCAACGCACCCGCCTTTTTCATGAATCTTATGAATAAGGTATTTATGGAAGAGTTGGATAAGTTTGTCATAGTATTCATTGGCGACATCCTTATCTACTCCAAAAGTCGCAAGGATCATAAGCATCACCTCCAGATTGTCCTCGGAAGACTTAGATCACATCAACTTTATGCTAAGCTCAGCAAATGTGAATTCTGGTTAGAGAAGATAGCCTTCCTCGGGCATATCTTAACTGCAGAAGGAATAGAAGAGGACCCATCCAAAGTAGAAGCAGTATCCAAATGGAAGCAGCCATCCAACGTTAGTGAAGTTCGAAGCTTTTTGGGAATGGCGGGATATTACCGCCGTTTTATCAAAGGATTCTCCAGCATAGCAAGACCTATGACCGAGCTCCTCAAGAAAGACAATAAATTTGTGTGGACCCCAAAGTGTGAGGAAAGCTTCCAAATCATAAAGAAGAAACTCACGACCGCGCCAGTATTGACGCTACCAGATATTCACCAGAATTTCGTCATCTTCTGTGATGCTTCAAGGCAAGGATTAGGATGTGTGCTTATGCAAAATGAGAAAGTCATCGCCTATGCATCATGCCTACTCAAGCCGCATGAGCAGAATTATCCAACACATGATTTGGAATTATCAGCCATAGTGCATGCCCTAAAAATTTGGAGACATTACCTGATTGGGAACAAATGTCATGTTTTCACAGACCATAAGAGCCTAAGGTACATTTTCACCCAACCAGATCTCAATCTCTGTCAGCGAAGGTGGCTGAAATTAATTAAGGATTATGACATTGAGATCCACTACCACCCCGGAAAGGCCAATGTGGTAGCAGACGCCCTCAGCCAGAAACCTTTCGGGGAGAAAGCAACCAACTTCTTGGAAGACTAGAAGAGAGAATCAACTCAACTAAATACTTATTTAGGAGACAGTGGCACCATAGAAGTTAAACCAATGCTAGAAGATCTCATACGCAAGGCTCAGTGCTTGGACACCGAGACATCAAGTCTTGCGGAGAGAGCTCGCAAAGAACAACTCCTGGAACTCAAGACAGATGAAGAAGGAACCCTTTGGTTCAGGAATCGTCTATTTGTGCCGAAGGGAGAGGCACGAGGAATTTGCTCGACGAAGATCACAACTCAGCCTACTCTATCCACCCAGGGACCACCAAGATGTATCTAGACCTCAAGACCAGATACTGGTGGAGAGGAATGAAAAAGGAGATAGCTCAGTATGTGGCCCGGTGTGACACTTGCCAGCGAACTAAGGCAGAGCATCAGAGGCCTGCAGGTCTACTGCAACCCCTCCCCGTGCCCAAATGGAAGTGGGAAGAAATAGGCATGGATTTCGTAATCGGACTGCCTCGGACCCAAAAAGGGAACGATTCTATCTAGGTTATAATCAACTGTCTTACCAAGGTAGCTCACTTTATTCCAGTAAAAACTACCTTCGGAGGAGCCACCCTTGCCCGAATATATCTTAAAGAAATAGTCAGACTCCATGGTATTCCACGGAAGATAGTGTCAGACAGAGGAACACAGTTCACCTCAAAATTCTGGATGAGTCTTCAACAAGCTATGGGCACCAAGCTAGACTTCAGCACCGCCTATCACCCCAGTCAGATGGTCAGACAGAAAGAGTCAACATAGTCCTCGAGGATTTGTTGAGAGCTTGTGTGTTAACCTTTGACAGGAATTGGGAGTCCAGCTTGCCATATGCACAGTTTTCTTATAACAACAGCTACCAGGCCAGTATCAAGATGTCATCGTTTGAAGCCTTGTATGGAAGGAAGTGCCAGACCCCTCTGATGTGGTCCAACGTAGGGGAAAAGACACTGGAAGGGCCTGTTTCATGAAGGAGGCAGAAGAGAAAGTTGCCCTGATCCGAAAAAGACTACTCGAAGCTTAGAGTCGGTAGAAGAGTTACGTAGACAACAGAAGGAGAGAACTCAGTATCAAGGAAGGAGATTTCGTCTACCTCAAGGTCTCCCCAATGCGCGGGGTCAAAAGATTTCAAGTGAAAGGGAAGCTAGCTCCGCGATTCGTCGGCACCTATCCTATCATCGGCAGAATAGGGCCCGCAGCCTACCACCTTCAATTGCCAGAATCCATGTCAGATATCCACAATGTGTTTCATGTATCCCAGCTCCACAAATGCTTGAAAGTGCCAGAAAGTCACATCAAAGAAGAGACAATTCAGATTCAGAAGGATCTGCAGTATCGAGAAAAGCTAGTGAAGATTCTTGATTCAGCCATCCGAAAGATCCGAAACTCAGAAGTGAAACTCTATAAAGTTTAGTGGAGCAGAGAAGGAGAAGAGGAGGCTACCTGGGAGAGTGAGCACTCTTTGAGGAGGGAATACCCTTACCTTTTCTCAAACCCAATATGAATCTCGAGGGCGAGATTCTTTTAAGTGGGGTAGGTTTGTAACATCCCAATTTTGATCCCAAGGTTAGAAACCCTAAACTCCTAAATCCCCCTGTTGGGGGCCTGCTTCTTCGCTGAAGGTCCTCTAATCAAAAACACCTTCGGCAGTATGATATGCGAATTGACACATCATGAAGGCACAAGCCGAAGCTACGACCCAGAAAGCTTCGGCATAGTGACATCTCTTGAGACGAAGGGCTGCACCGACTTAAAGAGGAAAAGACCGACCAGTCCATGATAGTTTATGTCATAGTTATTTATCAAGGGCATGAATGGAATTTTGACCGGGCTGCGTCCCATGCCTATAAATAGATGAACAGTAACCTCGTACTATTCACGCTGACTTGTATTCACTCGCGCATCACACTTGGATTTTTGCCTTCTATCAAGCCGAAGGTACAAATGTAGTTCAATATTGTTCATGTTCATTCATGATGATATAATAAAGATATATTAATGATGTCATATGATTTTTCATGTTATTTCTCATGTTTCATATGCTTCTACTTCCATTAATATACACTATGATGATGAAGGTACGTCCTTCATAACCTTCGTCTGAAGATCATTATATCCTAAGGGAGATAATGCTTCGAAGGACGAAGGACTTTAACCACTAACGTTTTGTGTTGCCTTGTTCTTAACTCATAGCATTTGAGAACAAGTCCCCAACATTGGCGCCCACCTCCGGTGAACTCACTTCCACAATTGAGCTGATGGCTTCGTTCAGCAACCAAGTTGTAGCACCTTCGGCTACGAAGCTGGTGCTCCCAATAACGGGTGGTTCAATTGCAGAACCAACCAACAAAAAGCAGAAGAAGGAAGCGCAGAGAGGAGTGCAAAATGCTAGGGTCCAAGGACCCTTCGTCAGGTCCAAGTGGTCTCACATCCCAATTACCTTCTCCCAGGAGGATCTTCAGCTAAAAGATTATCCTCACAATGATGCTATGGTCATATCCTATGTCATCAAGGGATTTCTGGTCCACAATGTTCTGGTTGATACAGGCAGTGCAGCGGACATTATATTTGCAAAGGCTTTCAAGCAGATGCAAGAACCAGAGGACAAGATTCATGATGCTACACACCCCCTTTGTGGCTTCGGAGGACGACAAATTGTGGCACTTGGCAAAATCACAATGTCAGTTACCTTCGGTTATGTCCACAACATAAGAACTGAGCAAGTTGTTTTTGACATTGTTGACATGGAATACCCATACAATGCGATCATTGGTCGAGGAACACTTAATGCCTTCGAAGCAATACTTCATCCAGCATACTTGTGCATGAAGATACCTTTGGAACAAGGGCCTATTGCCATTCATGGAAGTCAAGAAGCTGCCAGAAGGGCTGAAGGGAGTTGGACAGACTCAAAGGCAATCCACAACATAGACGGAGCCGAAGCTTGTCAACAATATAAGCACAAAAGAGAGAAGGCTGCTTTGGCAGATCAGCCGAAGCCTATGCTCCTATGTGAAGATATAGCAGATCAAAGGGTACTGCTAGGATCTCAGTTATCTGATGAGCAGGAAAAAACCTTGATAAGGTTTTTGTTCAACAACAAAGATGTCTTCGCTTGGACAGCCAATGATCTTTGTGGTGTCAACAGAGATGTTATCGAGCATTCACTTAATGTGTATCCATCTTTCAGGCCAAGAAAGCAAAGACTTCGGAAGATGTCTGATGATAAAGCTAAAGGTGCTCGGAACGAAGTAAAGAGATTTCTTAGTGCTGGTGTTATCAGAGAAGTAACATATCCAGAGTGGCTAGCCAACACTATTATGGTGAAGAAAGGCTAATGGCAAATGGAGAATGTGTATTGGTTTCACAGATCTCAACAAGGCATGCCCAAAGGACGAATTCCCATTGCCAAGGATAGACTCCCTTGTAGATGCAACAGCTTCTTTGGAGCTCATGAGTCTACTGGACTGCTATTCAGGCTATCATCAAATTTGGATGAAGAAGGAAGATGAGCCAAAGACCAGCTTCATAACCCCTAGTGGCACCTATTGCTACTTTCGGATGCCTGTGGGGCTCAAAAATGCTGGAGGAAGCTTCAGCAGAATGACAGCCAAGGTCCTTCACTCTCAAATAGGCAGGAATGTGCTGACTTATGTTGATGATATCATAGTAAAAAGCACGAAGCAAGAGAATCACATTGCTGACTTGCAAGAAATATTTGCCAATTTCAGGCAAGCTGGTTTGAAATTAAATCTAGAAAAGTGTGTTTTTGGAGTAAAGAAGGGCAAGTTTCTTGGCTGTCTGGTATCAACGAAGGGAATCGAAGCTAACCCCAATAAGATCGAAGCTATCCTTCGGATGGAGCCGCAAAATACAAAAAAGGGGGCCCAACGGCTGGCAGGAAGACCGGCGTCATTATATAGATTTATATCCAGATCAGCAGAAAGAAATCTGCCATTCTTTGAAATACTGAAGTCAGCCGAAGTTTTTCAGTGGGGTCCAGCTCAGCAAAAAGCTTTCGAAGAGTTAAAGCAATAATTGATAGACTTGACAACTCTAACTCCACCTTCGCCAGGGGCTCAATTGCTCTTATATGTAGTAGCTTCTCACTCTACAGTCAGTGCAGCGCTTGTACAGGAGAAGCAAGATGGCCAGGTCAAAAAACAAGCGCCAGTATATTTTGTCTCCGAAATTGTAAGCTTATCGAAGAGAAATTATACAGAATTGGAAAAGGTGCTATATGCTGTGTTAATGGCCTCCAGGAAGCTTCACCATTACTTTCAAGCATATCATATAATTGTTCCTTCGTCACAACCTCTGAAGGACATAATGAGGAATAGAGAAGCTACTGGGAGGATTGAAAAGTGGACTGCTGAACTCAATGAATTTTCTATTGACTATGTACACAGGTCCTCAATTCAGTCCCAGGCGTTAGCAGATTTCATCGCTGATTGGACGCCAGGGGCTCAGGAAGAAGTTACAAAAGACGCTGAAGCCTGGACGGTCTTCTGTGATGGTTCTTGGGGAACCTTCGGCGCAGGAGCGGCTGCTGTTCTAGTAGCACCTTCCAAAGTCAGAACATGCTATGCAGCAAGGTTGGATTTTAGTTGTACAAATAACATTGCTGAATACGAAGCCCTTCTGTTGGGGCTTCGGAAGCTAAAAGCAAAGGGAATAAGAAGGGAAATCCTCAAAATTGACTCCCAAGTCATCTCTGGTCATGTAGACAAAAGAAGCAAGGCAAGGGATTCGAAGCTTGAAAAATATTTGGATACAGTCCAAAGGTTGGAGGCTTCTTTCGAAGGTTTTTTTGTAAAAAATATTCCAAGAGGGGAAATGAACATGCAAATTTGCTAGCCAAGTCAGCAGCACAGGGGCTCCCTCTACCTTTGGAAGTATTCTTTGAGACAATAAAAGCACCTTCAGTTGAACTTCGCGAAAGAGCAGTGTTTACAATATTGCCAGTGCATAGTGAAGATTGGAGGACTGAAATCATATCTTTCCTCCAGGGTAACTGCCTCTCGGATGACGAAGTTTATAATAAAAGAATGGAAGCAATTACAAGACTGTATGTCATAATAGAAGGGGAGTTATACAAACATGGAGTCTACTCCTCACTTCTCAAGTGTCTATCCAGAACCGAAGGTATAGAGCTAATGAAGGAGATACATGCAGGTTTATGTGGATCTCACATTGGGTCCAGGCCTTTGCTGGGAAAGGTTTTTAGATAAGGATTTTATTGGCCGAAGGCAGCTTCAGATGCAGCAGATCTGGTTCAAAAGTGCGAAAATTGACAAAAATATGCAAGAGACCAGAAACAACCTTCGTCGTTAACTCAGTTAATACAACCAACCTGGCCATTGCAAAGATGGGGCATGGATTTGTTAGGTCCACTCCCACCAGCACAAGATAACTTGAAGTATGTTGTAGTGGTAGTAGAATATTTTCCCAAGTGGATTGAGGCGAAGCCCTTAGCTACAATAACTTCAGTCACGGTCCAAAAATTCTTCTGGCAAAATATTGTTTGTCGCTTCGGTGTGCCGAAGGCAATAACCGTGGACAACGGTACACAATTTGATGCTGAAGCATTTAAAGATTTTTGTGACCAAATTGGTACGAAGATTCATTTTGCATTAGTTAGACATCCAGAATCAAATGGTCTGGTAGAAAGAGCAAATGGTATTATAATGACAGGAATAATGAAGCTAATCTTCAACCATCCAGAGGAAAGTGGCCAGACGAGCTGATTAAAGTGGTGTGGAGCCACAATACAACTGCGTCAAGGTCAATAGGATTTACACCCTTCAAACTCTTGTTTGGTGACGAAGCAATAACTCCAGAAGAGGCAAAGGCAGGGTCAATAAGAACAACAGCTTCGGCAGAAGACGAAGCTGATTATCAAGTAACAAAAGATACTATAGAAGGGACCAGACTTCAGGCTATAGAGCACATCAATAAATATCAGGCCAAAACAATAAAGTGGCGTGATAGAAAAGTTTGATTGAAAAACATCAAGCCAGGGCATTTGGTGCTTCGGAGAGTGGCCAACCCAGACACAGTAGACAAGTTGCAACTAAAGTGGGAAGGTTCTTTTCTGGTAGTATCTTCGTGAAGTCTCGATTCTTACAGATTGAAGGATATGGACGACAACGACATACCCAGATCTTGGAATGCAGATGAGCTTCAACGATATTATGTATAATTTGATGTAATCTTTCTTTTTCATTTTTTCTATGGCACCCTTTTCCTTTCAAGAGTGGAGAAAGGTTTTTAATGGGGCCATAGCTTATAATTTTTCATTCTTATTTAGCCCCACGAGGACCAAATCCCCCAAAATATGTAATATGTAAATCTGAGCATGCACCATTGAGTGCAAAAAGAAAAACATGGAGAAGCTCAAAAGACGTCCCCAAGGGGATGCAGAGCATGACGAAGCCACAAAAAGTCGTTCCTAAGGGAGCGCAGCGTAAGTTTTTTGCTCAAAAGTCATCCCCAAGGGGATGTAGAACATGACGAAGCTACAAAAGTCGTTCCTAGGGGAGCGCAGCGTAAGTTTTCTGCTCAAAAGTCGTTCCAAAGGGAATGCAGAGCCAAATACCGTCGAAATATAAGGCAAAGAAGTTCAAAAGTCGTTCCTAAGGGGATGCAGAACTTATACCACCGAATTATAAGGCTAAGAAGTTCAAAAGTCGTTCCTAAGGGGATGCAGAACTTATATCACAGAAATAGAAGGTGAAGAAGCTCAAAAGTCGTTCCTAAGGGGATGCAGAGCTTAAGACTCAAAAGACGTTCCTAAGGGGATGCAGAGTCTGGGTGTGGCTTCGTGTGTGTATTTGGACATTCATTTGCACATTACATTACATCATTCATTGCATTCATAACACATTCATGTAGACATTCGTAGGTTCATCATCAGCATAACATAAATCACAAACATATGCTTCAACTTTGATAACAATGCTTCGATGAGCATAAAGAATTAAGAATACGCTTCGTTGTGTACGAAAAGAAGGGAAAGTGTTTTTCGCCTTCGGCTCAAAAGATACAAGTTTCGTCCACAGCCAAGAAATTCTTACACGGATGAAAAGGTAAAAATATATTACAAGGTATGGACAAATTTACAAAGTAATGTTCGATTCCCAATTACAATGTCTTTCACAAAGATATTTCAAATGTTTCTAAGCTTTGTTCAGCAGCTTCAACTATCTTCGAAATAAGCTTCGGACTATTGACCTCCGGCATCGTCATCCTGTACACAACAAAGCAGTATAAGGTAAAAAGTAATCACAAGAGAGCAAGCAACATGTATAAGTATCGTACCGACTTTAGCAGGCTTCGGGTCTCGTCACTAGCCAACTCTCGACTACCCTTCGCCCAAATTTGTGTTATAAACCTGCTCCCTATGCTTCGGGATATATTGGGGATATCAACCAAATCCGATGCAGATAGGCTGAAGTTTGGTCTATTTAAAATTTTTGCGTGCGTATAGCCAGCCTTCAAAAATGCTACAGCCGTGCCACGAGAAGCTAGCAGGGCACAGAAGTCACCATGCCCCGCTATTACTTCGTCAAGCATCTCAACTTCGCCTTCAATATGTTCAAAGGTGCTTGATATATCTTCGACCGAAGGAGTAAACTTTTCAGCACTGGCTCCAACTGAGTTGAAAACCTTTTTAATCGCTGTACGCAGCGATTGCCAAAATCTAGACATTTGTCGCGAAGCTCCTTCAAAGATTGCTTTAGCTTCGTATTCTCGGTAGCTTCGTCTTCATACTTCGCCTGCAAGTTTTTTCTTTCCTGTTCGAAGCTCTCTGATTTTTGCAGGAGTTCCCTATTTAATCTAATATTCTCGGCCTGCGCTTCTGCAAGGGAACCTTCCACTGCTTGGAGTAGGAAATCTTTCTTTTCAAGAGAAGCTCCGTATTCTTTGATTTTGCTGTCTAGACCCTCAATTGTAATCTTGTTCTTCTTATCCTCGAGGTCCTGTTGCATCTGCAGCGCTTTGCTTAGTAGCATACTCTGTATAAAATAGACCTTCATTAATAAACTTCATCGCAAAAACAAAAAGTAAAATTTTGTTTCGTCACAAGAATATTACCTTGAAATTGGAATAAAACAAACTACCGACGATATGTTGTCGTCGGTAGATGTTAATATCGGCTTCGAGCTTCGGGAAACCGACACTCTTTGATAGAGTGCCGATTACTTTCGCCCCGGTACGGTCACAAACACATCCCAAGGCCTCTTCATTGATCCCACAAAAGAGCATGGCTCCTGGCTGGTAGTCACAGGAAATGCTGTATTCCTCTAGCTCCTTCTCGGCCTTAGATAGTTCTTGTCCGACCAGGTTCCGAAGATCGAAACCCCCTTCTTCCGAAGCAGCTTCGGCAATTCCTTTCCCTTTGTCAGGCACTGGGGCCATGACCTGTTTCGCAGCTACAACTGTTTCTTCTGTGGGCATATCCAATAACAATTTATCAATTCCACACAAGGTAGTCTCCAGGTTGGTAGTTTCGGTGGCAGCTGCAGCTTCGGCCGATGTGTTTGCTTCGATAGTGGCCTCGACACTTGCAGTAGGTGCTATCTTAGATACCAAGGCCGAAGGTGGCGTCTTTTCAATAGCTTGCATCATGCTACCAATCCTTCGCTTCTTCAGCCCATCTGCCTTCTTTGTAGCCGAAGGTTCTTGTTTCTTCTGAAAAAGCTTCGTCAGTTGCGGTCCCAGAGGACTTAGCAGCTTGATAGGTAAAGATTCGGTCATTACCTTTAAAATCTCTTCTACTTCGACAGCAGGAGGTGTTGAAGGAGTTTCCTCTTCCACCTCAGTCACCTTCGGCTCTGGAGTTGCAGCCTTTCTCTTCTTCAAAGCCACCGCTTTCGGCTCGAGACTGTATTTTCTCTTCTTCAAAGTTTTTTCATCCTCCTTCACCATTCTGGCAACCTACCTGCTCAGAACGCTGACAACCCTTTTTCTTTTTGTCCCTTCGGCACCCTTGCTGAGCCGCTCATAATAAGGATATTCAAATTTTAGAGCATCCATTACACGGTTTAACCTTCGTTTTGGCCGGGTGCCGAAGGCTGCTGTCATTAACTGGTCTTCCTTTTTAGTGTAGTTCCCCAAAATTTCATTGCACATAGTTTCAATCATCTCTAGCCATTCTTGGCAAGGCTCTTTGAACTGTTTCTCAAACTTAAAACAATAACGCAATCGAACAAGCTCATATTTTTTCTTTGTTCCTTTTAGCTTCGGCATGCTCCAATTACTTGACGTTGGAGATGTCCTGTTGGCCAGGTATTCTTGCACCAGGTCTCTGGTGCTGATTTGTTCAGCCACCACCCTGAATTCTACTGCGGCTAGCTGACATGCTGACCCTAGCTGCATGTTGCACAAAGGTCTCGTCATTCCGAAGCTTAAAGCCAGCGGGCACATGACCATCGTCATCAGTTTCCACCTTTTCTTTTCATCGGCCTTGATATAAAACCATTCACTCTTCCAGCCGGTTGGCCACTTGGTATGATAGCTGAGGACTGGAGCCTTCGTATCTTTGCGATACGCGGAATTATAACAACCAAAATTCTCATGTAAGCCATCTGCCCTGACCTTCGTTTGGTAGTGCAGCTCGTGCACTCGACAGAATGCTTCGACATCTGGGTCCATCCCTTGGCTTCGGAGGGCCCAGATGAAGATACTGAGCCTAACGATAGCGTTAGGGGTCAGCTGATGAAGATAAATTTCAAAATTCTTCAAGACTTCTCCTATCATCTCGTTCAGTGGGAACCGCAGTCCTGCTCTGAAAAAACTCTTGAAAACAATTACTTCATCATCTTTCGACACTGGGGTGGTCTCTTCTCCAGCAAATCGGATCAGTTTTCGTTCAGCTTCTTCGAAGTAACCCAGCTTCATCATCATGGGCACGTCGGCTTCAGACACAGTAGATTTCTCAAAATCTAGGTGGCTAGGTTTTGATGGGATCAAAATGCTATAATCCTCCTCTTCATCAACATTTTCTTCTTCAATGTCAGCCTGTTCAGCTTCGGCAGCAGGTGTGCCTTCATCAATGGTTCCCTCCATCACAAGTAGACCTGACTGTCTCATAACTTCGGAAATTGGAGCTGTTTCGGTGACCTCGGTCTCCTCTCCTTCACGAGTCACCCTTGTAGTCGAGCGTACTCTGGCCATCTGATGGATTTTTTACGGTTGTTACGAAGTTGATGTCTTTTGCAGTTTTGACGAAGCTCTCTTTTTTGACGAAGTTACTTCAAAATGATGGTCCGCTTGAGAATGCAGTGAAAAAGCTTCGGCTATGGTTAAATTTTTCAACAGCACAACAGCGCAATGGCAATGAATGCTGTGGTAACACTGCACCAACCCGTCTGTTTATATAGTGCTGCAGGTGGGAAGGTGAACCACCAAATCGCCCACACCCGCTGAACGGTGGACCGCTCGGCGCCTAGTAGGCGAATCGCCAGATCGCTCGTATCCACTGAATGGTGGACCACCGGACGCTTGGAGTATTTTAATCGTTTCTCGGCAACGAGCTCAGGGAAGGTGTTTTTCGGACCTTCGGCATTCCGAAGCCTTTGAAATTTTTTTGCGGATCGAGCTCGTTACGAAAAACGAGCACCGCGAAGGGGCTACTGTTGGGGGCCTGCTTCTTTGCCGAAGGTCCTCTAAGCAAAAACACCTTCGACAGTATGATATGCGAATTGACACATCATGAAGGCACAAGCCGAAGCTACGACCTAGAAAGCTTCGGCATAGTGACATCTCTTGAGACGAAGGGCTGCACCGACTTAAAGAGGAAAAGACCGACCAGTCCATGATAGTTTGTGTCATAGTTATTTATCAAGGGCATGAATGTAATTTCGACCGAGCTGTGTCCCATGCCTATAAATAGATGAACAGTAACCCCGTACTATTCACGCTGACTTGTATTCACTCGCGCGTCACACTTGGACTTTTGCCTTCTGTCAAGCTGAAGGTACAAATGTAGTTCAATATTGTTCATGTTCATTCATGATGATATAATAAAGATATATTAATGATGTCGTATGATTATTCATGTTATTTCTCATGTTTCATATGCTTCTACTTCCATTAATATACACTGTGATGATGAAGGTACGTCCTTCATAACCTTCGTCTGAAGATCATTATATCCTAAGGGAGATAATGCTTCGAAGGACGAAGGACTTTAACCACTAACATTTTGTGTTGCCTTGTTCTTAACTCATAGCATTTGAGAACAAGTCCCCAACACCCCCCTTATTTATCTCCTAAGACCCCATCTCATAGAACATTCCCTTCATCATATCCATACACCATGATTGCTAGTAGCACTTCACATAGAATATTTTGACACCTAAGAAATCTAGATAAATATTTGTTTAAAGGAAAAAAGATATTATAGAAAAGGAGAAAGAGAAATAGATTTGAAATTAGAAAAAGAAAAAGAAGAAGGAAATTCTCTCCCCCCTCGGCCGGGCCGAATTCGGCCCAAGCCTTCCCCCCTCTCCCGGGCGCCCGCGCTCTCCCCCTCCCTCGCGGCCCATGCGGCCCAACTCCCGCGTGCCTGTGCTCTCCCACTGGCAGCCCGACCTCGCCCGTCAGCCGCGCCCGCCCTCCTCCCTCCCGATCGCCCTCTCTCTGACAGGCGGGTCCCGCCTGTCAGCTCTCTCTCTCTCGCCCGTGATCGAATATCGACGCGATCACCGTCGGCCACCGCTCTGCCACATCTCCTCGCCATTACTCGCCCACGAGCCGAATTGGCACCTTGCGCCTGCCCCGAGCCATCCCGTCACCCCGTCTGCCCGAGCCATCCCGTCGCCACCACTGTGCACCATCATCACCGCCGCGGCAAGCATCTCCGGTGCTCGCCACCTTTCCTCTTTCCCCCTCCCCGACCGCCTATAAAAGGGACCGCCCAAGCTCCAGCTTCCTTCACACCAACTTCGACCACCTCTCTTCCCCTTCCCCGAGCTCAATCGAGCCAGCGCACTGCCCTCTTCCTCCGCTCCGGTGAGCAATCCCTCCCTTCTTTGGTAGCCTAGAGTTCAATTGGTTTGGCTCGCAAGGTTCACCTCTCCATCGCGAACACGGCACACCCTTTCCCTTCACCTATTACACCCATGGGCATCACCGGCGACCTCACCGCCGCGGGCGCCCGCCACCTCACCGTGGACCGACCATTCTAATCCCCCACCGACCAAATTGACCCTTCCACCACGACCCCCTATCCCCACCTGTGCTTCGCCACCTCCCCGACAACCAGGAACCGGGTCACCGGCGGAGAACCATCGTCGAACTCCGGCGGCCGGTTTTTCTCTCGGCCGAACCCTCCCGTCACCCCTCCCTAACGCCGTTCTTCTCCCCCCCATCGCTGACATGTGGGCCCGCGCCCATAGCGCCGTCCCCGTGCCGCTCCCGCTAGCAGGCCGAGCTGGGCCGCCTGCTCGCGTGGCCGCGCGCGCGCCGGCTGGGCCGAAATCCCCCCGGGCCCACTTAGTGAGGAAATCTTTTTCCTTTTTCTTTTTCCCATTTCTTTTCCTATTTTCATATATAAATGCATATATTGATATTTTATGCACCAAAAATAGTCTAAATAAATTATAGGGCATAAAATAATAATATTTAAAACTTGGCACACTCCACTAAGCCACCATGGTTGATGTATTGTTCATTGCCTGTTTTTGCTAGGAGAAGAGGGATCCGATCCTTCGGAATTTGTAGCTCCGGAAGAAGGGCAGGAACCCAACCTTTCCGAAATAGACCGTTCGTGGCAGGAGAACTTCGACGAAGGCAAGTCCGTTCTTCCCTTGATGCATAAATTACCTACTCTTTCTACCACCACCTAAGCCGGGAATAAAGGTTGGGTCCTTTGCATGGTGAGAAGAGAGATAGCCCGCATTAAAGAATATCTTTTGCGTACAAAATGTGGGATGAGAAAAGGGTGGTGTTTTTAATGAATAATGTTTTCAAAGAAAAGTGTATGATGAAGGGTATTCACCCTTATCACCTTTTGAGTGGGATAATCAGGGACTCCCTGGTTTAGGGGAGGGTCTCAGGGGTTGGCTTAGCCGGGTTAGGTGTGAGAAGAAGGATTGTCCCCTCATATAAGGACCGGTTTGTCATCCTTCACTACCTGTACTCATGACAAGTACAACCACTCGAGACTATATGGGCAGTCACTCAATCTGAACTCATACGGTCCAAACCCCAGGGTTATGATGGCTGGGGAGCACCGGGAGGATAAAGAGGGGGAATGTTTTGTCCGGTTTGGACATGGCGGTGGCCTGACTCCTTCCGGTATATCCGTTAAGGTAAGGACGTGCGGGGACGAAAAGCGATTCGGATTCGGGTCTCATTGGCCATGAGATCGCAGAGCCAGACTAGTGGGTAAAGTGTACCCCTCTGCACAGAGTTCAAACCTATTCGAATAGTCCGTGTCCACTGGTGTGGACGAGTCTGGTGTGGTATGACAGTTAGTGTTTATGATCTCCATAAACAGGGAAATGTGTGGGTGGGTGTTTTTGGAAATGAAAACAATGCCACGGGAGTGGGAAGCTTAGTGGTGGTTGAGTGTGAAAATGTGTTACTTCTCTCTTTAGGGGAAAACCATCAAAGTATTGTCTTTTTCTGAAAAAGACGAGTGACTTCAACTCCACCATATAAAGCATGTATTATATAGGTCCCTCTCTCTTCACGGGCGGGATGGGCTTGCGGAATACCTAGTGTATTCACCCAGATTTATTTATGTTTTTCAGCAGCTGAAGACTTCTTTTCTGCTATGCTCGACTAGAAGGGGGTTGTGTCTGCACCTAGTCTGCCTGTGGCTTGGGCTAGTTGATCTTCCACTGTGCTTTGTATTTCAGGCTTGCTAGATCTTGTACTTTGGTATTGTAATAACTTTTATTTGAACTCTGTACTATTTGAAGTAAGGAATGTGGTTACTAGCCTCCTGGGACTAGTAATTGTATCACATTTGAGTCCCAAAGGATCGGGGCGCTTCAACTACTCACCTTCGATGCAAGAGATGTCGACCTACGTAGTGCGCCACATGCAGATGCCATGGTGATCAACTGCCGAGTGGCAGGATGGGACTTGCACAAAGTACTTGTCAACAATGGTAGTCAAACCGACATCATCTTCTTGCATGCCTTTGATCACATGGGCATCATCCACAGCCTACTCAAGCCTGCAGATAACCCTTTATACAGTTTTGGAGGCAAAGGCACATTTCCAATCGGCAAAATAGAGCTGCCACTGTCTTTCAGCACTACGCCCAATGCACAAAGTGAGCAAGTCACCTTCGACATAGTCGACAAGGTTTATCCTTACAATGCCATCATGGGGCAAGGATCCATCAATAAGTTCGAGGCAACAATACACAGACTCTACCTGTGCATGAAAATCCCATGCCCTCAAGGCACAATCACAATATATGGAGATCAACAGGCAACCAGGAACATAGAACGAGACTTCGTCCCAGGCCAACGTAATGTGCATTGCCTCTCAACAGAATGCGAAGACAACAATAGTCCTCGCACAACCAAAAGTAAAAAAGTTAACGCAGAACTATAGAACAACGAGGGAACCAAGACAACCCCCTCGACCCTTCGACCCCTAAACAAATAGTTTAGTCAGCGAAGACCTCATGCCCAACGAAGAAGCAAGACTTCTTTCCTGTCACAACCGCAACAAGGATGTCTTCGCTTGGTCTTCTTTAGACCTCGCCGGGGTCATCCGCACAATCATTGAGCACAGCCTGGGCATCAACTCCTCTGTGCGCTCCAGGAAACAGAAACTGTGAAAAATGTCCGATGAAAAAACAGAAGCTGCAAAAGCCAAAGTGCACCATCTGTTAGAAGAAAAATTTATCAAACCAATTGCTTACCCCACCTGGCTCGCCAATTTCATCATGGTGCAAAAGAAAAATGGAGAATGGAGAATGTGTATTGACTTCACCAACCTTAACAGAGCCTGCCCAAAGGACAATTTTCCTTTGCCATGAATCGACAAAATTGTAGATTCTGCAGCTGGCTGCGAAGTCATGTCTCTCCTAGATTGCCTATCGGGCTATCATCAAATCTACATGAAAGAAGAGGACAAAGCCAACACAAGTTTCATCACACCCTTCGGCAGATACTGTTTCGTGCGAATGCCTAAAGGACTCAAGAACGTCGGATCAACCTTTTCCTGACTCACCAAACGAATCCTCAAAGACCAGATGGACCACAACATTTTCACATACGTTGATGACATTGTTGTTGCGAGCAAAAGCAAAGAAGTCCACTTATCAGGCCTCGCAGAAACATTCGCCAACATGCATGAAGCCCAACTCCGTCTAAATCCAGAAAAGTGCATATTTGGAGTCCGCCAAGGCATGATACTTGGCTACCTTGTATCGCATAGAGGAATCGAAGCCAACCCCAGCAAAATCTAGGCTATCATGGACATGGCACCGCCACAGTCAACAAAAGACATCCAACGGCTGACATGCAGACTAGATGCATTGAACAGATTTATCTCGCGACCTGCTGAGCAAAGCCTTCCTTTCCTCAAAGCGTTGTGCGGTGCTAAGGACTTTACCTAGGGCCAAGAGCAAGCCACAACCTTTGAGTCTTTGAAACAATATCTCTCTCACCTGGCGACATTAACCAGCCCAGACCTAGTTTTACCCCTACTACTCTACGTTGCAGCATCACCCAATGCAGTCAGTGCAACCTTGGTACAAGAAAGGTGTAGAGTGGGTAAGATCCACCAATGCCCAGTATATTTTGTCTCTAAAGTGCTCACTGCCTCCAAGTGCAACATGTTAGAGTTAGAAAAGATAGCGTATGCCGTCGTCATGGCTTCGCGTATGCTAAGACACTATTTTGAGGCACATAAAGTACGAGTCACTTCGGATCGGGGTCTTGGAGAATTATTCAGAAATCCGGAGGCATCCGCTAGAATAGCTAAATGGGTTGCTGAACTCTCTGGTTACAACATCACCTTCGAGCCCAGGAGAACAATGAAAACCCAGGTTTTGGCAGACTTCATAGTAGACTGGACAGGACCTTCAGAGCCACAACAATTTTGCGCAGAGACTATTTGGACCATCCATTGCAATGGAGCATGGTGTCATGCAAGCGCCGGCGCTGCAGCAATGATTACATCACCCATAAGACTCAAATACAGATATGCCGCATGTCTCCGTTTCACACTAGACTCAGACAAATGCACAAATACGAAGCCGTCATCTTAGGCTTTCGCAAACTGCGAGCCCTCAGAGTGACAACATGCATATTTAAAACTGATTCTAAGGTAGTCGTGGGCCAAATCGAAAAAGACTACTCTACCAAAGAACCAATACTCATGCAATATATCTCTGTTGTGCGAAGTCTTGAGAAGCAATTCAAAGGATTCACCTTGCAACACATTGACCGGAACAAGAACGAGGAAGCCGACATGTTAGCCAAAGAACAAGAACGAGGAACCCTTGCCATCCGACGTGTTTTTCACATGATCGACACACCAGCCGTAAGGACCCCTGAAGTCCTGCAAATAACACAAGACCTCGACGGTTGTCGAATAGTAAATCTAAGAATGACCAAAGACTGGCAGGCACCCATCACCCTATACCTTGAAGGCCACTACCATCCTGCCGACCAAAGCAAAGCTAAAAGGTTAAAACACAAAAGTAGAGACTTCAACGTGATCGACAGACAACTATACAAGAAGGGGATAAGTCAACCCCTGTTAAAATGTGTCACTGAAGTCGAAGGCATAAAACTTCTTTGAGAAGTCCATGGAGGGACATGCGGATCACATTCGGGACCGAGAGCTCTCGCTGCCAAGGTTATACGCCAAGGTTTCTACTGGCCAGCCATCATGTGTGCGGCCAACCGAGTGACTCATTCGTGCGAAGCATGCCGAAAATTCTCACCTCGAACGGGCGCCCCTTCGTAGTCCACAAAGCTCATTGCACACACCTAGCCACTACAGCGTTGGGGACTCGACATTGTTGGACCACTACCAACAACGCAAGGCAATTTAAAATTCACTTTCGTTGTAGTCGAATATTTCACCAAGTGGATCAAAGCCAGAGCTGTGTCAACGATAATGTCGAAGACAGTGCAAAAGTTCTTCTGGTAGAATATTGTCTGTCGATTCGAAGTCCCCTCCGAATTAACAGTCGACAATAGCAAACAATTTGACAATCAAGATTTCAAAGAATTTTGCAATTCCATCGGCACGAAGGTAGTATTCACATCAGTCTACCACCCACAATACAACAGAGTAGTAGAATGCGCCAATGACAAGATTTTTAGTGCCATAAAGAAGAGACTCCTTGACGATAAAAAGGGAAAATTGGAAGACCAACTTTCTGAAGTCATTTGGGCGCTAAACACAACAGAATCTAGAGCCACCGGGTTTACCCATTTTCGGTTAATGTACGGATCCGAAGCAATCACTCTGCAAGAAATAAAGCAGGGATCACCACAAATAAATGCCATGGCTACACCAGATGTCGACGACTCAACTGCCAAGGACCTTCTAGATGGAGATCGCATTCCGCCCTCGAAATATTGAACAAGTACCAAGCGTAAACGAAAGCATGGCGAGACAGCAATGTCAACCCAAAAGAGTTAGGTGAAGTGGACCTCGTCCTAATCAGAACTAGCAGAACAGGGTCCTCAGGCAAACTCGAGACAAAATGAGAAGGGCCCTTCATCGTCAAGAAGAAAACATCCCCAAATAGTTACAAGCTCACAACATAATCCGGCGAAGACCTTGAGCATTCGTGGAATATAGACAACCTGAGAATTTGTTTTTTTCTAAAGCAATAAATCCCAAGGCCTTCGTGCCTTTGTAACACCTATAAACATTATTTCAGTTGGGCCCGCACTGTTTTCCTCGCAGGGGGTGATGTTTTTGATGAGGCGGCACCATGTAATATATCGCCACACGAATCACCCCACAAAAAAGAGACACCATGACAGCAGGATGTCGAAAAAGACCATGGAGTCGGTCTTCGGCATTCGACGCCAAAACAGTCACCGCAACGGCCTGTTTCAACAGCCCTTGCATGCGACACACACTATCCAAGCAAAAGTCACCTAAGGGTGCAGCTGGATCAGCACAACAAGTGCGTAACTGTATCCAAGGGTGCAAAGTCGTCTTAGAGACGCACATTTCTATCTGAGCAAAAAGTCGCCTAAGGGTGCAGCCGGACCAGCACAACAAGTGCGTAACAGCACCCAAGGGTGCGAAGTCGTCCTAGAGACGCATATTTCTATCCACACAAAAGTCACCTAAGGGTGGAGCTGGATTAACACAGCAGGTGCTTCACAATGGTGCTAAGTCGTCGCCAAAACAGACGGTTATATCGTACCAAAAGTCGCCTAAAGGTGCAGCCGGGTCATTATAAATGTATTAACGACACTCAAGCGCACGAAAACATCCAAGGATGCAGCTTAGATAGCGCAATCACATTTCAAAAGGTATCAAAATAAAAGGCACATCATATTTCAAAAACAAGATGCACAACACGCACAGGAAAATCATTCACATGCATGTCCTCATAGCCGTCCTTTGGCGAAGGTGGGTGAGTGCAGAGTTTTCGCTTAAATTCACCAAAGAGCGGCGATGGCAACACACATTTTTACATAGGCTCTTGCTTCGGGATAAGGCCAACTTCACGGAAATTGAACAGCATCAGTCTCAACTCTTCGCCGTCAAAAAGAGCCTGCAGATCCCCCTCTCCGAAACATGATCCGGTCGTCGGCGCCAGTATGGTACGACGGGTCCCTTGCTCCAACCGTGGTCCACTTCAGAGACGAGACCTCTCCATTCCCATTCAGCGATGTATTCGGGAGACTCCAATACCTTGAGAAGACTCTCGTACCTTTCCCACACTTTGTTTTGACACTCGAATCTTTTTCGATCCCGCGGTTCGCCTAGGGCAACCCCGACCGAAGTCCTCGCCACCGTAGGGGGGCGACCCTCGATGGAGACTCCGCTACAAATAAATCTAGCACCATAAAATAATCTAAATAATCTTTCGAAGAGTCGTCGTCCATTCCAGCAAACGGGCTCACCAACCCCTCAACCTCCAAAGAGCATGACCCAACATCAGATTCCGCAAATGCGTCACTAGCTACTAAGAATACTACACTTTGACACACTAACGATTCATCATTCTCGTTATCATCAAAGTTTGTTTGCGTAGGCCCAGACGTCGAAACCTGTGTAGCAACCGATCTTAAGTATCATGTACAAAGTGAAGACAAACCACTCCTACTATATTCTTTCAACCTGCGCAGAAGTACCCGCCGCCGCAGGACCCTCAGCGCCGCCTTCCTTGAGTGAGGATTGCTCTTCCGCTCCCGTCTCCATCACAACGTCCTTCCAAGCCACCGAGCTCTCAAGGCCAACGAGGTCTTCCACCTCTTCATCCCACATTGCCTGCAAAGACAACATAACAACGTTTCAGACAACAAACACACACACACACACACACACCACCATCATCAAAAACAAAAAACCTACACCAGCGCTCGATCGGCTCTCTCTCGGACGAAGCCGCGGCCGTGAGGACCCCACATCCTATCGTTAAGCGCCCCCATAGAGTGCTTTAGCACGTCGTCTTCAATCTGGAACACACCAGCATCGAAGTCCTCGTTGCCCTGATCAAAGGCCTCGAAGTGCCTACATCCCTCACCGGGCAAGGCATTCGTAGCCCCCTCACAAGTCACAAGAGACACATAGGACATATGGCCCATCATAATAGACGGGAGCGACTCTAGCTTGTCCTGTAGCCACCCCAAGAAGCGGGTCCCACCTCCTCCCCTGACTTGTCGAAGGCAGCAGTCTGTGCGCCGAGGTCGTGGTACACATCCACAAAAAGCATGTGCGCCCGATCCACCCTAGCACGGGTGGCAGACTCCATCTTCTCGCGGTAACCGCCTATATTCTTCACCTCAAGCTCCAGATCGGCAACACGCTTGTGGGCAGCTTGGGCCTCCGCGTGGGCGTTCTCTGCATCCTCCTTTTCATCATTAAGCCGGCGGCCGAGGTCCTCCTTTTCCTTCTCAAGTGCCGTCACCTTGTCGAGAAGGTTTCAGCTCTTATTTTCGACCGTCGACTTGTCCCTGATTGCTTCGGTATGTTGCGTCCGAAGGCGCTGAATCCTCCCCTCGAGCTGTTTCCTCTCAGAAATCAGCTGTGAGGTTAGCGCCCCCGAAGCAACCTGGTCAGCGAAGGCCATCACCTAACATCGCAATTTTCCAAAATCATCAAAAAAACTTACATATCGCAGCTACTGCGCGATAGACGCCTCTACGCCAGCAGCAACAGCAGCTGAGGCGAGTTTGCCTCCGCCATCAGCGGTGGTGCAAAATTTCAACCATGGGTCCAGCGAAGTCCCTCTGTCACCCTTCGCTGTACCCCCCAGGCCGGCAGGCACCTTAGACGGTACCACCGCCAGTCGCCCAGCCTCCGCCCCTACATCACAAACAAGTTAGCAAAAACAGAATCACCCTGCTTAGAAGCATAAGTCATTTCATTTACCAACAGGAGGCATCCCAGTCTGGGCGTCGAACATGATGACTCCGCCCACCAGGAAGTCATCCACTGACAACTCCTGGCCCATCCCGCTCGTCCCCGACACCGCCGTTTCAATGATGCATGGCGGCGAAGACGGATTCGTAGCCAAGGCCGGCGCCCAGGGGGCATTGTCGCAGGCGGAGCGCCCCCTTCGCACTGGGCCGCACCATCTTGGCATCGCGGCGTGGGTCCACCAGCCGAAGCGGGGCTTTTCGCTTCTTCCGCTAGAGATCTTGGCGATCTTTCTCCATCATTGCTGACATAATAGCACCATTATTTGTCTCATAAGGAAATATTTTCAGCTCATGAGCCAAACGGGACGTAAAATAGTCATCGCCGGCGACCTGGGATAAAGGGCCCTTCCTATGCCATCGACCCCCGATAACCTTCTGCATGTGCAAAGATATTTCCCGGAGCTCGGGCGAAGACATCACCTCCCAGGAACCCATGCACGTCCCCATTAACTCCTCAACAAAAAGCCTAGAGGCCTTCGTGTAACACTCCAAAATCACATTCTGAATAAATTAGGAAACTCATTTCGTGATTTAAATAAATATGTTTTCAAATAATAGATTACCTAAAAAAATATTATGTGAACTATCCTTTGTGTTAAAGTTCTGTTTAAAAAAGAATTAAGTTAAACTATCTCTTAATATAGAGTTTACATAAGAAATTATATTCTTTTAAATAAATATGTGAAGATTATAGATTTATTTTATTGTACTCCTAAAATGTGGCTATGTGTTTGAATTATTTTATTTAACTATTATTATTGTAAAACATCTTTCATGAATTATTCCTATTGATTTTCATTTGCTTAAATGGATAAATTAATTAATAAAAATGCTTTGCATAAATCATGTTGAGTTTTTGTTTGTTGCAATTTATGCTTGAAATAGAAAATTTAACTTAGCTCTAAATTAGAATTAATTTTAAATTTAAAATAGAAAACAGAAATTAGAAATATAAGCTAACATAATGGATTGATGTATGTTTGGTTAGTTTGTTTGTACACGACGTCCTTTAGGTAAAGTCGATACAAATTAGGATATTACAAAAATATATTTAAGAAAATACTCCTTTCAGCTCGCGTATAACACCCAAAAATTTAATTTCAAAATTTAAATAAAAATATATTCTAAGATTTATTTAAATTGAAGGTGTAATATGATTAATACAAATTAAAAACAATATTATTGGAATAAAAGAGATAAGTTAGAGTTCCTAATAGATAGGATATGATTGTAATAGATAAGTACCAGATTAGATCTGTCATGTAACCACCCACCTAAGATAGGATTGTAATAGATAAGTACTAAATTAGATTTGTCATGTAACAGATTTGATTTCGAGTTTGTTAGAGTTCCTAATATATAGGGCAAAGTTGTAACAGATAAGTACCAAATTAGATCTATCATGTAACCACCCACCTTCTAGTCTATTTAAATACATGCCAGCATAACACCTCAAGCCATCAATCAAAGACTCATCTCGTTCATAGCCTCCCAGCAGCCACTGCGGACAGGATGCTGCAGCCCCGTTCCAGCGTGAACATGATCGTGCTGGGGAGAAACGGACCTAGCCGTCGATCCGGTGATGAGCGCTCACGAATGAATCTCAAATACCCCATCATGATCGAAAATCATAGACGTTGATCTCGGATCTGTTGGCCGAGATTAGATTGTGGGACCCATTAATCTCGAGCGTTGACTTTAGATCCGACGGCTGTGATGGGATCGGTCGCATACCGATTCGGCCGAGACCGTGGGTGTGGTACAACCTCCCAAGTTAGTGGGCCCACATATACTTGTCCTCATCTCAAAGACCTTAGATGGCTATGCATGTGCACCGGATAACTTAATAGGATCCGTCCGAGTGTCCCAAGGACCCTGGATAAACCACATATAACCAGGATCGCAAGATTAAGTAAACACAAATCACACACCAATATTTTTGCAGCTGAATTTATTTATTACAAAAAGTTACAAATTACAACAAGTTTACAATGTACATGATCAGAGTAATTACGTTGAATGTATAAACATTTATATGTTTGAAATATATGCTAGCTCAGTGACAATCCTCAATAAGAAGTATAGGAGAGGTACTTAGACCTGTAAGAAGGCCGTGCCCACCGGTGCTTAACACCATCCACAGCAGCAAAAATCTAGTACCTCCAACAACATGGGTTCGAAAACCCTGAGTACGGAGTGTACTTTCGCAAGTCTTACCCGTCAAAGGAAAAAGACTCTCAAGGATATGCTGGCTTTTGGGATTCAAGGTAAATCTTATCAAGATTCAAAGACTCTTTTTGCAGAAAAGCTTACTATGAGTGGATCCTTAAGAATTCATTTTTACTTTTCAGGTTAAGTAAAGTTACCTGCATCTAGAGTTCTTTCTATCCTAGATCAAACACTTTGCCTACACTAGCCGTCTTTTATCATCCCTCCAGTTCACTGGATTGCTACGTGTAAGTCAGTGACCAAGTCTTCATGTCCGAGAAGTAACGGCGATCTGAATCGATTAATACCCAGCTGCGGATCTCCAACTATACGACATATGTAGCACTTAACCCTTGCATATGTCAACTCGCCACCGGGTTTCTCAAGACTAGAATGGGTTTACGCCAACCGAGAGCACAGATACACCACCGTCCAGCCTCTTGCCACAGAGGGTACACGCTACTCTCGCGATCTCTCCACTCCCATTGCGTGGTGGCCTTTCTGGTATTAGTCTGACCAAGACAAAGCTTAGCCATGATGAGGCATGTGGCCAGTTAAAAGGTCCTCCATCATCAAGCCTACATCGGTTCAGTCCTTAATCGACTAAGACGGAGACACTACACCGAGACTTCCTTCTCGTGCAAGTCAACCGCCCGGTCTCGTCTTTATTATTTAAAACCCAAAATTGGTACTTGGCAGAGGTACATCTTTTCAGACGTTGAACTCATCAAGGCCTTGATGGATTCACCATCATAAGTATTTTCTTTGTAAAAATTCCCATCCAGTGTGAAGCATCACCTTTTGTTTTAAAACAAAACAATTTGTTTTTCTAAAGCAATGCTAAGCATCAATTGTTTAGCACACAACTCCTATCACCTAATGCATCACATAAGGTGATAAAGAATTTAAAACACAAGGAAAGGGATAATGCACCGGGGCTTGCCTGGAATAACACTAGGTTAGTGTTTGTTAGACGACGATCACTTGACAATCATCCTTTGTCTTGGCACTCGTTCAGTCTGTCCATCTTCAGGTTCATCATCCGCATCACCTTGAGATTAATCTAGTTCTTGTCCTTCACATCACGTGATCAACTAGCGTACTTATGGGATGCATGATGCACATGTATGAATATCAAGACGAATATCGCAAGATAATATTACGATTTTACACAGTAAAGAATCAAACACTTAATGGGAAGGCATCACGACATTTCATAAGCAAACACTAGCTATCGATATATGACTAAATATAATAATTATGCTTTTCCAGCCTATTCGAAGGTAGCTCATACATCACAAAACAATAAACTAAACACACAACAGTCGCTGTAACACCCCGGGGTCCACAAACACCCCGGAATGCTACTAAACTACACATCTAACATTCATATATAAAATTTCGACAGCATCTCCTTTGAAAATTGCATAAACGGGGAAGCAACAAAGTATAAATAGATATCATGATAAGAAAACATAATAGACATTAATAATCTGCTAGCAATGGGAAAACAACCATAACGACATGAACTGAATTAACCAGTGCGCACAACTAGTTAAAAACAAATATCCTTTGACAAGAAGTTTCTAATTAAATCATGACTGCGCCTAGGCAGCGTTATTATGAGTGAAGGTGGATGTGCTGCTACTTCCCACTCCCCTTGATGAGCAACAAGCACCTGCATTGAGTAATGCAAGAGTGAGATGAAACATCTCAGCAAGCAAATTGTTTTGATGAGATATTTAAACCACAAATTGAATTAATCAACATTTTTAAAAGAATCACAATTAAGATAAGAAATACTTGTAGATATAGAACTCAGTAGTCCCAATATAACCAATACCATCTCATTTCCTCGAACAACCACAATATGTTGTATAACACTTCCCTGCGTTAACAATACCTGCAAATATCACTTCAATGTATGCATAGGAATGCAATGTGTAGGTCCTCTGTCTTCATACCTCTGATGGTATAAAACCACATCATCTGCAAATATCACTTCAATGAATGCATATGAATGCAATGATATGTCCTCTGCCTTCATACCTCTAAGGTATGAACCCGCATCGTACCCCTCCTCGGGCAACGTACGATGCTAAGTTGTACCGGTACGGACGGACCATAGGTCACGACAAAACTTCAGATGCAAGTGAATCATGCAATGTATATGGCATGCTGCATTTATCAATATACTTCACTTCCTTCACATACAATACAAACCTCAAATAATACTTCGTTTACCTTCAGGGGTGTGAATTAATCTCATGGGTCATACTCGAATCATAATCATCATCAATATATGGTTGAGCATCAGTATAATACAAGCAAGTAAAACATCACCATAGAGTTCAATTATGAAAGAATTCCATAATTCTGAATATTAGAGTGTAGGCGATAAAAAAACAACAAGTCAAAACGGTAGCAACCACTGATACATTCACTAGCCTTCATCGAAGAAGAAAAGTGTACTACGAATGATTCGGAGTGTAGCCACCTTCTAGCGGACATAAAACTTAGTACAAATATTTCACAAACATTTGTCAACAATCAACAAATCGCTCCTACACTTGAAACCAAGACCCGGTGGGAAGTCTCCCACCTTGAACCACATGCCAAACAACAGCAGCATTGTTTGTTAATTTTGTATCTTTAAAATTATAACAGTGATGATATCAAACAAATAATCTAGGAGTATCTCCACAAATTACTCTACAACTTTGATATTCAATGGATAATTAAATTCTGCCATCTATAAGTTCTAAAACATCTGACAGTATAACTGACTGAATCTGTTTCACACAGCAGCATAGTTAACTTCAAAATTCGATATCTCCCAAACTACTCAACCAAAAATTATGAAATTCTGCTGGAAGTAAGCACTTTTGTCCCTCTACAAAAGTCTCCATAGTTGGAAGAGCCAATTCGGCCATTTACTAGATGAAACCTACCAGTGAATAGACCCGCTCATTTTTGACAGGCAAAAAGGAACAGCCACAGTGAAACAAACATAACTGGAGTTTCATAATTCATATGAATGCACTCTTTAACAATCTGGAAAGCTTATGAAATTATCTACAACGTCTTTTACCAACCTAAAGTTTAATTCTGTTGATACAATTGCCTAAAACTTAAGAGAACAGATTCTGCACAGAATTATGAGACTGAAAAACTGCTATAATCAAACTGCAATAACTTTATGATTTGATGTCCGATTGAGGTGTTCTTCACGGCCACGGAAAGATCTACAAATTTTCTACAACTCATAGATAAAATTTTTATTTTTTTGAGGCCACTAAGACCACGGAAAACTGCCATGAACAAAAATTGTTGAATCTACCATTCTGCAGAAACTAAATTCGAGATCAAAACCTAAACCCCACATCCAATCCAACGAAATTGCAGCACAATTACCAAAGAGAAAACAATATCACCTTAGAATCCTTTTCTTTATTCTTCCTCCCACCAATCCACCAATGGAGAATGCAGCACACCAAAGGAGGAACCAGGGGGCGGCTAGGGTTTAGAGGGAGGTGGGTGCAGCACCTTGGGGAGGAGAGGAGCGGCTGCAATGGGGGGGGAGCTGCAAAAATGAGGGAAGGAGGGGGCGGCTGCTGCTATGAGGGAAGGGGAGGGGCGGCTAGGGTTTTTGAGAAGAGGAGTGAGCGATGCCCCCGATGCCCTTGATGCGAAACCGACGGCTCACAACCAAATCCCCCATCCATGCCCCGATTCAGACAAATGAATACTCAAATGTATCGTTTAAATGAGATCTTCACATCTGCGGACTCCGAACTTCCAACGGCTCACAACCATTTTCCCTCATCCACACACCGAAGATCAACTTTTGGTCAACAATTGATTTGGGATATTACATTCTACCCCCCTTAAAAAGAATTCGTCCTCGAATTCGACCACTCACAGCAGAACATCCAAGGTACCCCAAATAGCACCACCATTCAAAACATGAATCCATTATTGGTATTAATCAACACAAGAACTTCTACCTCGGACTAATGGTATAAGGAAGCTACACAACCTAACAACAAGCATGAAACAGCATGCAATGAAGCTCAAAGCAAGTCATAGATGCAATCAACACTACGATTTCACACCATCGAATTTGGATGCAGCCATACATCAGCATCAATGTCTTAAAACGACACTCTTTTATGAAGGGGTAATATGCACTATGCACAACCCTTACCATCTTCAACAATTCATTTTAATTCAATGGTGAAACATCCACACCAGATGAACGTATAAGAAGATCAAACACCTCACCTCACAACACCACAAAACAAGTAGTTCTATTGAAACAAAACTCCTAATCTTCCTAAACCCCGTTCTTGCCATCATGAAAAGATAATCGTGTAATCTAACATTCTTTGCACCCCACAAAAGGGATAAAGTCTACAGAACTAATGGAGCAATAAAGACGACAAGAAGCCAATAACATTCTGTGCGGCACAGTTCATCGAAGAAATGCCAAAAACTCCACAAAGAGCATTGACAACACAACAACAACACAATACTTGCTTAACCAATGTCGCTATACTTCATCCAACAACTCAACTAAGAAAAATATCCAAACTAGTAAGGTTAACCTACACATAATATAAGTCTTCATCTACTGTAGTTCAGAAACTTACATTTCATTCTATCATACGATGCACTCAAAGTACCAGACATACGAGGTCAATAATAACCCCGTAATCCTTCACACATTTCACAAACATCTCAAGTTGATGTAAAAACCACGTCATTTAGGAATAGGTGACTAACCACACACAACCAACTCTAGGCTAGGCAATGACTTCATTCAAACCAATAAATAGGTGGTCCAACAATGGCTCCACAAGCATGCATCGGGGAGAGAACCATCTGATCCTCAACGTATTAATACATAATCAATGGATCAAGAAAAACAAAGATTTATTCTACAACTAGCATGACTAACATGCAACCACTTTAAACCACCTTTAGGCTTTGTGGCTACTAAAACACACAATAGAAGAGAGACATGTAAGCCATTCTAGCTATGTAAAGACTTTCCCAAAATTCATGTAAAAGTACCAATATTCGTTTCTTTCAAAATGGGTTTCTCGACATAAATAATCATTCTTTGCAAAGATAGTTCGAACTATCCACCAACCGCTCAACAAATTAAATTCAAATTGATGGTTACCTTGTAACCCAAAACACGCAATTCACACTCCTCTTAGGAACATCCTCAATCAAGCATATATACCAATATTATTGTAATAAAACTCAACCATGAAAAACATGATGAAAACAACATAGGCATACTTGTATATCACAAGCATAATAACAACTTCAATCTCACAAAAGACCAGCGATATCAATCACATTAATAAAACAATATAAAGATTTAGAGATAAATCATATTAGGCATTAAGTCATAAACAACTTACCACATCACCGTAAAGGAATAGGGAGGGGTGAAATTATTGTCATCTGCACTTCAAAGACACTAATATATAAATCAAAGATATTTGAACCCATACCCTTCCTATATGTGCAAGTGTGTCAAATTTATCTTCAAATTGCCAAGAATCTAAAGTCTATGCTTTGATACCAACTGTAACACCTCGGGATCCACAAACACCCCGAAATGCTACTAAACTACACATCTAACATTCATATATAAAATTTCGACAGCATCTCCTTTGAAAATTGCATAAACGGGGAAGCAACAAAGTAAAAATAGATATCATGATAAGAAAACATAATAGACATTAATAATCTGCTAGCAATGGGAAAACAACCATAACGACATGAACTGAATTAACCCGTGCGCACAACTAGTTAAAAACAAATATCCTTTGACAAGAAGTTTCTAATTAAATCATGACTGCGCCTAGGCAGCGTTATTATGAGTGAAGGTGGATGTGCTGCTACTCCCACTCCCCTTGATGAGCAACAAGCACCTGCATTGAGTAATGCAAGAGTGAGATGAAACATCTCAGCAAGCAAATTGTTTTGACGAGATATTTAAACCACAAATTGAATTAATCAACATTTTTAAAAGAATCAAAATTAAGATAAGAAATACTTGTAGATATAGAACTCAGTAGTCCCAATATAACCAATACCATCTCATTTCCTCGAACAACCACAATATGTTGTATAACACTTCCCTGCGTTAACAATACCTGCAAATATCACTTCAATGTATGCATAGGAATGCAATGTGTAGGTCCTCTGTCTTCATACCTCTGATGGTATAAAACCACATCATCTGCAAATATCACTTCAATGAATGCATATGTCCTCTGCCTTCATACCTCTAAGGTATGAAGCCGCATCGTACCCCTCCTCGGGCAACGTACGATGCTAAGTTGTACCGGTATGGTCGGACCATAGGTCACGACAAAACATCAGATGCAAGTGAATCATGCAATGTATATGGCATGCTGCATTTATCAATATACTTCACTTCCTTCATATACAATACAAACCTCAAATAATACTTCGTTTACATTCAGGGGTGTGAATTAATCTCATGGGTCATACTCGAATCATAATCATCATCAATATATGATTGAGCATCAGTATAATACAAGCAAGTAAAACATCACCATAGAGTTCAATTATGAAAGAATTCCATAATTCTGAATATTAGAGTGTAGGCGATAAAAAACAACAAGTCAAAACGGTAGCAACCACCGCTACATTCACTTGCCTTCACCGAAGAAGAAAAGTGTACTACGAATGATCCGGAGTGTAGCCACCTGCTAGCGGACATAAAACTTAGTACAAATATTTCACAAACTTTTGTCAACAATCAACAAATTGCTCCTACACTTGAAACCAAGACCCGATGGGAAGTCTCCCACCCTGAACCACGTGCCAAACAGCAGCAGCATTGTTTGTTAATTTTGTATCTTTAAAATTATAAGAGTGATTGTCGGCGTTTCGACCCCGGGGGGTCCCTGTACCGACGAGTAAATTGTCGTTGCGTGTCCCAGCCCAGATGGGTCGACGCGAGATGGAACACATGGGGGAACAAAAGAGGAAACCGCAGCTCGTGTTATCCTGCGCCTAGGGCGGATGCGCTTGCAGTAGGGGGTTACAAGCGTTCGTGAGGGAGAGAGAGAGAGTGAGAGCCTGTCCGTCAGCCCGTTCTCCCGCGCGGCCCCCTTTTCGTACGAGGGCCCTGGACCTTCCTTTTATAGACGTAAGGAGAAGGCCCAGGTGTACAATGGGGAGTGTAGCAATGTGCTAACGTGTCTAGCAGAGAGGAGCCAGAGCACTATGTACATGCTGACGTGGCTGTTGGAGAAGTGTTGGTGCCCTGTTCATGTGATGTCGTGGCCGTCGGAGGAGCGCTTGAGCCCTGTAGAAGCACAACTATCGGGGCTGTCGGGTCCTTGCTGACGTCTCCTTGCTTCCGTAAGGGGCTGAGAACTGCCGTCGTCATGGAGCACGCGAGGTGCCATCATTACTTGTTTACCGGGGCGAGCCAGATGGGATGCCGGTCTTGTTCCCCGTAGCTTGAGCTAGATAGGGGTAGGGTAATGATGTATCCCCTTGTAACGTGGTCGGTCCGAGCCCAAGGTCGGGCGAGGCGGTGACTCCTCCGAGGTCGAGGCTGAGTCCGACCCTTAGGGTCGGGCGAGGCGGAGAACGTCTTCCGAGGTCGAGGTTGAGTCCGAGCCCTGGGGTCGGGCGAGGCGGAGACCGTCTTCCGGGTTGAGGTTGAGTCCGAGCCCTGGGGTCGGGCGAGGCGGAGACCGTCTACCGGGGTCGAGGTTGAGTCCGAGCCCTGGGGTCGGGCGAGGCGGATACCGTCTTCCGAGGCCGAGGCGGGGGCTGAGCCCTGGGGTCGGGCGAGGCGGAGCTTCCTATGGCGCCTGAGGCTAGACTTGGCTGCTGTCAGCCTCACCCTGGCGGGTGGCACAGTAGTCGGAGCAGGGCAGGCGGCGCTGTTTTCCTGTCAGGTCAATCAGTGGAGGGGCGAAATGACTGCGGTCACTTCGGCCCTGTCGACTGAGGAACGTGCGTCAGGATAAGGTGTCAGACGATCCTTGCATTGAATGCTCCTGCGATACGGTCGGTTGGCGAGCTGATCTGGCCAAGGTTGCTTCTCCGCGAAGCCTGCCCGAGCTGGGCCTCGGTCGAGTCGAAGGTGCGCCCGTTGCTTGAGGAGACCCTCAGGCGAGACGTGAATCCACCTGGGTCTGCTGTTCTTGCTCGAGGCTAGGCTCGGGCGAGGCGAGATCGTGTCCCTTGAGTGGGCGGAGCTTTGACCTGTATTGCGCCCATCAGGCCTTTGCAGCTTTGTGCTGATGGTGGTTACCAATCAGTTTAGGAGTCTTGGGGGTACCCCTAATTATGGTCCCCGACAGTAGCCCCCGAGCCTCAAAGGGAGTGTTGGTACTCACTTGGAGGCTTTGTCACACTTTTTTGCAAGGGGACCGGCCTTTCTCGGTTGCATTTCGTTCCAGTGGGTGCGCGTGAGCGCACCCGCCGGGTGTAGCCCCCGAGGCCTCGGAGGAGTGGGTTGACTCCTCCGAGGTCTTAGTGTCTTTCGTGACGCCTAGGCCGGTCTGGTTGTTCCCTCATGCGATCTGATCGTAACCTGGGTGCATGGTCAGGTTCCGAGTTCTCGGGCTGGTATGTTGACGCTGTCAACGGTTTGGCCGGAGCCGGGTTTGCAAGAGCAGCCCCCGAGCCTCTACACAGAGCGAGAGGACGGTCAAGGACTGACTTGGCTTTTATCATACGCCCCTTCGTCGCCTTTCCTCAAGGAGGAGGGGGGGGGGGAAAGCGCCATGTTGCCCTCAGAGGGCGCCGAACATGGTGTCTCCAGTGAGTTGCTAACGGGTGATCCGAGTGGACGCCCGTGCCCCGTTCGATAAGGGTCGGCTAGTGGCCCAGAGGCACGCTCCAAAAGTACCTACAGGTGATTTGCCAGACCCGGTCCCGTTTGATAGGGTCCGAGGGCTCGATGCCTCCCTCTGATGGGATTCCGTTACAGAATCGCTCCTGCTGGTCTCGGAAATGTCCTAGGGTACCTCGGGAGCGTAGCTCGAGCCTCGGCCATGTATCGGACGTACCCAGAGTCATACCTCGCTCTGCGTGTTCTGAGGCGGCTGTCGAACCCTTCGGGAGGGCCAGCCTTCGAACCCCTAATCAGTAGTGGGCGCGGAGCCCGAGTGGCCTGGGGCGGATGTCGAACCCTTCCGAGGGGCCAGCCTTCGAACCTCTGACCAGTAGTGGGCACGGAGCCCGAGTGCTCTGAGGCGGCTGTCGAACCCTTCCGAGGGGCCAGCCTTCGAACCTCTGATCAGTAGGAGGGCTCGGGGCCCGCTTCCTTCGCGGAGAAGGATCCCTTTCAGAGTATCCCCTTTCCCGGTCTCTGTAGCAAGAGAGAGAAAGGGGAAGAGGAAAAGGATACGAAATTGAACGACGTGGCACACCTTTTTTGACGCGGTCATCATGGCGGAGGTGAAGCGTCGCTCGCTTCGCCTGCCAAAGGTGTCGCCTGCCCTACCGTGGAGTTAATGCGACGGGACGAGTGGTTCGCGGGGCGGCCGTTGTGCATGCGCGAGTCGTTCGAGGAACGGGCGTTTCGCCTTCGAGTTTTGAATTTCGCGGCGGGTTCGGGCGAAGTGTTGAACGGGTCTTGCCCGGGCCTTTATATATTCGGAAGAGGGACCGACGGTGGTTCTTTACTCTGCTGCTCGCCTCCCGCTTTGGTTTCCGCAACCTGAGGGAATAGCCAGAGAAAGAAAACCGCGCACCTTGTCCGCTCCGCTGCCACCCCTTTCGCTTGGTGGTGGCCGACTGGGTGACCGTCGTTCCGCCGCGCGACCCGTGGCCTTTCTCCACTGTCACGGCGGACGATCTGGAGGCCCTTGTTGCTGATGGCTTGCTTCGTCCCCTCTCCGGTGACCCGCAGCCGGAGTGGATGGTCCCTCCGAGCGAAGCCGCCCCGTCCCCGCCATCGGGGTATGTGCTGAGTTTCGTCTCTTTCCATGAGTGAGGGTTCGGAGTGCCAGCAAGCCGTTTTATGCGGGCGATTCTGCATTTCTATGGGGTGGAGCTGCAACTCTATCGCACAAGCAGCCATCTTCGCGGCGGTTTGCGAAGGATTTTTGGGGATTGACCCCCACTGGGATCTGTGGACCCATCTCATCTCCGCGGAGCCTTTTGCCTCGATGACGGGGGAAAAGAGAGTCCGCATGGCGGTGCGGGCCGGTGGCTGCATCCTCCAGTTGAGGCAGGCGCGTGCGCAACACTACATCCCTGCCATCCTTATGTCTTCGAACAAGGGGAGGCAGCGCCGGTGGTTTTACCTCCGGAACGACGATAGGAGGCTCCCTTCATTTTCTCAACGAGTGGTGACTGCCGCCGGCAGCAACTGGCGCTATGGGGCCTCGCACGAGAGACAGAAGAATCTCCAACCCCTTCTGGAGGCCTTGCAGGAGCTGCGAGACGGAGGGCTTACCGCCGCGAGGGTGGTTGCCGCCATCCATCGCCGAAGGGTGCTTCCCTTGACGGAGCGGCGGTTGCTGCTTTCGGAGATGACGCCGGGGGTCGACTTGGAGGGTTCGCCGATGTCCTCTGTCCCCCTCCCCGCCGATGACCTCCACAGGCGGGTAGCTGGCACGGTAGGGAGGCTGGACGCCGGCGCCCTTACCTAGCTCCCGATGCGTCCTGAGCGCGGGTGCATGTCCCTGGTGAGTGTCCGCTCCTTCTTTCTTGTGTCAGATTGCCCTTGGTTCTCATAGTCGAGACTTTCCGTCCGTCTCCAGGAGTTGGGGTTTCACAAGCCTTCCCTGCCACCGGTCCCGGAGGACGCGGTGGACAGAGCCGCGTGGAGGGTCGCTGCGGAGAAGAAGAAGGAGAAGAAGGACGCGAAAAAGGCTCGGGCCCGCGAGCGGATGCGGGCTCAGGACGCCTTGGAGAGGCGTCGTCGGAAGCAGGAGAGGGACGGGCTCCCGAGGGAGCCGTCGCCGGAGACGCCTGACGACGATGACGATGATGAAGACGACGACATGGCTGCCCGCCTTGGCCTCAGCTCGGATCTGAGGCTGAGCCAGGGGTCATCGAGCCAGCCCCCGAGTGGGCTGGCGCCATCGGTATCCGGGGCTAGGACATCAGGGTCCCGGTCTGAAGAACAGGGGCAGGTCGAGGGGGTACTTGACCCCTTGGCCGAGGTAGTTGAGGTGACCCCGGGGTGTCAGGCCGACCCGCCTGTCCCCCAAGAGCCGTTGCCCGTGCCGGCTGCATAGGATGCTGATCCTCAGGTCGTCGTGTCTGCGCCTGGGCGGACCGTCCCTTCGGCGCCCCGGGTGCCCGAGGCAGGGATGGTGCCGAAGCCGGTAGCGGGGCAAACCTTGGTAGTGCCCGCGGGGACCAAGGCTCGAAGGGCCTCCCCGCAGGCACGATTGGACGTGGTTCGGAGTGGGTAAGTATCTGAGGATACCTCTGTCCCGGCTCCTTCTTCGTGTGTCCTGATCCTGCTTTTCCTTTTCTTCCCAGCAAACGGAGGCACGGTTCGACCGGTCTGGCTCCCAGAAGGTCCTTAAGACGGCGCCGGCTTCTGCAGCCGGTGCCGCACCGGGCCTCGCCGGCCGGCTGGCCTCTACACAAGATGCTCCCAAGCAGGGGGCTCAGGCGGCACAAGTTGCCGTGGGGCGATCTCCCGAGGCTGACCCCTCCGTCGAGGCGGCCGTCGTGCCGAGGGAGACTGCTGGCGCGGCCGCGGCTTTGAGCCCACCTGACGTGTTGCCGACGCCGGCACCGGCTTCTACCGAGGCCGTTGCCGTTCTGGCTGTGGAGCCACCCGTCGCCGCCGATGCCGAGATGGCCAAGGCGCCGCTACTCGAGGCCGGCGATCGGAAACCTACCCCCTTAGCCGAGGAGGTACCCAATGCACCGACTGCAGGGGGTGCCGATGCCTCGGAGTAGGGGGGCGCAGAACCGCGGCCCATCCTAGGGAGCGGCGACCTTGTCCTCGCACGGCGCGATCCCAATGAGCGGCATGGGCAGGAGCTCCGGTTCTGGACCCGTGGCGCTTCGAAACCCCTCTTCGTTCTTGACGATGAGCGGGAGGAGCAGTCTCGGGACGAGCTTCGTGAGTGTGCCGAGGCAACGATGGGGTCGCTTCGATCGACCATGGAGGTCCTTTCCAGGGACGTTCCCAGTATCCTCCAGGTAAGGATTTCAGGCATACCTTTCACGTGATCAAGGCATTCTTTGTGACGCCCTGCTTCCCTTCCTCAGGATCTGACGGATCTGAGCACCGCCAAGTCATCGTTCATCCGCCGCGAGGCCGACGTCTGGGGTTCGCTGCGGTTTCTGAGGGCCGCGCTTGCCGAGGCTACCGAGCGCCTCTCCTAACGGAGCGCTGAGGCGGCGGACCTTCAGATGCTTTGTGACGAGCTAGGGGCGGAGGCAGCGGCGACACGCGTAGAGGCGCAGCGGCGGCAGTCGGAGCTTGGCCAGGTCATCGGTGAGCGGGACCAATCTCGGAGCCAGGCTGCCGAGGCTGAAAGCCGGGCTGAGGCCCTTGGAGGCCAGCTAGCCGAGGTGTCTGCTCGGGCCGGAGCCCTTGCGGCGGACCTGGCCGTGGCCGTCGGGTCTGCTCAGTCCGGCCAAGCCGCAGCCTCAGAGCAGCGTGCCCGGGCTGAAGGTATGTCTTGGCTGTTTTGAGATTTTGATTTAGCTTCATTCTTCAACTCGTGTTTGAAGAATTCTGTTTTGGCCGTTTGCAGAGTTCGAGTCTGCCCTCAACGAGTCCGCCAAGGCACTTGCCCAGGCGGCTGAGCAGAAGGAGGCCGACCGCGTGGCCATGTCCGAAGCTATCTCGGCCTTCTGCCAGGTCTTTGGTCTTGACAACGTCCCCTCGGGAAGCTCCCCCTAGAGTCGCCTGCAGGCCTTGGGTGGCCACGTGCGCGGCAGACTCCGCGAGGCGCTGCATCACGGCGTTAGGCGGGCCTTCGCCGTGCTTGCTTCCCACTATGATGTGGATCTGGAGCGGGTCATCGAGGGGTACTGTCTTCCCGACGAAGATGAAGTTGCCCTGGCCGAAGTTCAGAGGCTTGACGCGGCCACCGTGGGCCCAAGCGCAGTGCTGGCGTCCTCCTTCGAGGTGGAAATCCTTCCGCTTGCGCCGCCGTCCGAGGCCGGGGCGGATCTCGCCGAGGGTGGAAAAGGCGCTGGGGGTGGAGACGAAGCCGAGGGTGCAGCTCCTCCCCCGGGCGATACCTGATTCTGCCGGAGCAGTTTGTTCTGAACATGTATGTGTCTTTCGCGGCCGCCGAGGCCTGAACACTTTGTCGTCGTGTTATAAAGCTGTGTTTCTTTTCCTCCCGTTTCGAGTATCCGGACTTGTTCGTAAGTAGCAGAATCGCTTATCCGAGTAAGAGTTATTTTTTCGCGAAAGGTGACGAGTGAGGTATCCGTATCCCGGAGGCGTAGGAGTCCCTCGGCTCGATCGGCCTTGCCGCTTACATGCGCTCTTATTCGTTTCGCGAAGTTCTGTTACTGATATAGCTAGGATACACGAAAGTCGTTTTGGTAGGACTTTTTCTGAGGAAAATTTTGACGCAGAGGGGGTTCCCCCCTTCTAGCCCTTGAGGGAGGGTCGGGCTTTGCCGAGGCAAGGCTGACCCTTCCTTGATGGTTAGACTTTATTTGCGTATGTAAAGAGAACGAGGCATATGAACGACTTGAAAACATCTTAAGGGTAAAAGCGACGTAGATGTCGGATGTTCCAAGCGTTGCTGTAGACCTCGCCTTGACTGTTGGCTAGCTTGTATGTTTCGGGCTTCAAAATCTTGGTGATGATGAACGGCCCTTCCCAGGGAGGCGTGAGCTTGTGGTGCCCTCGGGCGTCTTGTCGTAGCCGAAGCACCAAGTCCCCCACCTGGAGGTCTCGAGACCGAACCCCTCGGGCATGGTAGCGTCGCAGAGACTGCTGATACCGTGCCGAGTGTAGCAAGGCCATGTCCCGAGCCTCTTCCAGCTGGTCCAGTGAGTCTTCTTGACTGGCCTGGTTGCTTCGGTCGTCGTACGCCCTTGTCCTCGGGGAACTATATTCTAAGTCTATGGGCAAGATAGCCTCGACCCCATAGACTAGAAAGAATGGCGTGAAGCTCGTGGCTCGGCTTGGCGTCATCCTCAGACTCCAAACCACCGAGGGGAGTTCCTTCATCCATCGCCTACCGAACTTGTTGAGGTCGTTGTAGATCCTCGGCTTGAATCCCTGCAGAATCATGCCGTTGGCACGCTCTACCTGCCCATTCGTTATGGGGTGAGCTACGGCGGCCCAGTCCACCCAGATGTGGTGGTCCTCGCAGAAGAACAGGAACTTCCTGCCAGTGAACTGGGTGCCGTTGTCGGTGATGATGGAGTTCGGGACCCCAAAGCGATGGATGATGTTGGTGAAGAACGCCACCGCCTGTTCGGACCTGATGCTGTTTAGGGGTCGGACCTCAATCCACTTGGAGAATTTGTCGATAGCGACCAGCAGGTGCGTGAAGCCCTCGGGTGGCTTCTGCAAGGGACCGACGAGGTCCAGACCCCACACAGCAAACGGCCAGGTGATGGGTATTGTTTGCAAGGCCTGAGCGGGCAGGTGCGTCTGCCTTGCGTAGAATTGACACCTTTGGCAGGTGCGTAAAATCCTAGTGGCGTCGGCCACCGCGGTTGGCCAGTAGAAACCTTGTCGGAAGGCATTTCCAACGAGGGCCCGAGGTGCTGCGTGATGACCGCAAGCCCCCGAGTGTATTTCTTGCAATAGCTCCTGACCTTCGGTAATGGATATGCATCGCTAGAAGATGCCTGAGGGGCTGCGGTGGTAGAGCTCCTTTCCGTCACCCAGCAAGACGAACGACTTGGCGCGCCGCGCCAGTCGCCGAGCCTCGACTCTGTCAAGGGGTAGCTCTCCTCGGTGGAGATATTGCAGGTACGGGGTCTGCCAGTTTCGATTAGGAGTGACCCCATTCCGCTCTTCCTCGACGCGCAGTGCCTCACCCTCGGGGGCCGAGGGTGCCTCGGGCTTGGCCGAGGCCTCCTCGGGCTCGGGCGTGTCGTCGGTCTTGACGGAGGGTTGATGTAGGTCTCGGGAGAAGACGTCCGGGGGAACCGTTGTCCGCCCCGAGGCTATTTTAGCCAGCTCGTCCGCAGTCTCGTTGTATCGTCGAGCGACGTGGTTGAGCTTGAGCCCGTAGAACTTGTCCTCCAGGTGCCGAACCTCGTCGCAGTAGGCTTCCATCTTCGGGTCACGGCAATGGGAGTTCTTCATGACTTGGTCGATGACGAGCTGCGAGTCGCCACGAGCATCGAGGCGCCGAACCCCTAGCTCGATGGCGATGCGCAACCCGTTAACGAGAGCCTCGTACTCGGCCACGTTGTTGGACACCGGGAAATGGAGGCGTAGCACGTAGCGGAGGTGCTTCCCGAGGGGTGAGATGAAGAGCAGGCCCGCGCCGGCTCCTGTCTTCATCAGCGACCTGTCGAAAACATGGTCCAGAGTTCTGGTTGGATCGGAGCTGCTGGAAGCTGGGTGTCGACCCATTTAGCCACAAAGTCCGGCAAGACTTGGGACTTGATGGCCTTTCGAGGAGCGAACGAGATTGTCTCGCCCATGATCTCCACCGCCCACTTTGCAATCCTACCTGAGGCCTCTCGGCACTGGATGATCTCCCCCAGGGGGAAGGATGACACCACAGTCACCGGATGAGACTCGAAGTAGTGTTGCAACTTTCGCCGCGTCAGAATTACCGCGTACAGTAGCTTCTGAATTTGCGGGTAGCGGATTTTGGTCTCGGACAGTACCTCACTGATGAAGTAGACCGGCCTTTGGACGGGCAATGCAGGCCCCTCTTCTCGTCTCTCGACTACGATCGCGGCGCTGACCACCTAAGTGGTTGCGGCTACGTAGATCAAGAGGGCTTCTCCGGCAGCGGGGGGCACCAAGATGGGCGCGCTTGTAACGAGCACCTTTAAGTTCCCGAGGGCTTCCTCGGCCTCGGGGGTCCAAGTGAAGCGCTCGGTCTTCCTTAAGAGGCGGTACAGGGGTAGGCCTCTTTCGCCGAGGCGCAATATGAAGCGGCTCAGAGCCGCAAGGCATCCCATGACCCTCTGTACTCCTTTCAAGTCCTTGATGGGCCCATGTTGGTGATGGCCGCGATTTTCTCTGGGTTGGCCTCAATGCCCCGCTCAGAGACGATGAACCCCAGGAGCATGCCTCGGGGGACTCCGAAGACACACTTCTTGGGATTGAGTATTACGCCTCTCGCCTTGAGACACTTGAATGTCGTTTCAAGGTCAGAGAGGAGGTCGGAGGCTTTCCTCGTCTTGACTACGATGTCATCGACGTAAGCCTCGACCTTTCGGCCAATGTGCTCTCCGAACACGTGGTTCATGCACCTTTGGTATGTCGCGCCTGCATTCCTCAAACCAAATGGCATAGTGATGTAGCAGTACATGCCAAAAGGTGTGATGAAAGAAGTCGCGAGCTGGTCAGACTCTTTCATCCTGATTTGGTGATACCCTGAGTAGGCATCGAGGAACGACAGGGTTTCGCACCCAGCAGTGGAATCCATGATTTGATCGATGCGAGGCAGAGGGTAGGGAACTTTCGGACATGCTTTGTTTAGACCAGTGTAGTCTACACACATCCGCCATTTCCCACCTTTCTTTTTCACAAGCACAGGGTTGGCTAGCCATTCGGGATGGAATACCTCTTTGATGAACCCTACAGCCATCAGCTTGTGGATCTCCTCGCCTATGGCTCTGCGCTTTTCTTCGTCGAATCGGCGCACAGGCTGCTTCACGGGTCGGGCTCCAGCTCGGATATCCAGCGAGTGCTCGGCGACATTCGTCGGTATGCCAGGCATGTCCGAGGGACTCCACGCAAAAACCTCGGCGTTTGCGCGGAGAAAGTCGACGAGCACTGTTTCCTATTTGGGGTCGAGCTCGGAGCCGATCGGGACCTGCCTGGAGGCGTCGTTGCTGGGGTCGAGAGGGACGGACTTAACCGCCTCTGCTGGCTCGAAGTTGCAGCCGTGGCGCTTCGCATCTGGCACTTCCTTGGAGAGGCTCTCCAGGTCGGCGATGAGGGCCTCGGATTCGGCGAGGGCCTCAGCGTACTCCACGCACTCCACGTCGCATTCGTACGCGTGTCGGTACGTGGATCCGACGGTGATGACCCCGTTGGGGCCCGACATCTTGAGCTTGAGGTAGGTGTAGTTGGGGACGGCCATGAACTTGGCGTAGCATGGTCTCCCCAGCACTGCGTGGTAGGTTCCTCAGAACCCGACCACCTCGAACGTGAGGGTTTCCTTTCAGAAGTTGGAGGGAGTCCCGAAGCAGACGGGCAGATCGAGTTGCCCAAGGGGTTGGACGCGCTTCCCGGGGATGATCCCGTGAAAGGGCGCCGCGCCGGCCCGGATCGCGGACAGATCGATCTGCAAGAGCCCGAGGGTCTCGGTGTAGATGATGTTGAGGCTGCTGCCTCTGTCCATGAGGACCTTGGTAAGCCTGACGTTGCCGATGACGGGATCGACAACGAGCGGGTACTTCCCTGGGCTCGGCACGCGGTCGGGGTGGTCACCTTGGTCGAAGGTGATGGGCTTGTCGGACTAGTCTAAGTAGACTTGCGCCGCCACCTTCACCGAGCAGACCTCCCGGCGCTCTTGCTTGCGGTGCCGAGCCGAGGCGTTCGCCACTTGCCCACCGTAGATCATGAAGCAGTCGTGGACCTCGGGGAACTCCTCTGCCTTGTAGCCCTCCTTCTTGTCGTTGTCGTGGGCTCTGCCACCTTCCACCGGGGGCCCAACCTTGTGGAAGTAGTGCCGAAGCATGACGCACTCCTCAAGGGTGTGCTTGACGGGACCCTGATGATACAGGCACGACTCCTTGAGCATCTTGTCGAACAGGTTGGCGCCTCCGGGAGGCTTCCGAGGGTTCCTGTGCTCGGTGGCGGCGACAAGGTCTGCGTTGGCGGCGTCGCGTTTCGCTTGCGACTTCCTCTTGCCCTTCTTCTTGGTGCCGCGCTGAGCGGACGCCTCGGGGACGTCTTCCGGCTGGCGCCCCTGAGGCTGCTTGTCCTTCCGGAAGATGGCATCGACCGCCTCCTGACCAGAGGCGAACTTGGTGGCGATGTCCATCAGCTCGCTCGCCCTGGTGGGAGTCTTGCGACCCAGCTTGCTCACCAGGTCGCGGCAAGTGGTGCCGGCGAGGAACGCGCTGATGACATCTGAGTCGGTGATGTTGCGCAGCTCGGTGCGCTGCTTCAAGAATCACCGGATGTAGTCCCGCAGGGATTCTCCCCACTGCTGGCGGCAGCTTCGGAGATCCCAGGAGTTCCTAGGGTGCACGTATGTGCCCTGGAAGTTGCCAGCGAAGGCTTTGACCAGGTCGTCCCAGTTGGAAATCTGCGCAGGAGGCAGATGCTCCAGCCAGGCTCGAGCGGCGTCGGAGAGGAACAGGGGGAGGTTGCGGATGATGAGGTTGTCATCGTCCGTTCCACCCAGCTGGTAGGCCAGCCGGTAGTCCGCGAGCCACAGTTCCGGCCTTGTCTCCCCCGAGTACTTTGTGATGGTAGTCGGGGTTCGGAACCGGGTCGGGAACGGCGCCCGTCGTATTGCCCGGCTGAAAGCCTGCGGACCGGGTGGTTCAGGCGAAGGGCTCCGATCCTCCCCGCTGTCGTAGCGTCCCCCACGCCTGGGGTGGTAGCCTCGGTGCACCTTCTCGTCGAGGTGGGCTCGATGGTCGCAGCGGTGGTGCTCGTTGCCGAGGCGACCCGGGGCCGCAGGCGTTGTGTCCCACGTGCGCACGGTGTGGACCGAGGCTTCCCGCATGAATCGGGAAGTCGCAGCGCGATGCTCCGGGGGGTACCCTTGCCTTCGGGAGGGAGAGCTTTCGGCCCGCCGGACCGCGGCATCCTCCAGGAGATTCTTGAGCTCTCCCTGGATACGTCGCCCCTCGGTGGTGGATGGTTCCGGCATTGCTCGGAGTAGTATTCTGCTGCAGCCAGGTTCTGGCCGACCCCACTGGAGGCCGGGGCAGCCTTGCCCTGGCATCATCGGCGATGCGGTGCTGGACGTCCTAGGCCAGATGACACACTTCTTCGGCCGGTGCTCGGCCTGCCCACTCCTGCCCAATGTTCTACCGGAGCTGCACATGTTGTCCTGCTTCTTCGTCGAGTCTGGCCTGCATCTCACGGATTTGCTCGAGCTGTGCGTCCTGACCCCCCGCAGGGACTGGGACCACAACTAGCTCCCGAAGGATGTCAACGCGAGGCGCAGGCCTAGGGGGATCGCCGTCCTCCGGCATACCAAGGTGGTTGCCTTCGTCGAGACCCCCTAGATCGATGTGGAAACATTCGCGACTTGGGCCACAGTCCTCATCGTCAAGGCTGTGGCAATCATCGGAGTAATCGGAGAGGTAGTAGTCACATGTGGCCATGAAGTCTCGCATGGCACTGGGATACCGAGCCCGGAGAAATCCCAACCAGAGTCGGGCTCGTCATCTTCCTCAGAACCCGGGGGCCCGTAGGTCGAGACGGCCGTCAGTCGGTCCCAGGTTGACCACATATGATACCCCGAAAGGTTAGGATATGCCTTTATGAAAGCGTCCACCGAAGCGGGATCGCTTGGTGGGTCGAAGCTGAATCTAAAAGGCACAGGATGGAAAACAGATGGTACCTCTTGATCGACGGATGGTGACGAAGTCAAGTCAGGGACGGACTGCACCGTTATCTCAGGTACGAGGCTAACGCCCAGCAAGTCCTTCGCGAGCGTGCTGGCGTCGTCCGTCTGCTTGGGGTTGGCGTGTTGCGGGGAAACGACGCTCGTCTTCGTCTCAGACGCGAGGTCAACGTCCGCCGTGTCCCCCGCTGGGGCGCCGACGTCGTCGACTCGCTCGACAGCCAACGAGGTGCCGCCTCCTGCTTGGCCATCGTTGCCCCGCCTCCTCCTCCGTCGGCGGGGAAGGTGACGGGACAGACCCGGATGCTGCTCTTCCGTCACGCGGGAAAGACGTCGTCGATTCCGCCGCCGTCAGGCGGGCTGACAGCCGTCGTTGTCGTTGTCGCGCGGCGGAGGAAGGAGTACCATGTCGTAGCTGCCGTCGAGGGACATGAACTCGAGACTCCCGAAACGGAGCAGCGTCCCAGGCTGGAGAGGTTGCTGGAGACTACCCATCTGGAGCTTGACGGGAAGTTGTTCGTCAACACGCAGCAGGCCCCTACCTGGCGCGCCAACTGTCAGCATTTCGACCCCGGGGGGTCCTTGGACCAACGAGTAAATTGTCGCTGCGTGTCCCAGCCCAGATGGGTCGGCGCTAGATGGAACACAAGGGGGAAAAAAGAGGGAACCGCGGCTCGTGTTATCCTACGCCCAGGGCGGATGCGCTTGCAGTAGGGGGTTACAAGCGTTCGTGAGGGAGAGAGAGAGAGTGAGAGCCTGTCCGTCAGCCCGTTCTCCCGCGTGGCCCCCTTTTCGTACGAGGGCCCTGGACCTTCCTTTTATAGACGTAAGGAGAAGGCACAGGTGTACAATGGGGAGTGTAGCAATGTGCTAACGTGTCTAGCAGAGAGGAGCCAGAGCCCTATGTACATGCTGACGTCGCTGTTGGAGAGGTGTTGGTGCCCTGTTCATGTGATGTCGTGGCCGTCGGAGGAGCGCTTGAGCCCTGTAGAAGCACATCTGTTGGGGCTGTTGGGTCCTTGCTGACGTCTCCTTGCTTCCGTAAGGGGCTGATAACCGCCGTCGTCATGGAGCACGCGGGGTGCCATCATTACTTGTTTACCGGGGCGAGCCAGATGGGACGCTGGTCTTGTTCCCCGTAGCCTGAGCTAGCTAGGGGTAGGGTAATGATGTATCCCCTTGTAACGTGGTCGGTCCGAGCCCAAGGTCGGGCGAGGCGGTGACTCCTCCGAGGTCGAGGCTGAGTCCGAGCCCTGGGGTCGGTCGAGGCGAAGACCGTCTTCCGAGGTCGAGGTTGAGTCCGAGCCCTGGGGTCGGGCGAGGCGGAGACCGTCTTCCGGGGTTGAGGTTGAGTCCGAGCCCTAGGGTCGGGCGAGGCGGAGACCGTCTTCCGGGGTCGAGGTTGAGTCCGAGCCCTAGGGTCGGGCGAGGCGGATACCGTCTTCCGAGGCCGAGGCGGGGGCCGAGCCCTGGGGTCGGGCGAGCCGGAGCTTCATATGGCGCCTGAGGCTAGACTTGGCTGCTGTCAGCCTCACCCTGGAGGGTGGCACAGCAGTCGGAGCAGGGCAGGCGGCGCTGTTTTCCTGTCAGGTCAGTCAGTGGAGGGGCAAAATGACTGCGGTCACTTCGGCCCTGTCGACTGAGGAACGTGCGTCAGGATAAGGTGTCAGACGATCCTTGCATTGAATGCTCCTGCGATACGGTCAGTTGGCGAGGCGATCTGGCCAAGGTTGCTTCTCCGCGAAGCCTGCCCGAGCTGGGCCTCGGGCGAGTCGAAGGTGCGCCCGTTGCTTGAGGAGACCCTCGGGCGAGACGTGAATCCACCTGGGTCTGCTGTTCTTGCCTGAGGCTGGGCTCGGGCGAGGCGAGATCGTGTCCCTTGAGTGGGCGGAGCTTTGACCTATATTGCGCCCATCAGGCCTTTGCAGCTTTGTGCTAATGGTGGTTACCAGCCGAGTTTAGGAGTCTTGGGGGTACCCCTAATTATGGTCCCGACAGTGATGATATCAAACAAATAATCTAGGAGTATCTACACAAAGTACTCTACAACTTTGGTATTCAATGGATAATTAAATTTTGTCATCTATAAGTTCTAAAACATCTGACAATATAACTGACTGAATCTGTTTCACACAGCAACAATGTTAACTTCAAAATTCAATATCTCCCAAACTACTAAACCAAGAATTATACAATTCTGCTGGCGGTAAAAACTTTTATCCCTCTACAAAAGTCTCCATAGTTGGAAGAGCCAATTCGGCCATTTACTAGATGAAACCCGCCAGTGAATAGACCCGCTCATTTTTGACAAGTAAAAAGGAACAGCCACAGTGAAACAAACATAACTCGAGTTTCATAATTCATATGAACGCACTCTTTAACAATCTGGAAAGCTTATGAAATTATCTACAACTTATTTTACCAACCTAAAGTTTAATTCTGTTGATAAAATTGCCTAAAACTTAAGAGAACAGATTCTGCACAGAATTATGAGACTGAGAAACTGCTATAATCAAACTGCAATAACTTTCTGATTTAATGTCCGATTGAGGTGTTCTTCGTGGCCATGGAAAGATCTACAAATTGTCTACAACTCATATTTTTTTGAGGCCACTAAGACCACAGAAAACTGCCATGAACAAAAATTGTCGAATCTGCCATTCTGCAGAAACTAAATTCGAGATCAAAACCTAACCCCCACATCCAATCCAACGAAATTGCAGCACAATTACCAAAAGGAAAACAATATCACCTTGGAATCCTTTTCTTTCTTTCTTCTTCATACCACCAATCCACCAATGGAGACTGCAGCACACCAAAGGAGGAACCAGGGGGCGGCTAGGGTTTAGAGGGAGGTGGGTGCAACACCTTGGGGAGGAGAGGAGCGGCTGCAATGGGGGGGAGCTGCAAAAATGAGGGAAGTAGGGGGCGGCTGCTGCTATGAGGGAAGGGGAGGGGCGGCTAGGGTTTTTGAAAAGAGGAGTGAGCGATGCCCCCGATGCCCTTCTAGGAAACCGACGGCTCACAACCAAATCCCCCATCCATGCCCTGATTCAGACAAATGAATACTCAAATGATATCGTTTAAATGAGATCTTCACATCAGCGGACTCCGAACTTCCAATGGCCCACAACCATTTCCCCACATCCACGCACCGAAGATCAACTTTTGGTCAACATTTTTTTGGGATATTACAGTCGCGTTCTTCCAGTTTAACTAGATCTAGTTACAACATCACGAAAACGATAAGTTATACCCACCCTCTACTTTCCTTAGCTAATGTTGAACACCAGAAGTCTAACAAAGTTTAGAATCATTAGTATAAGACATCTAATTTTGGGAATAAGGATAGAAGCACATCAAGTTTCTAAACCACCCGACCGAACTACTATGCATAACCCACCAACTAATTAAAATGTCATACTACTTGATTTAATAAGTAGAATATCACCAACATTATGTAAGTCCACTCGACTACAACTTTAGAAGCAAAAGACCTGAAGTGCTTATACCCATCTTTTATTATGTAGATTTCAGATTTCAATTAGAATATCTATCGATATTAGTCGACTCCAAATTCTTGGAGAAACTAGTAATATTCAACCATGACGTTTACTCGGCCACTAACATAGAACATGACGACTACTGCAACAATTTATCGACCCCATCACACAATTGCAGGGCGTCTACTTATTAACACGGGAATGCACTCGTACTGCATAAATAGAATCACTTCAAATATACTAGATCTATACATCCATCAAGGTACTTCTCGCCTAACAATATTTTCATCAACCTAAATCCTTAAAATTATTTACACATCTTCTACTACAGGATTTTTCTTGGATTTCCAACAGATGCCGGCTCGTCGATGTTACTCAACAATTAGCCAAGACACCTAATCGACCACTAAATATCATATAATGGCTCCCACATCGGGAAATTGACTCCAAATATCGACAAAATACATCCAAAGAAATTTAATCAACATCTATATGCCAGACCTTAGAAACGCTAGTCCTATAATTTATTTTATTAATTCGATCACATAATTTGGATATGTCTACCCTTACCCTTCATATGAATCGCATCTAAAATCCTGATTTCAACACACGTATACTAAATCAATAAAATCATCGCGTTCAACAATTTCATTTGATCCATCAACCCAATCAACTAATAAAAAATAAAAATAGTGAATCAGCTTTCCTAAAACCAACTTGGAATTCGCTGAAACGACGACGAGACAGAGACCTCCAGGGTCGAGCGTGACAGGTAGCTTCAGAGTTCAACGCAAGTAGCGCACAATTGGAAGATAGATCGTCGGGGTCGACGAGCATGACGCGGACACGACGGGTATTGAAAACGAGGAGCAAATGGGGCTGCTGCAAGGTCTGAGCGCGATGGGAAGGGTGCTGTAGAGCTCGACGGCGAACGACGTGACAACAAGCACATAGGGCGTGGGACACACGACATGGATAAAGGACGAGTGTTGGGGTTGTCAACTCGTCGCGTGACCGGGTGACGACGATGAACTCTGGGTTCAAACCATTCGTCGAGCACCCGGCGAGCACCAGCGTGGAGGGTGACCCCGGCGAGCACAGCGAGGCAGAATTGGGTTAGCGTGCGACGGCATAGTGAGCGCGGGCAGGGACGAACAGCTCATGACTAAGCGATGGCGAGCACGAGACCGAAGCGTGCTGTACGTCAGCGATTGACGAGGACTGAAGACCGGCGACGAGGATCCTAAGAACGAGCGCCGCGGCCACGGGCACGAAAAATTGATGGCGAGTCGGGAGACATGCCAAAACCCTGGGTGCGATGGCGGCCGGCACCAGAGCTCACGGCGAGGAGACCCGCACCATGGATCCGAGCACGAGAAGGTAAGCTACAGCTTGGGGTCGAGCAGCGAGCTCCCCGTGAGGAGAGGGTGGCTGCTGCCGAGGGGAGCAAAGAACGACGCCAGAGGCTCGACGAGCTGGAGCAGGGCGCATGACGGCTTGAGGCGAGCGCCATGGGAACGATTTTGAGGGGGAGAGGGCGAGCGCATGGCTAAGGAGGTGTGGCCATGGGATTTAAGACGAGGGAGGAGCGCACGTGGGAACAGGGAGCAGAGGCGTGCCATGGATGGACAGAGGGTGCTGGGCTGCGACTTGCTGGAGACCAGTGAGAGGCGTCGAGGCTTCTTGGGACCTGCGGACGGATGAGGAGGGCTAGAGATGAGCACGGCTTGGAGGGAGATGGAAGACAAGGAGCTAGAGATGAACACCAAGGATCGGCCAGGGAGATGAATCACTAGCGATGGATAAGGCTGCAGATATAGATGTCCAATAAGCACGAGGCCCATGAGCCCGGCACGAAACCCGTTGTTTGGGCCCGGTCCGAGCCCGGCATGGCCCGGTTCTATGCGGGTCCGGGCCGGCCCGACACGAATAAGCGGGCCGGGCTCGGACAAGAAACTAGGCACGGTGGGCTAGCCCGGCACGGCCCGGTTCTATGCGGGCCCGAGCCGGCCCGACACGAATAAGCGGGCCGGGCTCGGACAAGAAACTAGGCACAGTGGGCTAGCCCGGCACGGCCCGTTTATCTCTAAGCCCGTTAAGCCCGCTTTTTTACACTAAAATGTACTTACCGGCCCGCATAGCCCGTTTTTTTGTGCTAAACGGGCCGGTCCGACCCGTTTTTTGTGCTAAATGGGCCGGCCCGGCCCGTTTAGGCCCGCTGTGGGCCGGGCTCGGACAGTAAATTGAGCCCGCGTGCCTAGACGGCCCGACCCATTTTTCTAACCGTGCCTGGTGGGTCGGGCCCAAAACGGGCCGGGCTTCACCGGGCCCGGGCCGGGCCGGGCGGTCCATTTGGACATCTCTAGCTGCAGACCATGCGCAGTGAGAAAAAAATCAGGAGGAAGGGGGCGGCGGTAGATAAGGATAGGAGAAAGATATTTTCAGATTTTCTTTTTCCCATTTTTTACAACAACGATACAAATGAATATGGGTTCCAGGATTAGGGTTTAAAAGAGACATAAATAGGTTGGATCAAAACAATATCAGATACAAAAATTTAGATAGAATTTGATTTGGTGAATACTCTCGGAATCAAATGAATTTTTACTAGTTATTTATATCCGAAGATTTGGATCTGGGCGAGAAACACATGGACCAAACCAAACGAGATCAGCTTCGATATTTTAGACTATATTTAATCTAGTCAAATTTTTACGAGTGCCACGTGCTATCGGTCATTTGACTAAAGAACGATTCGATTAATGAGCTGACGCATTGTTTTTCTCACACAACACGTAAAGAGACAGATCCAAAATAATATCGGCTTCAATACTTCAGATGATATTTGATGCAGCTGAAATCGGACAAATATTTATCTGCCATTTGAACCTATTTGATTTCTCCGTCGAGGATAATTTTTTGGAAACCAACCATGATTATAAACCTTCAGACACGATATCTCTCTTGACGAGAGGGGACTAAATTATTTGGCACTCAAAACTTTAGTCGTCGAGTTCTATTTAATCTATTTGGGATGAAATCAGAGGACTGGACTAAATTTTCAAATTCGTCTTTGCGCGAGCGATGAATTTTAAATAATCACCAGACTCGCCAATTTTTGGAACAATTATGTTCCAAACATCACGAAAATTTAGGAAAAGCCCGGATAGATAAAGATAAAAATAATTTCGAACTCGCGATAGACAAAACAGATTAAGACAGAGACTGTTATTATCCCATGCTTAAATCCATACTCGTTGTTAAATGTATAGTAACACCTAGGGTGTTACAGCCCTCCTCCTTAGAAGAATCTCGTCCCGAGATTCGGAGCGAAAGACTTTTAAGAGTAGAGAAGCATGTAACTCCTATCCATATCAACGATAATATAAGGCAGTTCCAAGCAAAGGCGAGTGTCTGAGGAGGTTGTGTAACGCCCCGAATTTTGCAGTCGAATTTTTTCTTTTCTTTACTCGCCAAAATTCGGGCGTTACCTTTCCTTTTCTTTTTCCCTCGCTAAACCTTGACCTTTTCCAAAGTTCTAGCGGGATTCGGTTTGGATTTCCCGTGTAAGAAAAACCCTAAATGCTTTATGTTGCTCGATGCACCATGCCGAACCTTGCATTTCCTTTGATTGCTTTGAAAGTGCAAATGCATTCATGTAGAAGAATCGGATTTCGAAAATGTTTTCTTTCTCTTTTCTTTCTCTTTTCTCTCTCTCTTCCTTTTTTTTTCTCTCTCCCGCGCCGTGGGCCGACCCCGGCCGGCCCAGCCGCCCCTGCGCGCCCCCCCCTGGGCCCAATAGGCCCAACCGCCCCCCCCCACCTCCCCTTTTTCCCCAAACCCTCTCCCTCTCCCTCTCATTTTCTCTCATTTTCTCTCCCTCTCCCTAAGCCGCCGCCCCTACCCCTGCCCTAAGCCGCCGCCGCCCCCTGCCCAACCGCCGCCCTCGGCCGCCCCTGCCGCCGGCCGCCCCTCGCCGTCGCGCCCCTCCCCGGTGAGCTCCCCCTCCCCCTCTCCTCCCTCCCCCATCCCCTCTCCCCTTTCCCCATGGCCGGTTCGGCCGCCTCCCTGCCCGCCGGTTCGGCCGCCCCGCCCCCCGGCTCGGCCGCCCCCTGCGCTGCCTCCCTGCCCGCCGGTTCGGCCGCCCCGCCCCCCGGCTCGGCCGCCCCCTGCGCCGCCCCCTGCCCCGCCGGTTCGGCCGCCCCCCCCCCCCCCCGGCTCGGCCGCCCCCTGCGCCGCCTCCCTGCCCGCCGGTTCAGCCGCCCGCGCCCGCGCCCCGCCTAGGGCCGGTTCAACCGCCCTAGGGCCGGTTCAACCGCCCCCCCCCTTCTGTTTTTTTTATTTTTTTTTATTATTTTATTTTATTTACTTTCTGTAATCATAATTACTGTATTTTAAGTAGGCTAATCACTGTTCATGCTATGGGAAAATAGGAAGTTTAATTTAAAATTCCGTTATGCTATTGATGCACGTAGTTAATTGTTTACCCTGTGCAATGTTGATCAACTAAAAGTGATTAGGTTTCCATTAGTGTATATGTAACAGAATTCTTTTGTTAAAAACCAATTGTGTCATTAGTGCATAAGATTTAACCCCCCCTGCGAGACCTTTCCCGTTTCTTTCTAACCATAACAAATGCGTTATCGAATGTCATACTTGATGCATATTCGCTTTATTTGTTATCTTGTATGGTGTACTGTTCTTTTGTATTAAATATGTGGATGTATGTATGTATGTTTGCGCTCGCATAGAGAACGATCCGGTCGAAGAGCCCGAGGAATTCGCAGGAGAAGCCCCTGAGCAGCAGTCGTTTGGTGGAGGCAAGTGTCCTTTGACCTATCTATGTCCTATTCATTCTTTAATTCACCTCCCGCTTTACACATTTATACCTAAGGATTGACTAGCTTTTGTTATCCATGTCCTTGTTTACCTATTTGGGTCGGATTATTACTACTTAGTCTGATGCTATTGCTCAACTCTAATCAATGAACATGATGTGATTATCTATGATACGCTGTTTTCCCGCTCTTCTTTATGATTATACTTGTGGTTTTCAAGGGGACTCGAGCGGTTTCTCGAGTGCCTCTCCGTAAGGACCTGTTCTATGGATGACCGCCCGGGAAAACAGTGCAACCATGAGGGTGGAATGGGGTGCCCTTAGCTGAATAATTAGAGGATCCGGGGTGTAGTTCACTTAGCCGTCGTGCCGTCAATGGGGCTCGGTGTATGCGGCTCGCTCTGCCAAGTTTGGGTTCGCCCCTTGGGGAGGAGTGCGGTGCATTTAGGAAACCTAACGGGTGGCTACAGCCCCGGGGAATCTTTGTAAAGGCTTCGTAGTGATGCCCTGCTGGATCACCTTGGTAGTGATCAATGGAGAGTCATGATCTCCGGGCAGAATGGGAATCACGGCTTGTGGGTAAAGTGCACAACCTCTGCAGAGTGTTATGAAACTGATATATCAGCCGTGCTCGCGGTTATGAGCGGCCAAGGGAGCTCCAATGATTAGTGGTACTTGATCAGAGATATTGTGGTACAGGTGGTTATGAGACTGTTGAATCTGGTTATGATTATGGTGCTGGTAAGTGGTATTCTTTCCGTTTGGAAAGGATACATTGGGCTAATAACTTGGGTTAATGTTAAAACCTGGCTTTCTACTAGTAAGTAATAACCTGACCAACTAAAAGCAACTGCTTGACTTATCCCCACATAAAGCTAGTCCACTACAGCCAAACAGGATACTTGCTGAGTATGTTGATGTGTACTCACCCTTGCTCTACACACCAAACCCCCCCCCCCCCCAGGTTGTCAGCATTGCAACCACTGCTCAGGCGAAGATGAAGCTGTGGAAGGAGACTTCCAGGAGTTCCAAGATTACGACGAGTTCTAGGTGTGGGTTAGCGGCAACCCCCAGTCGGCTGCCTGTGAAGGCCGCGTTATCTACGTTTCTTTTCCGCACTTTGATTTATTGTAAGAACTATATGGACGTCTCAGACGTATGATGTAATCGACTATTATTTCCCCTTTTAATATTATTTTGAGCACTGTGTGATGATGTCCATATTATGTAACTGCTGTGTACGTGAATAACTGATCCTGGCACGTACATGGTTCGCATTCGGTTTGCCTTCTAAAAACCGGGTGTGACATAAGTGGTATCAAAGCCGTGCTGACTGTAGGACCGCTAACCTAGAGTAGAATGGTCGTTCTAAGGATTATAGACCTCTGTCTCTTCCTTGACTTTGATATCCCTTCAAAAGTTGGTCCTACTGACCAAACCTATGTTCTACTATATACTATACCTTGCTAAAAATCATGTTTTATTCCAATCCTTCATTTACTTATGATTCATTACTTGCTGGTCATATTAATTCTGTTCTCACCCTTTTGCTTGCGATGTCTTTTGTAGATGGCTCGACTTAGACACACTGCACGAAAGTCAGTCATCCCCTTCTTACCCTCCCGTCTTGCTGAGCGTCCGCTTCGCCGTCCCGTGGCCGGACAGTCCAGCCACTTGGAGAGACTACACCACCGCCTGCGTGAGGAGCAGGAACGTCGACGACAGGAGCAGCGGAGCTCTTCCCTCTCGCTCCACCAGGAGATAGAGTCTGTGAGGAGCTGCTCCCCTGTGCTTTCTCTGGAGCCGCCCCCTGCACCACCACTGGGCGCCCCAGCTTCTGGAGTAGCTGCTGGGGGAGACCCAGACGACGGAGGAGGCGACGACAGCTCGAGCCACGACACCGACTTCTCTGCTAATCCTGAGCCGGAAGGATGGGTTGCTCGACCCATCACTCGCGACGCTGCTCGCGGGTGTCACTTCCATGATGCGCTCGACACCCTGCTACGTCGGGCATTTGACCGGCATACTTGGTCCGTCGAGTATCGCTGTGTGGTCTACCAGCATAGTCGCGGGGTCTACCCGGACCGCTGGGAGGCGACTTGCTTGGTGCGCTGCCCGGAGGACAGTCTCCAGGGTGCAGAGGCCTGTTCAGAGCACTATTCTATCTCTGAGCGGGACTCAGCTGAGGCAGCCATGCAAGATGCTGCACGGCGTGCGCTTTCGCACTACTGCTCGGTTTTCGGTGGGGCAGCTGACGGTCTTGACCTGAAGTATTACCCCCGCCGTTCATCTGGCAGCACAGGAGGCGTGATTGTCTCACCCGTCGGTGAGGGCAATCCTAGGTTGAGCAGCACAGTCAACCTAGCCGCCGTGCTAAACACGGAGCTGGACCATGCATTAGACGAGCTGAGTAGGGCTCGTGCTGAGATCGCCCTGCTGCGGGCTGAGCGCGCGGAACGTCGTTTTCTGGACGGTGGATCCCCCGCTCCCGTTGGGACTCAGCACCCGTACCGCTCACCTCAGCGTGGACACCAGTCTTATGGCAATCCCGCCTGCAAGACCAAGATCAACCTAGAACCATAGATCGTTAGAGTTGGATCTTGTAATTAATACGAAATATATACATGGAAGCTTCAGTCTTAGCGTTAGCCTCGATCTTAGTTAGTTTTAGTTAGACAGGGTAGTTTGCTATATCCTGTGCATCTATGTTTGTCATGATGAACTATGTTTGGTTTGGATCTTTGTAATGATTGTCACCAGAGTGTGGGTATCCCCTGCATTTTGGTTTACATACTATGTCAATAAAGTTAGTTATATAGTTGGGAAACCCATTATTCTCCTTTCCTCTTTATCTGAGAAGCTGTGTGGTCTGTGTTGGAGATCAGTGAAGATGCTCATCTGTTCAGTGCTGTTGGAGAATTCTATACTCTTTTCTTATGCTGCAAGCTTTGCCAGATCAGTTCTGATGTGTGGTTGCGTTCTGCAGATGTCAGAGAACAGGCGTAGAGGAGGAAGGCGTGCTCAGCAGGAGCGAGCCGCTCCGCAGGATGAGGTGCCCCAGCAGCAGCACCTGCCGCCCCCGCCCCCGATGTCGATTGAGCAGATGTTTCTGATGCAGACTCAGGCAGTTCAAGCTATCGGTCAGACTCTGGCCGCCATTCAGCAGCAGCAGCAGCAGCAGCAGCAAGCACCACCCCAGCCTCAGATGCCTCAGATGCCTAGAGATAAGCGTGCTGAATTCATGAGAGGTCATCCACCAACGTTCGCTCACTCTTCTGACCCCATGGATGCTGAAGATTGGCTGCGCACTGTGGAGCGGGAGTTGCATACCGCTCAGTGCGATGACAGGGAGAAAGTTCTGTATGGTCCCCGTCTGTTGAGAGGAGCAGCCCAGTCATGGTGGGAGTCTTACCTCGCCACCCATGCCAACCCCGACACCATCACCTGGGAAGAATTCAGGGGTAGCTTTCGTCAGTACCATGTTCCTGCAGGTCTGATGACAGTGAAGAAGGAGGAGTTCCTGGCCCTTAAGCAAGGGTCATCGTCTGTCAGTGAGTATCGGGACAGGTTTCTGCAATTGTCTCGCTACGCTCCCGAAGATGTCAATACCGACGCCAAGCGACAGTACCGTTTCCTGAGAGGCTTGGTTGACCCTCTGCAGTATCAGCTGATGAATCACACCTTCCCGACATTCCAGCACCTGATTGACAGAGCAATCATGACAGAAAGGAAGCGCAAGGAGATGGAAGATCGTAAGCGCAAGATCAGTGGACCCCAGCCTGGAAGCAGCAGCCGTCCCCGTTTCTCAGGCAATCAACCTCAGCAGTTCAGGCAGAACCAGCGTCCACCTCAGCAGCATCAGCAGCGTCAGCAGTATCAGCAGTTTCAAAGGCAGTACCCTCAGAATCAGTACCAGAACCGTCAGAGCAATCAGTCAGGAGGTCAGTTTCAGAAGCAGAATCAGCAAGCACCTCGTCTTCCTGCCCCAGCAAATCAGCAGAACAGTCAGGCAGCACCAGCTCAAGTTGGAAACAGGGCATGTTTCCACTGTGGAGAGCAAGGCCACTGGGTGATGCAATGTCCGAAGAAGGCAGCCCAGCAGCAGTCAGGCCCCAATGCCCCAGCAAAGCAGAATGTGCCTCAGCCTGGAGCAGGCAATCGCTCTCAGCAGCGCTATAATCATGGAAGATTGAATCACTTGGAAGCTGAAGCAGTTCAGGAGACCCCCGGCATGACAGTAGGTATGTTCCCAGTCGATTCCCATATTGCAGAAGTGTTATTTGATACTGGAGCAACACATTCTTTCATTACTGCATCATGGGTAGAAGCACATAATCTTCCAACTACTACCATGTTAACCCCCATTCAAATTGACTTAGCCGGTGGTAGAATTCGAGCTGATAGCATTTGTTTAAATGTAAGTGTGGAAATAAGGGGGATAGCGTTTCCCGCCAACCTTATAGTAATGGGTACTCAGGGAATAGATGTCATCCTAGGGATGAATTGGTTAGATAAGTATCAGGCAGTTATCAGTTGTGATAAAAGGACCATCAAGTTGGTGTCCCCACTAGGAGAGGAAGTGGTGACCGAGTTAGTCCCGCCTGAGCCAAAGAAAGGAAGTTGTTATCAGATGGCTGTTGATAGCAGTGAAGCAGACCCAATTGAGAGTATCAAGGTTGTGTCTGAATTCCCAGATGTGTTTCCAAAGGATTTACCGGGTATGCCACCAGAGCGGAAAGTTGAATTTGCTATAGAGCTTCTTCCTGGAACCGCCCCCATCTCTAAGAGAGCTTACAGAATATCTGGACCAGAGTTGGATGAACTTAAGAAGCAAATTGATGAGCTGTCAGAGAAAGGTTACATCCGGCCAAGCACCTCGCCTTGGGCCGCCCCTGTCTTGTTTGTGGAGAAGAAAGATGGTACTAAGAGGATGTGTATCGATTATCGAGCTTTGAATGAAGTCACGATCAAGAACAAGTATCCCTTGCCCAGAATAGAAGATCTGTTCGACCAGTTGAGAGGAGCCAGTGTGTTCTCCAAGATCGATCTGAGGTCAGGTTATCATCAGCTCAGGATCCGACCTTCGGACATTCCGAAGACGGCATTCATTACCAAGTATGGTTTATATGAGTTCACAGTGATGTCTTTTGGTTTGACCAATGCGCCAGCATTCTTTATGAACTTGATGAACAGTGTATTCATGGATTATCTTGATAAGTTCGTGGTGGTATTCATTGATGACATTCTGGTTTATTCTCAAAGTGAAGAAGAGCATGCCGATCATTTGAGGATGGTGTTGCAGAGATTGCGAGAGCACCAGTTGTATGCAAAGTTGAGCAAGTGTGAGTTCTGGATCAGTGAAGTCCTGTTCTTGGGTCACATAATCAACAAAGAAGGATTGGCTGTGGATCCGAAGAAAGTGGCAGACATTCTGAACTGGAAAGCACCAACAGATGCTAGAGGAATCAAGAGCTTCATTGGAATGGCCGGATATTATCGGCGATTCATTGAAGGGTTTTCGAAGATTGCGAAGCCAATGACAGCGTTGCTAGGCAACAAGGTTGAGTTCAAGTGGACCCAGAAATGCCAAGAGGCCTTTGAAGCGCTGAAAGAGAAGTTGACAACAGCGCCTGTCCTAGTCTTGCCTGATGTGCACAAGCCCTTCTCGGTGTATTGTGATGCTTGTTACACAGGTTTGGGATGTGTGTTGATGCAAGAGGGAAGAGTTGTGGCTTACTCGTCCCGACAGCTGAAGGTTCATGAGAAGAATTACCCAATCCATGATCTAGAGTTGGCAGCAGTGGTTCACGCACTGAAGACATGGAGGCACTATTTGTATGGACAGAAATGCGATGTTTACACAGACCACAAGAGTCTGAAGTACATATTCACTCAGTCAGAATTGAACATGAGGCAACGAAGATGGTTAGAATTGATCAAAGACTATGAGTTGGAGATTCATTACCATCCAGGCAAAGCAAACGTAGTGGCAGATGCTTTGAGCAGAAAGAGTCAAGTCAATCTGATGGTTGCTCGCCCGATGCCTTATGAGTTGGCCAAGGAGTTTGACAGGTTGAGTCTCGGATTTCTGAACAATTCGCGAGGAGTCACAGTTGAATTGGAACCTACCTTGGAGCGCGAAATCAAAGAAGCGCAGAAAAATGATGAGAAGATCAGTGAGATTCGGCGATTGATTCTAGATGGCAAAGGCAAAGACTTTCGAGAAGATGCAGAAGGCGTGATATGGTTCAAAGACCGCTTGTGTGTTCCCAATGTCCAGTCTATTCGGGAGTTGATTCTTAAGGAAGCTCATGAGACAGCCTATTCGATTCACCCTGGCAGTGAGAAGATGTATCAGGATCTGAAGAAGAAATTCTGGTGGTACGGAATGAAAAGGGAAATCGCAGAGCATGTGGCTATGTGCGATAGTTGTCGAAGAATTAAGGCAGAACACCAGAGACCAGCTGGATTGTTGCAACCGTTGCAGATCCCTCAGTGGAAATGGGATGAAATTGGCATGGATTTCATAGTCGGATTGCCTCGCACTCGAGCCGGCTACGATTCCATTTGGGTAGTAGTGGACCGCTTGACCAAGTCAGCCCACTTCATACCTGTCAAGACCAACTACAACAGTGCAGTATTGGCAGAATTGTATATGTCTCGGATCGTTTGTCTTCATGGTGTGCCAAAGAAGATAGTGTCAGACAGAGGAACGCAGTTCACCTCTCATTTCTGGCAGCAGTTGCATGAAGCCTTGGGCACGCATCTGAATTTCAGTTCAGCTTATCACCCGCAGACAGATGGTCAGACTGAAAGAACCAATCAAATTCTTGAAGATATGTTGAGAGCCTGTGCGTTGCAAGATCAGTCCGGATGGGACAAGCGATTGCCTTATGCAGAGTTTTCCTATAACAACAGTTATCAGGCCAGTTTGAAGATGTCACCATTTCAGGCGCTCTATGGAAGGAGTTGTAGAACTCCGTTGCAATGGGATCAGCCTGGAGAGAAGCAAGTGTTTGGGCCAGACATTTTGCTTGAAGCCGAAGAGAACATCAAGATGGTCCGAGAGAATCTGAAGATAGCGCAATCAAGGCAGCGAAGCTATGCAGACACAAGAAGAAGAGAGCTGAGTTTCGAAGTCGGAGACTTTGTCTATCTGAAAGTGTCACCGATCAGAGGAGTCAGAAGATTCGGAGTGAAAGGCAAGCTAGCACCCCGCTACATTGGTCCGTATCAGATTCTTGCAAGACGTGGAGAAGTGGCTTATCAGCTCAGTTTGCCAGAGAATTTGTCTGCTGTGCATGATGTCTTTCATGTGTCTCAGTTGAAGAAGTGCTTGCGTATGCCAGAAGAGCAGTTGCCAGTGGAAGGTCTTGAAGTCCAGGAGGACTTGACCTACGTTGAGAAGCCAGCTCAGATCCTTGAGGTTGCAGATAGAGTCACCCGAAGGAAGACCGTCAGGATGTGCAAAGTCAGATGGAGTCACCACTCTGAGGAAGAAGCAACCTGGGAGCGTGAAGATGATCTGATGGCCAAGTACCCGGAGCTCTTTGCTAGCCAGCCCTGAATCTCGAGGGCGAGATTCTTTTAAGGGGGATAGGTTTGTAACGCCCCGAATTTTGCAGTCGAATTTTTTCTTTTCTTTACTCGCCAAAATTCGGGCGTTACCTTTCCTTTTCTTTTTCCCTCGCTAAACCTTGACCTTTTCCAAAGTTCTAGCGGGATTCGGTTTGGATTTCCCGTGTAAGAAAAACCCTAAATGCTTTATGTTGCTCGATGCACCATGCCGAACCTTGCATTTCCTTTGATTGCTTTGAAAGTGCAAATGCATTCATGTAGAAGAATCGGATTTCGAAAATGTTTTCTTTCTCTTTTCTTTCTCTTTTCTCTCTCTCTTCCTTTTTTTTTTCTCTCTCCCGCGCCGTGGGCCGACCCCGGCCGGCCCAGCCGCCCCTGCGCGCCCCCCCCTGGGCCCAATAGGCCCAACCGCCCCCCCCCACCTCCCCTTTTTCCCCAAACCCTCTCCCTCTCCCTCTCATTTTCTCTCATTTTCTCTCCCTCTCCCTAAGCCGCCGCCCCTACCCCTGCCCTAAGCCGCCGCCGCCCCCTGCCCAACCGCCGCCCTCGGCCGCCCCTGCCGCCGGCCGCCCCTCGCCGTCGCGCCCCTCCCCGGTGAGCTCCCCCTCCCCCTCTCCTCCCTCCCCCATCCCCTCTCCCCTTTCCCCATGGCCGGTTCGGCCGCCTCCCTGCCCGCCGGTTCGGCCGCCCCGCCCCCCGGCTCGGCCGCCCCCTGCGCCGCCTCCCTGCCCGCCGGTTCGGCCGCCCCGCCCCCCGGCTCGGCCGCCCCCTGCGCCGCCCCCTGCCCCGCCGGTTCGGCCGCCCCCCCCCCCGGCTCGGCCGCCCCCTGCGCCGCCTCCCTGCCCGCCGGTTCAGCCGCCCGCGCCCGCGCCCCGCCTAGGGCCGGTTCAACCGCCCTAGGGCCGGTTCAACCGCCCCCCCCCTTCTGTTTTTTTTTTTTTTTTTATTATTTTATTTTATTTACTTTCTGTAATCATAATTACTGTATTTTAAGTAGGCTAATCACTGTTCATGCTATGGGAAAATAGGAAGTTTAATTTAAAATTCCGTTATGCTATTGATGCACGTAGTTAATTGTTTACCCTGTGCAATGTTGATCAACTAAAAGTGATTAGGTTTCCATTAGTGTATATGTAACAGAATTCTTTTGTTAAAAACCAATTGTGTCATTAGTGCATAAGATTTAACCCCCCCTGCGAGACCTTTCCCGTTTCTTTCTAACCATAACAAATGCGTTATCGAATGTCATACTTGATGCATATTCGCTTTATTTGTTATCTTGTATGGTGTACTGTTCTTTTGTATTAAATATGTGGATGTATGTATGTATGTTTGCGCTCGCATAGAGAACGATCCGGTCGAAGAGCCCGAGGAATTCGCAGGAGAAGCCCCTGAGCAGCAGTCGTTTGGTGGAGGCAAGTGTCCTTTGACCTATCTATGTCCTATTCATTCTTTAATTCACCTCCCGCTTTACACATTTATACCTAAGGATTGACTAGCTTTTGTTATCCATGTCCTTGTTTACCTATTTGGGTCGGATTATTACTACTTAGTCTGATGCTATTGCTCAACTCTAATCAATGAACATGATGTGATTATCTATGATACGCTGTTTTCCCGCTCTTCTTTATGATTATACTTGTGGTTTTCAAGGGGACTCGAGCGGTTTCTCGAGTGCCTCTCCGTAAGGACCTGTTCTATGGATGACCGCCCGGGAAAACAGTGCAACCATGAGGGTGGAATGGGGTGCCCTTAGCTGAATAATTAGAGGATCCGGGGTGTAGTTCACTTAGCCGTCGTGCCGTCAATGGGGCTCGGTGTATGCGGCTCGCTCTGCCAAGTTTGGGTTCGCCCCTTGGGGAGGAGTGCGGTGCATTTAGGAAACCTAACGGGTGGCTACAGCCCCGGGGAATCTTTGTAAAGGCTTCGTAGTGATGCCCTGCTGGATCACCTTGGTAGTGATCAATGGAGAGTCATGATCTCCGGGCAGAATGGGAATCACGGCTTGTGGGTAAAGTGCACAACCTCTGCAGAGTGTTATGAAACTGATATATCAGCCGTGCTCGCGGTTATGAGCGGCCAAGGGAGCTCCAATGATTAGTGGTACTTGATCAGAGATATTGTGGTACAGGTGGTTATGAGACTGTTGAATCTGGTTATGATTATGGTGCTGGTAAGTGGTATTCTTTCCGTTTGGAAAGGATACATTGGGCTAATAACTTGGGTTAATGTTAAAACCTGGCTTTCTACTAGTAAGTAATAACCTGACCAACTAAAAGCAACTGCTTGACTTATCCCCACATAAAGCTAGTCCACTACAGCCAAACAGGATACTTGCTGAGTATGTTGATGTGTACTCACCCTTGCTCTACACACCAAACCCCCCCCCCCCCCAGGTTGTCAGCATTGCAACCACTGCTCAGGCGAAGATGAAGCTGTGGAAGGAGACTTCCAGGAGTTCCAAGATTACGACGAGTTCTAGGTGTGGGTTAGCGGCAACCCCCAGTCGGCTGCCTGTGAAGGCCGCGTTATCTACGTTTCTTTTCCGCACTTTGATTTATTGTAAGAACTATATGGACGTCTCAGACGTATGATGTAATCGACTATTATTTCCCCTTTTAATATTATTTTGAGCACTGTGTGATGATGTCCATATTATGTAACTGCTGTGTACGTGAATAACTGATCCTGGCACGTACATGGTTCGCATTCGGTTTGCCTTCTAAAAACCGGGTGTGACAGGTTGTTTCTCTAGTGGATATAACATATATCGCCTTAAGCTAATCTAAAGATGTCCATATCAATAGAGACGATGTCTGCCAGAAGAACACATAAGGTTCCATGTGTGCAGTTTGCTTTTTCTGATAACACTGTACTATCTGAGTCTGTTGAGCGAGCTGTAGATATGCGACTTCTTCCAAATAGAACTAGATGCAACCTCTTGGGTAAAACATACAAAAAGAGGTTTACCAACAAGTGGTCATTGGAAATTCATGGCACACGAGACAAGGGTGGATGTCGAGCAACATCGTGGTTGACGCGTGGTTAGCAAGAGAGTCCAAGTCCATAAAAGATGATAGAAGCCTGAGAAAACATCAATGACGGGATCCGTAGATGTTGACTTTGCAATCAATCCACCTTATCACGTGTTGAGCATGGCTCGACTTGATCACACATGTTAGAAAATCACATGTGAGGCAATCAAGGCTCGACCAAAGTGATGATTAGGTGGTTATCAGTCGACTTAACTTGATTGTTGTAAGTACTTCTCTAGGATGGGTTGAATTAAAGTGAGTTTAGGCAACTCGATAAAATGATCTGTAAAATCAACCTTTGTTCATTGGGCAGTTACAAGTTAGTAAAACCAACTTGTTGAACTACTTTTGACATTGAGTAGGCTTTCTCATTACCCATCAGCAAACCAGGGTTGAGAATTTCACATTTGTTAACAGTTGATCATGCATTTGGGTAGAAATCCATTTGGTCAGGTTGTTCATCCGTTTCTTCATGTGAGATGAAATGACTTGGTCCAGAAATACATGAATTAAATAAGAGAGCGAATGGACAAACTCCCGCATTTTAGCAGCGGGGGAAGCAAATCTCCATTTTGATTAGAAAGACTAATCAATTGTCTCTCAATATTAAAAAGCTCCAAGGCTTCATCTTTACAACAAAGGATGCAAAGGGAACTTGTATGTGTACAATCACCACCAAAGTCATGAGAAAAGAGATCACACATGAAAGGGGTGATTTTACCACACGATTAAATACAAATAGGTTTCGATTTTTGATAGACTTCTGAATGGTAGAAAATTCATAAGGAATACATCAAAGTTAGATACCCTTCTGATCCAACAGTGATGGCATAGGTGGCTTGATCATTTCACAAACAACATAGAAATTGTCTCAAGGGATGGTCCACGGAAAATAACACATGAGTGTAATTCCATAATGGATCATGACTAGAGACCTCAATACCGGCATGCGCCAAGCAGCAAAATCCTGTGTGCGCATTCATAGGAGGCTCTCAGTTTCGCCGCGGCACCATAAGTCCTTAATCATGACACCATTACTAAATTGACACCAATAATGAATCTCATGTGGTAAGAACAATTTTTGCAGAGATAACATATCGATATAGTCTCATAATGGATTATGACTACTAACTGTGATACCAGCGCGTGCCAAGTAGTTCAACCATGTGTTGATCACCCACAGGAGGCCCTCGGTTTCGTAGCGGCACCTTCGGTTTTAATCATAATAGCATTACCAGACATAACCAATAAGAAATCTCACGTGATACAAATAGATTGAGTAAGGGTGAAAATATACAAAGAGACTCTACCTGTCAAAATAATTACAAGTAGAAAGTCAAATAAATCATGGCCCGATGAAATGAACAAGGCATGGCCATTACCTAAATTGGTTGATGAGGGAGTATGATGGGAGACTATTATTTCAGCCCCAAACATATTTCTATGCCCATCGCAGAGATTACAAGGTTAAGTATTAATATCTATTAGATACAAAGGGAAAACAATCATAAGATTATGTTGGTATGCCTTCGATAGATATGAGGTAACCAAAGACATCAAACTCAAGAAAATGATCGGACATGTCTTTTCTAGGTCAGATTGACAAAGCAACGATATGGTCCTCAAGAAGAGGCAAACTAGAATAGAGATATTAGCCTGAGCCAATCGAACATGGGCATGATCTAGGATGGAAATATGACCACAAAAGAGTCACATATTAATCATCTAGAACATAGACTCGGGATCCTTATTTTAAGTCTGCGTGCATTTTATGACCAACAAACAGATTACCTAAGCTCCATTTGCATGGGCTTGGTCATGGGGTGATAATGGAAAATTCAAATTTAGGTCATGGTTCACTAAATAAGAACATGGCCTAGTTTTAGGTTTAGGCAAACAAGTCACAAACATTCTATCAGCATATCAAATACAAGAGCAGACACCATTTGCACTAATGGTCAAATTAAGAAAAGCTAGAAGCCATCTAAACATGTATCTCTCAGACACCACATTAGTTACAATCACCAAGTATTGGAACAAAGGTGAGAGAAGCATATTGGCACACAAACAACAAACATGATGCAACAAGCAGGATGCATGCTCGTCCTATGCGTCCTCACAAATTTTTGCCAATCTAATGTGGCAATAGTGTTCTATATCGGTGGCATACTTACGTCTCTCTCGGTAATTTGCTAGTCGTCAGCTACACATACATTTTCGAGGTTAGTGTACCTGCAGAAAACTCCATCACAACCTATTTTCCCATGATGCACGATCCACACATGACAGTTTATCACAGTTTATACTCCATATATTTCTATATGGAGGCCAGCTCTTTATTAAGCACCGAACCACGCATAGGCGCCGCTGCCACACTTTAACCATAGGGCAGCTCATTATGGTAACTCACCTTCTTACCTGAGCGTAGGTGCGTCGTTACAAATACATTACACTTCTCAGTATTCCCATGTCTGTATACCCATACACATCCATGGGATACCGAATTCCTAGAGAAGTAAATACTCCACATCACAGCCTTCATATATACATATGTAGAACGTGTATATAGTCAAGCGCTTTTTATGCTCTCCCATAAATCGACGTTTGTTCGATCATGCTCTCACATCTCACCTTACCTGAGCGTCGATCCATTCAAAACTGAATGGCCTCGAAAACAACATTACACATGTATGCAATTTCCCCTAGTTGTGGGTTAGTGTTTTGATCTAAGCCACCTGATAGTCCTTAATTTAGGGCTTAACAGAGAATGTCGCTAGCATTATAATTTTTCAAATCTTGTTTTTCAAAACCAAACAATGTGTTTAGTTGAAAATAGGTTTTCCAAAACCAAAACTATGTTTTGAAAATACGTATGTGACCGTATATACTTAATCTTGCTCTGATACCAGCTGTGGCAGAACCTCCCAAGTTATTGGGCCCACATACACATGTCCTCGTCTCGAAGACCTTAGACGGCTATGCATGTGCACCGGATAACTTAATAGGATCCGTTCGAGTGTCCCAAGGACCCCCGGATAAACCACATACAACCAAGATCGCAAGATTAAGTAAACACAAATCACACACTAACATTTTTGCAGCGGAATTTCTTTATTACAAAAAGTTACAAGTTACAACAAGTTTACAATGTACATGATCGGAGTAATTACACTATGTTTTGAATGTATAAACATTTATATGTTTGAAATATATGCTAGCTCAGTGACAGTCCTCAATAAGAAGTATAGGAGAGGTACTTAGACCTATAAGAAGGTCGTGCCCACCGGCGCTTAACACCATCCACAGCAGCAAAATCTAGTACATGCAACAACATGGGTTCGAAAACCCTGAGTACGGAGTGTACTTTCACAAGTCTTACCCGCCAAAGGAAAAAGACTCTCAAGGATATGCTGGCTTTTGGGATCCAAGGTAAAGCTTATCAAGATTCAAAGACTCTTTTTGCAGAAAAGCTTACTATGAGTGGATCCTTAAGAATTCATTTTTACTTGTCAGGTTAAGTAAAGTTACCTGCATCTAGAGTTCTTTCTATCCTAGATCGAACACTTGGCCTACACTAGCCGTCTTTTATCATCCCTTTAGTTCACTGGATTGCTACGTGTAAGTCAGTGACCAAGTATTCATGTCCGAGAAGTAACGACGATCTGCATCGATTAATACCTAGCTGGGGATCTCCAACCACACGACATATGTAGCAATTAACCCTTGCGTATGTCAACTCGCCGTCGGGTTTCTCAAGACATGAATGGGTTCACGCCAACCAAGAGCATAGATATACCATCGTCTAGCCTCTTGCCACGAAGGGTACACGCTACTCTCGCCATCTCTCTACTCCCATTGCGTGGTGGCCTTTCTGGTATTGGTCTGACTAAGGCAAAGCTTACCCATGACGAGGCATGTGGCTAGTTAAAAGGTCCTTGATCATCAAGTCTACATCGGTTTGGTCCTTAATCGACTCAGATAGAGACACTACACCGAGACTTCCTTCTCGTGCAAGTCAATCGCCCGGTCTCATCTTTATTATTTAAAACCCAAAGTTTGGTACCTGGCAGAGGTACATCTTTTCAGATGTTGAACCCATCAAGGCCTTGATGGATTCACCATCATAAGTCTTTTCTTTGTAAAAATTCCCATCCAGTGTGAAGCATCACCTTTTGTTTTAAAACAAAACATTGTGTTTTTCTAAAGCAACGCTAAGCATCATAAAAATCCTTTTTATAAAAGGGAATCAAGGAATGGTGATCAATTTTCCAAGGAAGGAAATGCATCAATTGTTTAGTACACAACTCCTATCACCTAATGCATCACATAAGGTGATAAAGATTTTAAAACACAAGGAAAGGGATAATGCACTGGGGCTTGCCTGGAATAACACGAGGTTAGCGTTTGTTAGACGACGATCACTTGACGATCATCCTTTGTCTTGGCACTCGTTCAGTCTGTCCATCTTCAGGTTCATCATCTGCATCACCTTGAGATTAATCCAGTTCTTGTCCTTCACATCACGTGATCAACTAGCGTACCTTATGGGATGCATGATGACATGTATGAATATCAAGACGAATATCACAAGATAATATTACGATTTTACAAGTAAAGAATCAAACACTTAATGGGAAGGCATCACAACATTTCATAAGCAAACGCTAGCTATCGATATATGACTAAATATAATAATTATGCTTTTCCAGCCTAACCGAAGGTAGCTCATACATCACCAAAAAATAAACTAAACACACAACAGTCGCGTTCTTCCAGTTTAACTAGATCTAGTTACAACATCACGAAAACGATAAGTTATACCCACACTCTACTTTCCTTATCTAACGTTCAACACCAGAAGACTAACAAACATTAGAATCATTAGTCTAAGACATCTAATTTTGGGAATAAGGATAGAAGCACATCAACTTTCTAAACCACCCGACCGGACTATTTTGCATAACCCACCAACTAATTAAAATGTCATACTACTTGATTTAATAAGTAGAATATCACCAACATTATGCAAGTCCACTCGACTACAACTTTAGAAGCAAAAGACCTAAAGTGCTTATACCCATCTTTTATTATGTAGATTTCAGATTTCAATTAGAATATCTATCGATATTAGTCTATTCCAAATTCTTGGAGAAACAAGCAATATTCAACCATGACGTTTACTCGGCCACTAACATAGAACATGACGACTACTACATTAATTTATCGACCCCATCACACAATTGCAGGGTGTCTACTTATTAACATGGGAATGCACTCATACTGCATAAATAGAATCACTTCAATTATACTAGACCTATACATCCATCAAGGTACTTCTAGCCTAACAATATTCTCATCAACCTAAATCCTTAAAATTATTTACACATCTTCTACTACAAGTTTTTTCTCGGATTTTCAACAGAATGTTGGCTCGTCGATGTTACTCAACAATTAGTGAAGACACCTAATCAACCACTAAATATCATATAATGGCTCCCAAATCGGGACATCGACTCCAAACATCGACGAAATACATCCAAAGCAATTTAATCAACATATATCAGCCAGACCTTAGAAACAGTAGTCCTATAATTGTATTATTAATTCGGTCACATAATTTGGATATGAATCGCATCTAAAATCCCGATTTCAACACACGTATACTAAATCAAGAAAATCATCGCGTTCAACAATTCCATTTGATCCATCAACCCAATCAACTAATAAAAATAGTGAATCAGCTTACCTAAAACCAACCTGGAATTCGTTGAAACAACGACGAGACAGAGACCTCCAGGGTCGAGCGTGACAGGTAGCTTCAGAGTTCAACGCAAGTAGCGCGCAATTGGAAGATAGATCGTCGGGGTCGACGAGCATGACGCGGACACGACGAGTATTGACAACGAGGAGCAAGGGGCCTGCTGTAAGGTCTGAGCGCGATGGGGAGGGTGTTGTAGAGCTCGACGGCCAACAATGCGATGGCGAGCACATAGGGCGTGGGGCACATGACACGGACAAAGGATGAGTGTCGGGGCTGTCAACTCGTCGCGCGACCGGGTGACGACGACAAACTCTGGTTTCAAACCATTCGTCGAGCACCCGGCGAGCACCGGTGTGGAGGGTGACCCCAGCGAGCACAGCGAGGCAGAATCGGCTTGGCGTGCGACGGCATAGTTAGTGCACGTAGGGACAAATAGCTCACGACCAAGCGACGACGAGCACGAGACCGAGGCACTCCTACCCATACGAAACCTGGAGGCAAACATACCAAATATAAGTGCATCACCACGTTCATGCACAAACACTGTTATAGAGTACCAAAAACTCACTAGACTATCGGTGGCTGTCTAAGTGCATAAAACATAAGGATTCTGAGGATTAGAACCCCTATGCCCTTGCATATACACCTCCACATCGATGGGCGTACGACCGAATTTGACTTCCTGTACATACAAGTTAGAATGACACATTTCTATGTAATTCGAACTAACAACATACTATGTGACACCCGTTTCTAAGGGGCAGAGCCGGGTGCATAGCATATGTGTGCCAGGATCTATTTCCACACATATGTTGACATCCCAAGTGTAATATATCAAAAGAACAATGCATAAGAGCGTAAATAAAGATTATATTAACATATTACACTTTGAACAGACATAATGTCTTAACCTTTATTCATCAAAGTACAGCGAAACATGGACATCCATCCACAGGAAGATGACCGACGGTATCACTAGACTAGCATCCATGGAGCTCAGCATCATAACTAAATCTGCAACTTCTGATCAAAATTTAAGCAAGGGTGGGCTCACTTATGGTCGGGGCTCAGCAAGTGGGGGAAAATTAATGCAAGTTTAACAAGGTGAGGCTAAGGTTTAGCAATAAGCATTTTAGTTGGTCAACATTTTATTAACAACGCCTGTCTTACTAATAAGTGTGAATCTCAAGTATTCCCATTAAACAAAGGTATAAGAATATATCAAAAACACTTAAGTGAAACCACTTAAGCAAACCATTGGCAGATCATCGGATCTCGATTTATTTCCATCTTCAAGTTCAATTATCATGTGAGGAGTCTAGGCTGCTCTTAACCGTGAGCACGGCTGATATATTAGTTTTACACTCTGCAGAGGTGGCGCATCTTTACCCATGAGTCGCGATTCCCTTCTAGCCCGGGTTAGCTAGACCCGTATTCACTTCCGAGGTGAATGGCCAGGGTCTCACTACGAGGCTTCTCCCTAGAGTCCTCATTACGCAAATGTTGGAAATGGTCAACTGCATAAGGTACACCTACCGTAACCAACTTATAGTCCAGTCCACAGGGTAAAGCTTTGGGAACTATGCCCGTATCCAATCTGCCTGAGCCGGTACTATAAGCGCTTGCCAGGTGCCCCCGTTCCTAGTCGACCACGACCAACACCCAACATAAGACTTCCCTAGTTATTTAGCCAAGACCAGAGCCATGATAGTTCTCATGGTAGCACTGTTTTCCCGGGTGGTCACTCCATGTTCCAATTAATATGCAATAATCTTGTTTAACCATCGGGTTAACAACAATAATGTAAACTTACCATTTTGGAACATTAATATCATAAGCAGGAGTGACTGCATAAAGTTAAGTTGTAGCAATAGCATAGCTACTTGATTAAATCATAATCCCAGGTTAAACAAGGAGTAAGGTTGGAATAGTTATCTAAATAGGTAACCCATCAAGTTGTGCATATATATCCAAAAGAGTAAACTTTATTAACTGTATTGTTTGGGATCAAACAGAGTATGCAGAGGGAGAAGTCCACTTGCCTTGCTTATTGAAAACTTGAGGTTCTTCCACGGATAGGAATATATCTTGATTCTTAACTACTAGATCAACCACTGAATGTCACACAAACAAACAAGAAGAACAAACACCCCTCAATAACATACAACATTCACCATATGTAAAGCTAAAAGAAAGTATAACGAAAAGAGCGTTCACTTTTCGAAACCGTCGCAAGTGATGGTTATAATAAGAGAGTATTCTTTTAAAAAATGTGTGATCTATACTTTATAAAACAAGACATGAGCTTAAAAATATCTTAATTAAAATATACAAATATTAGGTTCACCAAATTAATCTTTTTATAAAACATCATATGGTATGTCTAATATTAAGGGTTCATAAGACGATAGAACACATTATAACTATATTAAACCTTTTTAACCTTTTAGAAAAGATATAAGTTATATATCTAAGGTTAATGGGCTATGAAACCTGATATTAATTTTAGAAGCATTATGGAACATCTTATAAATCATTGTTAAATATTCACTTATGATAAACTAAGATATAAGTCTACATAGGTTTTAGGTGAAAAGATCATTATTGTTAAACACCTATTTTTTGAAAAGCTAAGTTATAGGTCTTAAGTGGATTTTCATGCAAAAGATAATGAACAAATAACTATCTTTTATTTTCATTAGAAAACACATAGCCTATATTATTATATTCGATGTCAATATATAAAGTAACATTTTAAGTTATAAAAGAACTTAAACTCTTATTACTTTATTTTATCCTTTAGGAAAAGCTAAGTGATTCGTATATAATGTGAACTAAATTCTATGAAATCATTAATCATGCCATAAATCTAGTTAAGAACAAATTGACTATATGTTTGATTAATAAATTATGATAAAGGATAATTAATCTATTAATTATCTTTAATTCTATTGTAAGAACAAATGATCTGGTTCATTGGAAAGGAAATTATATATAAACTATCATTTTATAAAAGCAAATACCCATGTTATCTTTTAATTAAGAAAATAATCTATTAATTGAATATATAGTTATCTTCTATTTTTATTAAGAAACATATGTCTACATATTCTTTTAAGTTTCTATTTAGTATGGTTATACTTAAACATCTATAACAAACCTTGGTAAATTAAAGACATGATATCTTTTAAAAGGTAAATTTAAAGTTAGAAACAAATTATCTACTTCATTAGTAAGAAACCTATGTTTAACAATGTTGGGGGTCAACTTCGTCGCCTAAGGTCCCATAAGAAGAAACACCTTCGGAAGATTGACACAAAGCCGAAGCTATCAATTAGAAGGCTTCGGAGTACATTTCCAAATGCACCGACTTAAAGATGAAATGACCAACCAGCCCATGATAACTTGTATTACGATTGTAAACCTTTGTAAGGGGTATGAATGTAATTTCTCACAGGCTGTATCCTGTGCCTATAAATAGATAAACAGGACCCTTGTACTGTTCACGCTATCCTGTAATCGCTCACGCGCAATACTCAGATTTTTTGCCTTCTGTCAAGCCGAAGGTATAAATGTACTTAAATGTCATATTTAAATATTCAAGTTTGTATAATGATAACATATGAATGATATTATGTGTTTATTCATGTAATCCTTCACGTTTCATATGTTTTATCTTTCATTATCTTATAACCGTGATCATGAAGGTACGTCCTACATGACCTTCGTCCGAAGATCGTTATATCCTAAGGGAAATAATGCTTTGAAGGACGAAGGACTTTAACATTTAAAACTTTGTGTTGCCTTGTTCTTCATTCATAGCATTTGAGAACAAGTCCCCAACATTGGCGCCCACCGTCGGTGAACTCACTTCCACTTTTGAGCTGATGGCTTCGTCCAACACCCAAGCTGAAGCTACTTCGGCTACAAAGCTGGTGCTCCCAATAACAGGCGGTTCATGCTCAGAACCAGCCAACAAGAAGCAGAAGAAGGAGGCTCAGAGAAGGGTACAACATGTTGGGGTACAGGGACCCTTCATCAAGTCAAAATGGTCCCACATCCCAATCACCTTCTCCCAGGAGGACCTTCAGCTCAAGGATTATCCTCATAATGATGCTATGGTCATATCTTGTGTCATTAAGGGATTTCTGGTCCACAATGTTTTGGTTGATATAGGCAGTGCAGCTGACATCATATTTGCTAAGGCCTTCAGACAGATGCAAGAGCCAGAGGACAAGATTGATGATGCTACACACCCTCTTTGTGGCTTCGAAGGAAGGCAGATTGTGGCGCTCGGCAAAATCACGATGCCAGTGACCTTCGGCTTCGTCCACAATACAAGAACTAAACAAGTTGTGTTTGACATCGTTGATATGGAATACCCCTACAATGCAATCATTGGTCGTGGGACACTCAATGCTTTCGAAGCAATACTTCATCCAACATATTTGTGCATGAAGATACCTTCGGAACAAGGACCCATTGTTGTTCATGGTAGTCAGGAAGCTGCTAGAAAAGCTGAAGGAAACTGGACAGATTCAAAAGCAATCCACAACATAGATGGAAATGAAGCTTGTGAGCAGTACAAGTACAGAAGAGAGAAGGCTGCCTCGGCTGATCAGCCGAAGCCTATGCTTCTATGTGAAGACATAGCAGAGCAGAAGGTATTGCTGGGATCTCAGTTATCTGAAGAGCAGGAGAAAACCTTGATAAGGTTTTTATTCAACAACAAAGATGTGTTTGCTTGGTCAGCTAATGATCTTTGTGGTGTCAACAGAGATGTCATTGAGCATTCACTCAATGTCGACCCGTCTTTTAGGCCAAGAAAGCAGAGGCTTCAGAAAATGTCCGATGACAAAGCTAAAGGTGCTCGGAACGAAGTGAAGAGGCTTCTTAGTGCTGGCGTTATCAGAGAGGTCAAATACCCAGAGTGGCTAGCCAACACTGTTATGGTGAAGAAGCCAAATGGTAAATGCAGAATGTGCATTGATTTTACAGATCTTAACAAGGCTTGTCCAAAGGATGAGTTCCCATTGCCAAGAATAGATTCTCTAGTAGATGCAGTAGCTTCGTCAGAGCTTATGAGTTTACTAGATTGTTACTCAGGCTACCACCAAATCTTGATGAAGAAGGAAGATGAGCTGAAGACCAGCTTCATAACCCCCAGTGGCACATATTGCTATCTTCGGATGCCTGAGGGGCTTAAAAATGCTGGAGGAAGCTTCAGCAGAATGACAGCCAAAGTCCTTCATTCTCAAATTGGCAGGAATGTACTGACCTATGTTGATGATATAATAGTCAAAAGCACAAAACAAGAAAATCACATTGCTGATTTGCATGAGACATTTTCCAACTTCAGGCAAGCTGGTTTGAAGTTAAATCCAGAAAAATGTGTTTTTGGGGTAAAGAAGGGTAAGTTCCTTGGTTGTCTGGTATCAACAAAGGGAATCGAAGCTAACCCAAGCAAGATCGAAGCAATCCTTCGAATGGAACCACCAAGTACAAAGAAGGGGTCCCAATGGTTGGCCGGACGACTAGCTTCATTGAATAGATTTATATCCAGATCAGCAGAAAGAAACCTGCCATTCTTTGAAATATTAAAGTCAGCCGAAGTCTTTCAGTGGGGCCCAGCTCAACAGAAAGCCTTCGAAGAGCTGAAGCAATACCTGATTGATCTAACAACATTAACTCCACCTGCGCCAAGGGCTCCGTTACTATTGTATGTGGCAGCTTCGCATTCTGCAATAAGTGCGGCGCTTTTGCAGGAGAAACTCGAAGGACAAACCAAAAAGCAAGCCCCAGTATACTTTGTCTCCGAAGTCCTCAATTTATCAAAGAAAAATTATACAGAATTGGAGAAGGTGCTATATGCTGTCTTAATGGCCTCCAGGAAGCTTCGGCACTATTTTCAAGCATTCCATATAATTGTTCCTTCATCACAACCTTTGAAGGATATTATGAGGAACAGAGAAGCTACTGGAAGGATTGGAAAATGGGCTGCGGAACTCAACGAATTCAGCATTGATTATGTGCATAGATCCTCGATTCAGTCCCAGGCGTTAGCAGACTTCATCGCTGACTGGACGCCACGGGCTCAGGAAGAAGAAGCAAGTAAAGATGCCGAAGCTTGGATAGTATTCTGCGATGGTTCCTGGGGAACCTTCGGAGCAGGTGCGGCTGCTGTTTTAGTTGCACCTTCTAAGGTCAGAACATGTTATGCAGTAAAACTTGATTTGAGCTGCACAAATAATATTGCTGAATACGAAGCTTTAATTTTGGGGCTTCGGAAGTTAAAGGCAATGGGGATAAGAAGGGCGGTCCTTAAAACTGATTCCCAAGTTATTTTTGGTCATGTTGACAAGAGTTGTAGGGCAAGAGACCCGAAGCTTGAGAAATACCTGGATACAGTTCGAAGGCTTGAGGCTTCTTTCGAAGGGTTTTCGGTCAAAAGTATTCCACGAGGAGAAAATGAGATGCCGATCTGCTAGCCAAGTCAGCAGCACCGGGGCTGCCTCTACCTTTGGAAGTATTCTTCGAGACAATAAGAGCACCTTCGGTGGACCTTCTTGAAAGAGCAGTGCTTAATATATCTCCTGTTCATAGTGAAGACTAGAGGACTGAGATTATATCTTTTCTCCAAGGTAACTGCCTTTCAGATGACAAAGCTTATAATAAGAGAATGGAGGCAAGAACAAGACCATATATAATAATAGAAGGGGAGTTATACAAACATGGAGTCTGCTCTCCACTTCTTAAGTGTCTATCCAGAACCGAAGGTATAGAGCTGATGAAGGAAATACATGCAGGATTGTGTGGATCTCACATTGGATCTAGACCTTTGCTGGGGAAGGTCTTCAGACAAGGATTTTATTGGCCGAAGGCAGCTTCGGATGCAACTGATCTAGTTCAAAAGTGTGAAAATTGCCAAAAATGCGCAAGAGACCAGAAACAACCTTCGTCATTAACCCAACTAATACAACCAACTTGGCCATTGCAAAGATGGGGCCTGGATTTGTTAGGTCCACTCCCACCAGCACAAGGCAATTTAAGATATGTTGTGGTGGCTGTAAAATATTTTTCCAAGTGGATTGAAGCGAAGCCTTTGGCCACAATAACTTCGGTCACAGTCCAGAAATTCTTTTGGCAAAACATTGTTTGTCGCTTCGGCGTACCAAAGGCTATAACTGTGGACAATGGAACACAGTTTGATGCCAAAACCTTCAAGGAATTCTATGATCAAATTAGTACGAAGATTCATTTTGCATCAGTCAGGCATCCAAAATCAAATGGACTTGTCGAAAGAGCAAATGGTATTATAATGACAGAAATAATGAAGTTAATTTTTAATCAGCCCAGAGGAAAGTGGCCAGAAGAGTTGATTAAAGTGGTGTGGAGCCACAATACAACTGTATCAAGATCAACATGTTTTACGCCATTTAAGCTATTATTTGGTGATGAAGCTATAACGCCAGAAGAAGCTAAAACGGGGTCAATAAGAACAACAGCTCTGACTGAAGATGAAGCTGATTATCATGTGGCAACAGACACTATAGAAGGGGTCAGACTTCAGGCTGTGGAAAATATTAATAAATATCAAGCCAAAATAATAAAATGGCGCGACAGAAAAGTCCGACTGAAAAATATCAAGCCAGGGCATCTGGTGCTTCGGAGAGTGGCCAATCCGGACAAAGTAGGCAAACTGCATCTGAAGTGGGAAGGACCTTTTCTGGTCGTATCTTCGACAAGGCCCGGTTCTTACAGACTGAAAGATATGGATGGCAATGATATTCCTAGGTCTTGGAATGCGGATGAGCTTCGACTGTATTATGTGTAGATTCATGTAATCTTTTTCTATTTTTCTATGGCACCCTTTTCCTTTCCAAAGGGGAGAAAGGTTTTTAATGGGGCCATAGTTTGTAATCTTTTCCTTTCTTATTCAGCTCCACGAGAGCAAAATCCCCCAAAATATGTAAATGTAAAATCTGAGCATGCACCATCGAGTGTAGAGAAAAAGAGGACACAGGGAGAAGCTCGATAGATGTCCCTAAGGGGATGCAGAGCATAACGAAACTACGAAAAGCCGTTCCTAAGGGAGCACAGTGTAAGTTCTCTGCTCAAAAGTCATTCCTTAGGGAATGCAGAGCCAAATACCGCTGAAATATAAGGCGAAGCGCGAAAAGTCAACGCGAATACCGCCGAAATAGAAGGCGAAGAATTTCAAAAGACGTTCCTTAGGGAATGCAGAACTTACACCAAAAAATAAACGGTGCAGCCAAAAAATAAACGGCAAAGAGATTTCAATCATTCCTTAGGAAATGAAGGTTGTGGATGAAACTTCAAATGTGTGTTTTTGGGCATTCGTTTGTACGATACATTACATCATATATTGCATACATAAACATTCATTTAGACATACATAGGATCATCATCATCATCATATCATACAGATACAGAAAGTTGTTTCGGCTCTAAGAATGTAGCTTCGAAAGCAGAATCATGCTTCATTTTGTACGAAAAGAAGGGAAGGTGTTTTTCGCCTTCGGCTCAAAAAGTACAAGTTTCATTCACATCGAAGCATTTCACACATTGATGGAAAGGTAAAAATATATTACAAGGTATGGACAAAATTTATAGAGTAGAATCTAATTCTTAAAATTACAATATTCTTTATAAATGTTTACACAAGAGTTCATTCTTCTTCTTCTCAGCATTTCACACATTGAACTGTTTTTTGAACTTAAAATCATAGGGAAGCCGAACGAGTTCATTCTTCTTCTTCTCTTCTTCAAGCTTCGGTATACCCCACTCCCTCAGCGTTGGGAATACTCTGTTGGCTAGGTATTCCTGAACTAGATCCCTAGTTCCAATATGTTCAGACACAATTCTAAACTCGTACACAGCATCTCGGCATGGATCCCCCAGCGTCATGTTGCACTGAGGCCTAGTCAGCCCGATGGTCAGCTCTAGCGGGCTCTGAACTAGCTTCTCCTTTTTATCATCAACTTTAACATAGAACCATTCAGATTTCCAACCGGTCGGCCATTTAGTGCGATAGCTGACCACCGGTGTCTTCATATCCTTCTGATAAGCAAAATTATAGCAACCGAAGTTCTCATGCAATCCGTCTTCTCTAGCCTTCGTTTGATAGTGAAGTTCATGTACTCGGCAGAATGCTTCGGCGAGCGGCTCTACCGCTTGGCTTCGGAAAGCCCAGATGTACACGCTGAGCCTAACAATGGCGTTAGGGGTCAGCTGATGAAGGTAAATCCCAAAATTTTCCAAGGCGTCTGCTATCATTCCGTGCAGAGGAAATCTCAACCCTGCTTTGAAGAAGCTCTTAAAAACTACAACTTCATCATTTTCTAGTTTTGGGGTAGTACGTCTCTTCACCGCCAAAGCAAATCAACCCCTTCTCGACTTCTCTGAAGTAGCCTAGCTTTGTCATCATAGTCATATCAGCTTCAGACACAGTCGATTTCCCAAAATCCAAATGGCTAGGCTTCGATGGCATAATGATGCTACAATCTCGCCCTCACCAACATCACCCTCTTCAATATCTGCCTGCTCGGCTTCAGCAGTGGGTGCTTCTTCATTAGAAGCGCCTTCAGTCATAATCAATCTCGACTGCCTCATAACTTCGGAGATCGGAGCAGTTTCAGCAGCTTCGGCTTCCTCCCCGTCGCGAGTAACCCTAGCTGTTGAGCGCACCTTGGCCATTTGATGTTGAATTTCTTGCTTTTGACGAGGTTGAAAATTTTCTATCTTTGCCGAAGCTCCCTCTTGTCACGAAGCTAGAGCAAAATGACCGTTCGGTTGAGAATGCAGTGAGCAAGCTTCGGCTGTGGTCAAATTTTTTGGCAGCACAACGATGCAATAGCAGTAAATGTTGTGGTAACTTCACACCTACCTGTCTGTTTATATAGTGCTGCAGGTGGGAAGGTGAATCGTCAAACTGCTCGCACCCGCTGAACAGTCACCCACACTCGCTGAACGGTGGATCATAGTACTCGAGAAGCTGGATCGCCAGATCGCGCGTACCTGTTGCATGGTGGGACCATCTTTCACTCGGAAAATTTTAACCATTTGTCGGCAACGAGCTCAGGGAAGGTGTTTTTTGGACCTTCGGCAATCTGAAGCCTGAGAGAGTTTTTCACGGGTCAAGCTCGTTATGAAAAACAATCTGGCACCGTGAAGGGGCTACTGTTGGGGGTCAGCTTCGACGCCGAAGGTCCCATAAGAAGAAACACCTTCGAAAGATTGACACAAAGCCGAAGCTATCAATTAGAAGGCTTCGGAGTACATTTCCAAATGCACCGACTTAAAGATGAAATGACCAACCAGCCCATGATAACTTGTATTACGATTGTAAACCTTTGTAAGGGGTATGAATGTAATTTCTCACAGGCTGTATCCTGTGCCTATAAATAGATGAACAGTACCCCTGTACTGTTCACGCTATCCTGTAATCGCTCACGCGCAATACTCAGATTTTTTGCCTTCTGTCAAGCCGAAGGTATAAATGTACTTAAATGTCATATTTAAATATTCAAGTTTGTATAATGATATTATGTGTTTATTCATGTTATCCTTCATGTTTCATATGTTTTATCTTTCATTATCTTATAACCGTGATCATGAAGGTACGTCCTACATGACCTACGTCCTACTTAAATAATGCTTCGAAGGACGAAGGACTTTAACATTTAAAACTTTGTGTTGCCTTGTTCTTGATTCATAGCATTTGAGAACAAGTCCCCAACAAACAACATAACTATCATTTTCTTTATTAGGAAAGTATGAGTGTCTAATTAAGTCATTTTAACATTATGCTAAAATTCTATTCTTTCGGTTTTCTCCTTTCTTTTCTAAATAGAATTTATACGTATACTAAAAATTGTTTATTTATAATTATTCTGACATTAATTTACTAAGAATTAATTGTAAATTACTAAATGTGACTTTTAATAACATATTCATGGTTATTATGACATAAATAAATATCTTGCTAATTCTAAGTATTTAAGTGCCATACTTATGAATACATTTATCATGACTTGTGAAATTTATATATTCATTTGATCGGAAATACGTGGCTCAATACCTATTTCAATTTCTTATATCACTACAATCAATACTAACTGATTATCGCTCCAAACACTAAAGCGAAATCAATTATAAATATTTCTAGTATGAAAATCACTGAGTTAGTGAATAGTGACCGTGTTCATTTTTAGAATTATAAAATTATACGCATATTCAAAGTAGTATCGCGGGGTTCGATTTTGGTTACACGTATACATCGAAATATCTAAAATCATATACGTGAATCGCCAAATCGCGTCATCTCCATATTACAACAATAATTCATAAATTAATTTAAAACGTGATTTAAAACATAAATCAACATTTAGGGTTGTTTTCAACCTTGGATTCTTGCTCATGTGCAGGGATGAACGTGGACGAGGGGGTGTGGTCGATCGAGTAGGGAGCGGCGAGGTACGAACTCCGGTGAGGTTCCACGGACTCTAGAATGGATGGCGATCGACAGACAGCGCGTAGGCACGGGAGCTCCGTTGAATGACAAACGGGCGCGGACGGTCCGGTGACGAACTTCACGGCGGTGAACGACGAGGGAGAGAGAACCGAGAGGAGGGAGCGAGCTTGGGGTAGGGAAAGAGAGGGCTCGGCGTCCAATTTATAAAGGAGCGAGAGGGAGAGGAGAGGGCGCCGGGGTTGGGAGAGGCGGCCATGAATTCCATTGATGGCCATCAATGGAGCTTCAATGAGGGAGAGGAAATGGGTGCATTGAAGTTCATAGCGTCGAGGGAGAGCTGACGGCGCGCGGTACTTCGGACTTCGGTCGTGGGCGGCACTTCGGCTGGTGGCGTGCTTCGGGCGCGGTCGGGGTCTTGGGCGCGGTTGGTTGGCGCGTTCCGGGGTGGTCGGTCCTGCTCGGTCGGTCGGCTACGGGCGAGGCCTGGCGCGCTCGGGTGGGTCGGCGCGGTCGGCTGCGCCAGGGCTCGGGGTGGCCGGGCGGGTCGGCTCTGCTGCTCGGCGGGGGAAGGGGAGCTCGGGTTGTTGGGCGCCTGCGCGGGGGAGGGCGGCTGAGCGCGGGATGGCCGCGGGGCTGGGCGCGGCGGCGTCCTTGGTGAAGGGGCACGGCGCGTCGAGCTGGGGCTCGGCCTGGTCGGGGGTGGGTGGTCCTCCTGGCGGCTCTTGGGAGAGAGAAGGGGAGGGGAGAAGGAGGATCCTGGCGGCGGCTAGCAGGGGAGCCAAGGGCGGCGGCCGCTAGGGTTAGGGCAGCAGGGGCACGCGGCCTAATGGGCCTTGGGCCATTAGTTAGGTTAGGTTTTAGTTTTTTCTTTTTCTCTTTTTTTCTATTTCCTTTTTCTAAATTCGAAATATATTTTTAAATAACCCTAAAAATCATAATGATTAAACCAAAAGTATTTATAAATAAAATATTCATTTTTGGACCAATAATTATTATATTATTTATTTAGTTTTTCATTTAAGAAGAAATGATATTCAATATTCAAAATCAATTATGAGCAATCAAAAATCATTACAAATGCAAATAAATAAAAAACACTTAAAAAATTCATTACCATAATTAATATTAATAACTAAATGCATTATTTTTATTTTATGATTTTTATAGTGTTACAAATCTACCCCTCTTAAAAAGAAACTCGTCCTCGAGATTAAGGAAGGCTAGCACGAAAGCAAAGGAGATACATGGTTATTTATAGGTTATCAGTTCACATTGAACTCCTCCAAACTTAAGGAACTTCCTTACTATGAGATCGATTCTTCGTCGCCCTCCACATCCGGCTCCAACGTGCCGTCCGTCACTTCTAAGCGCCATGACCTCAAGAAGTATAGTAAGATGCTACTTCGTTACTCCCGTATTTCTAAGCGCACTCGATTACTTTCCGTTCCATTAGGCAAGCCACCATGTTTTGATGGCGAAGATTATTCTATGTGAAGTGATAAAATGAGGCATCATCTAACCTCACTCCACGCTAGCATATGGGACATTGTTGAGTTTGGAGCGCAGGTACCAAATGTGGGGGACGAAGATTACGATTCAGACGAGGTTGCCCAAATACGGCATTTTGACTCCCAAGCAACTACAATACTCATCGCCTCCTTGTGTCGAGAGGAGTATAATAAGGTGCAAGGGCTAAAAAGTGCCAAGGAGATTTGGGATGTCCTAAAGACCGCGCATGAAGGGGATGAGGTGACCAAGATCACCAAGTGGGAGACGATCGAGGGGGAGCTCGATCGATTCATCCTCAACCACGGAGAGGAGCCACAAGCAATGTACAACCGGCTCAAGACCTTGGTCAATCAAGTGCGCAACCTTGGGAGCACCAAGTGGGATAACCATGAAATGGTCAAGGTTATTCTAAGATCCCTCGTATTTCGTAATCCCACTCAAGTTCAATTAATACTTGGTGATCCTAGATACAAGCTAATGTCTCCCGAGGAAGTGATAGGAAAGTTTGTGGGCTTTGAACTAATGATGAAAGGCTCCAAACACATCATTGACTTGGAGCAAGGCGACACCTCCACACCCGAGGTGCAACCCGTCGCATTCAAAATGACGGAAGAGAAGAAAGAAGAGTCCACATCAAGTAGGCTCACCATCGACGCCTCCAGGCTCGACAATGAGGAGATGGCGCTCATCATAAAGAGCTTTCGCCAAATCCTCAAGCAAAGGAGGGGGAAGGACTACAAACCCCGCTCCAAGAGGGTGTGCTACAAGTGTGGTAAGCCTGGTCATTTCATTGCTAAATGTCCTATGTCTAGTGATAGTGACAGGGGCGACGACAAGAGGGGAAAGAAGAAGGAGAAGAAAAGATATTACAAGAAGAAGGGTGGCGATGCCCATGTGTGTCGAGAATGGGACTCCGATGTGAGCTCCACCGACTCCTCCTCCGACGAGGATGCCGCCAACATCGCCGTCAACAAGGGCCTCCTCTTTCCCAAAGTCAGCCACACGTGCTTCGTGGCAAAGGACGGCAAAAAGAAGAAGGCACAATCTAGAACCACCCCCAAGTATACTACATTTAGTGATGAGAGTAGTTCTAGTGATGATGAAGATTATCTACTTACCCTTTTTACCAACCTTAACATGCAACAAAAGGAAACATTGAATGAATTGATTGGAGCTATTCATGAGAAGGATGAACTCTTGGATAGTCAAGAGGAATTCCTTATTAAGGAAAATAAAAAGCATGTTAAGGTGAAAAATGCTTATGCTCAGGAAGTAGAGAAGAATGAAAACTTGACTAAGGAGCTTAGCATATGCTATGATTCAATTACCAATCTTAGAAAAGAAAATGCTAGTTTAATTGCTAAGATTGATAAATTGAATGAATCTATTTCTTGCCTTAGGACTGAAAATGCTAGCTTAATTTTCCAAGGCTAAGGATTTAAATGTTTGCAATGATTCTATTTCCTGTCTTAGAGATGAGAATGCAATTTTAAATGCTAAGATAGAAGAATTAAAATCTTGCAAACCCTCTACACCTAATGTTGACCATGTTTCTATTTGTACTAGATGTAGAGATGTTAATGTTGATGCTATTCATGATCACCTTGCTTTAAATAAACAACAAAATGATCATATAGATCAACTAACTGCAAAAATCAATGAGCATGAAATTGAAAATGAAAAATTTAAATTTGCTAGAAGCATGCTCTATAGTGGGAGACACCCTGGTATTAAGGATGGCATTGGTTTCCAACAGGGAAGCAATGTCAAGCTTAATGGCCCTAAAAGATTGTCTAATTTTGTTAAAGGCAAGGCTCCCATGGTTCAGGATAACAAGGGCTATATTTTATATCCTGCTGGTTATCCCAAACACAAAATTAGGAGAATTCATGCTAAGAAAACTCATTCTGTTTCTCACCATGCATTTATGTATAAGAATGAGGCTTCTAGCTCTAGGCAATCAACCCATGCTAAATTGCCTAAAAAGAAAACTCCTACAGCATCAAATGAACCTAACATTTCATTTAAGACTTTTGATGCATCTTATGTGCTTACTAACAAATTAGACAAAGTAGTTGACAAATATGTTGGGGGCAAACACAAGGGGTCAAAGACTTGTGTTTGGGTACCCAAGGTGCTTGTTTCTAATGTGAAAGGACCCAAGACAGTTTGGGTACCTAAGAACAAGGCCTAAATTGTTTTGTAGGTTTATGCATCCGGGGGCTCAAGTTGGATTATTGATAGCGGGTGCACAAACTACATGACTGGGGAGAAAAGAATGTTCTCCACCTAAGAGAAAAATGAAGATCCCCAACGAGCTATCACATTCGGGGATGGAAATCAAGGTTTGGTCAAAGGACTTGGTAAAATTGCTATATCACCTGACCATTCTATTTCCAATGTTTTTCTTGTAGATTCTTTAGATTACAACTTGCTTTCAGTTTCTCAATTATGCAAAATGGGCTACAACTGTCTATTCACAGATGTAGGTGTTACTGTGTTTAGAAGAAGTGATGATTCAGTAGCATTTAAAGGAGTATTAGAGGGTCAGCTATACTTAGTTGATTTTAACAAAGCTGAACTCGATACTTGCTTAATTGCTAAGACTAATATGGGTTGGCTCTGGCATCACCGACTAGCCCATGTTGGGATGAAGAATCTTCATAAGCTTCTAAAGGGAGAACACATTTTGGTAATAACAAATGTTCATTTTGAGAAAGACAGGGTTTGTAGCGCATGTCAAGCAGGAAAGCAAGTTGGTACCCAACATCCACACAAGAACATCATGACAACTGACAGGCCGCTTGAGCTACTCCACATGGATTTATTCGCCCCGATTGCCTACATAAGCATCGGCGGGAGTAAGTATTGTCTTGTAATTGTGGATGACTATTCTCGCTTCACTTGGGTATTCTTTTTGCAGGAAAAATCACAAACCCAAGAGACTTTAAAGGGATTCTTGAGACGGGCTCAAAATGAGTTCGGATTAAGGATCAAGAAAATAACAAGCGACAATGGGATGGAGTTCAAGAACTCTCAAATTGAAGGCTTTCTTGAGGATGAGGGCACCAAGCATGAGTTCTCTTCTCCCTACACACCTCAACAAAATGGTGTAGTGGAGAGGAAGAATAGAACTCTACTGGACATGGCAAGGACCATGATTGATGAATACAAGACTCCGTACCAATTTTGGGCTGAGGCGATTAACACCGCTTGCTACAACATCAACCGGCTCTACCTTCACCGAATCCTCAAGAAGACATCTTATGAACTCCTCACCGGTAAAAAGCCCAATGTTTCATATTTTAGAGTCTTTGGTAGCAAATGCTTTATTCTTGTTAATAGAGGTAGAAAATCTAAATTTGCTCCAAAGGATGTAGAAGGCTTTTTACTTGGTTATGACTCAAACACAAGGGCATATAGAGTCTTCAACAAATCCACTGGATTAGTTGAGGTTTCTTGTGACATTGTGTTTGATGAGACTAATGGCTCCCAAGTGGAGCAAGTTGATCTTGATGAGCTAGATGATGAAGAGGCTCTGTGCGTCTCACTAAGGAACAATTCCATTGGGGATGTGTGTCCTAAGGAATCCGAAGAGCCCACACAAGCACAAGATCAACCGTCATCTTCCAATCAAGCATCTCCACCAACTCAAGATGAGGATCAGGCTCATGACAATGAAGATGAAGATCAAGAGGATGAGCCACCTCAAGAGGAGGACAATGATAAAGGGGGAGATGAAGTTGATCAAGACAAGGAAGATGATCAAGAAATTCAGGGTCAAAGAGATTCAAAGAGATCACCCCGTGAACTCGATTCTCGGTGATACTCATAAGGGGGTAACCACTCGATCTCGAGTCGCTCATTTTTGTGAACATTACTCTTTTGTGTCCTTTATTGAGCCATAAAGGGTACAGGATGCACTAAGAGACTCGGATTGGGTGTTGGCAATGCAAGAGGAGCTCAACAACTTCACAGGGAATGAGGTATGACATTTACTTCCACGTCCTAACCAAAATGTTGTAGGAACCAAGTGGGTATTCCGCAACAAACAAGATGAGCATGGTGTGGTGACAAGGAACAAAGCCCAACTTGTGGCCAAAGGATATTTACAAGTCGAAGGTTTGGATTTTGGTGAAACTTATGCACCCGTAGCTAGGCTTGAGTCAATTCGTATATTACTTGCCTATGCTACTTACCATGGCTTTAAACTTTATCAAATGGACGTGAAAAGTGCTTTCCTCAATGGACCAATCAAGGAAGAGGTCTATGTTGAGCAACCTCCCGACTTTGAAGATAGTGAGTATCCTAACCATGTTTATAAGCTCTCAAAGGCGCTCTATGGGCTTAAGCAAGCACCAAGAGCATGGTATGAATGCCTGCGAGACTTTCTACTCACTAATGGTTTCAAAGTCGGTAAAGCCGATCCTACTGTCTTTACTAAAACTGTTGCAAAAGATTTGTTTGTATGCCAAATTTATGTTGATGATATCATATTTGGGTCTACTAACAAATCTACTTGTGAAGAGTTTAGTAGGATCATGATACAAAAATTCGAGATGTCAATGATGGGGGAGTTGAAGTACTTCCTAGGATTTCAAGTCACACAACTCCAAGAAGGCACCTTCATCAGTCAAACAAAGTATACTCAAGACAAACTCAACAAGTTTGGAATGAAGGATGCCAAGCCCATCAAGACACCCATGGGAACTAATGGGCATCTCGACCTCGACACGGGAGGTAAGTCCGTAGATCAAAAGGTATACCGGTCGATGATAGGATCTTTACTCTATTTATGTGCATCTCGACCGGATATTATGCTTTCCATATGCATGTGTGCAAGGTTCCAAGCTGATCCTAAGAAAGTTCTCCTTAGGGCCGTGAAAAGAATCATGAGATATTTAGTTTACACTCCTAAGTTTGGACTTTGGTACCGCAAGGGATCCACTTTTGATTTAATATGATATTCAGATGCCGAATGGGCAGGGTGTAAAATTGATAGGAAGAGCACATCAGGGACTTGTCAATTTTTGGGGAGATCCCTGGTGTCTTGGGCTTCAAAGAAACAAAACTCATTACCTCTTTCTACCGCCGAAGCCGAGTACATTATCGCAGGCCACTGCTATGCGCAATTACTTTGGATGAGGCAAACCCTCAGGGACTATGACTACAAATTGAGCAAAGTTCCTCTCCTATGTGACAATGGGAGTGCAATCCGCTTGGTGGATAATCCCGTTGAACACAGCCGCACTAAGCACATAGACATTCGTTATCACTTTTTGAGGGATCACCAACAAAGGGGGGATATCGAGATTGCTTATGTTGGCACCAAAGAACAATTAGCTGATATCTTCACCAAACCATTAGATGAGAAAACCTTTACCAAACTTAGGAATAAGCTAAACATTCTTGATTCTCAGAATTTTTATTGAAACATTGCACACATAGCTCATTTATATACCTTTGATCATATCTCTTTTATGTCTACGACTAATGTGTTTTCAAGTGTATTTCTGTACTAAGTCATAGATTGAAAGGGAAATGAAGTACTCGATGAAGACAAGGCTTCCACTCCACTCTACCGGTATCTTTTATCCTTCGTCGTTACTCCGCACTCCAAATTGGTATAATCCTTCACTCTTATTTACTTGTACCAATGGGGAGAAAGTTTAAAAGGGCTCACAAAGTCTCTGTTTTTGGCAATTCATGCCAAAGGGGGAGAGAGTATTAGCCCAAAGCAAAAGGACCGCACCACCACCTTTCGAAAATTTTTAATTGATATATTTCAAATTGGTATGTTGATTTTCAACTTGTATATTGTCAAAAGTATCATCTCAATATATTTCCAATTGATATCTATTAAAACCCTCTTGAAAACTAAGACGAGAATTTCATTCAGGGGCAGTTTTGTTTAAGTCAAAGGAAAAGCATTTGAAACAGGAGGAGAAAATTTCAAATCTTGAAAATGCTTCTCGAAATCTTATTCATATACCTTTGACTATTTGCAAAAAGACTTTGAAAAGATTTTCCAAAAAAAATTCAAAAAACAAAACAAGTGGTGCAAGTGTGGTCCAAAATGTTAAATAAAAGAAAGCAACCATACATATCTAGTAAAAGTAAAAATTGGTTTAATTCTAAGTAACCTATGAACTTACCTTATGCAAACTAGTTTAATTATGCACTTATATATTTGCTTTGGTTTGTGTTGGCATCAATCACCAAAAAGGGGGAGATTGAAAGGGAAATAGGGTTTAACCTTTTCCTATAAATAATTTTGGTGGTTGAATGCCCAACACAAATAATTGGACTAACTAGTTTGATCTAGATTATATATTTTACAGGTGCATATAGGTTCAACACAAACCAATAAAAAAATCAGGTTAGGGTTCAAAAAGAAAGGAGCAAAAGAAACCGAAGGGTGCCCTAGTCTGGCGCACCGGACTGTCCGGTGTGCCACCGGACAGTGTCTAGTGCACCAGGACCGTACAACTCCGAACTCTTCACCTTCATGTTTCTAAGGCCGCGCTCCGCTATAATTCACCGGACTGTCCGGTGTGCCACCGGACTGTCCGGTGCACCAGCGGAGCAACGACTACCAGCGCAACAATCGACTACAACGTACACCTGCAAACGCTACAGTGCGCAGACAGTGCGCGCAGAAGTTAGAGCAGCCACCAGAGGCGCACCGGACAGTGAACAGTGCCTGTCCGGTGCCACAAGAAGACAAAGCTCCAACGGTCGTCTGCGCCCGAACCCTAACGGTTGGGTGACATGGCTGGCGCACCGGACTGTCCGGTGCGCCCATCGATAGCAGCCCTCCCCAACGGTTGTTTGGTGGTTGAGGGCTATAAATCCCCCCCAAACACCTCCACTCCAACCATCCAAGCATTCATCACTCTCCATTCAATACAAGAGCAAAGTGCAACACTCCAAGACACAAGTCAAAGCCACCGATCCGATCAAAGTCCCCAATTCAATTCTAGTGCTTTAGGACTTGTGAGAGGACCGTTCTTGTGTTTCTTTGTTGCTCTTGTTTGCTTGGTTGGCTTTCTTCTTCCACATTCTTGTTCTCAAGACACTTGTAATCAAAGCAAGAGACACCAAGTGTGTGGCATCCTTGTGAGGGTCTAAGTGACCCGATTGATTAAGGAGAAAGCTCACTCGGTCTAAGTTACCGTTTGAGAGAGGGAAAGGGTTGAAAGAGACCCGGTCTTTGTGACCACCTCAACGGGGACTAGGTTCTTTGGAGCCGAACCTCGGTAAAATAAATCATCGTGTTCATTCGCTTTATTTCTTGGTTGATTTGTTTTCCCCTCTCCCAGACTTGACATTTGTTCTAACGCTAACCTGACTTGTAGTGTGTTTAAAGTTGTAAATTTCAGTTTCCGCCTATCCACCCCCTCTAGGCGACTTTCACAACCATTTCAACCGAGGTATAAGAATCATGTAACGAAGCTGTTTACGTGCTACCTCGGTCGTCACGGTCAAACCATCGTCGTTTTCAACCTCGATGAATGTACGCTCACCACATACTGTACACTTCTTCTCACTTGCGGTCTCCTTCCAAAAAAGCATACAGTTATTGTCACAGACATCGATTTTTTTGTAGTCCATACTGAGACCAGAGAGCAACTTCTTGGACTGGTACATGTCCTTTGGCATCTTGTGATTCTCCGGAAGTACATCACTGATCAAGTTCAGAAGCTTCTTATAGCAGTTGTTTGAGAATGCAAACTTGGACTTAATAGCCATAAGTCGAGTCATGAAGAAAAGGACGGTCACTTTTGTGTGCTTGTGCAATGGCTCTTCGGTAGCTTTAAGGAGCTCAAAGAACTTCTGAACCTCAGGTGTAGGAGGATCATCATAATTGGAGGGTTGACAGGGGTTCTTGGAATCGACGGGTAGAAGCTCATGGCATACATGGTCAAGCATCTCTTCCATCCTATCATAGTCCCCCTCTTTATGTGACTGAACTTCCGATACAATACGAGGAGGTGGGTTCTCACCGTGGTGCACCCACACCTCATAGCCTGGCTTATATCCGTTCTTACAAAGATCTATCAACATAGTCCTCCTGTCAAGGAAATAAATGTTCTGACACTTGTTACAAGGGCACCTAACATCGATTCTAGTCTTTGACCGAGCAAAAGCATGGTCGAGAAAACGCGTCAGTCTTGGCAACCCACTCACTTGATAGAGCACCTCTTTTCTTCCAACGTTCATACATCCATCGACGATCCTCCTCCATACTAGATACGAGATGTTAACGACATTAGTTAAGTAAATCATGCCCCTACATCTATGATACACTACGAATAACTAGAATCATCGTAAATTATTACGTAGTTAAACTAATAAACCACACCAGTACAATATTATATAGAAAAACATTTCACGGAACCCTAAATCATATAAAATGACCTTATTTCCAAGGGCATAATAATGACCCTCATAAATTAAAAGTTTAAATTATCTAGACACCACTAAATGAATTAAAACAAGCTAATTTAATTACATAAACAAACTCCGGCTGTCGAACATAACAAACTAAACAATATTTACAAATAAATCATTTAATACTAAAAATAAATACTTGCAAACAATTTATATGCATCTACAAAATTATAGTACAAGGCAAAAAATACTCACTTAGCCGATGGCGAGATCAGGATGGTCGGTGCGGGCGATGTAGGGGCGGATGGGCGTTGGAGCCGGCGAGGCGGTGGGGGCGGAGCGGGCGCCAATGGGAGCGAGAAGGCCGTCAGCGGGCGCCTACGGTGGCGGGAGCCGGTGGCGGGGCGGAAAACGGCGGGACGGGCGACTGCTGGGGCTGGAGGTGACGGTAGGCACGGGCGCCGGCGAGGGCGGTGGTGGGCGTCGGTGAAGGGGTGGGCTGGCATCGGCGGTGAAGCGCTCGTGACGGGTGAAATGAAACGGCGTGGTTGGGCGTCGTGGCTTAAACTCTCTTATATCCGATGGCCTGTGTGGCAGCTGTCGGATATAAGACATAAGATTATGTTCGACGGCTGTCACACAGGCCATCGGATATAAGGTTATTGATGACGGTCTGTCTGACAGCCGTCAGACGTAGAATCTTATGTCCGACGGTTGTAGGAAGCCGTCGGACATAGTCTTATGTCCAACCGCCTTTAAGGAAGCCATCGAACATTGCGTGACCGTTGGATCTTTATCGGTTTACTATTGTGGCTGATCTGAACTCTAACATGCCGATGACATCCACGGAAAAAATCTAGATCTTCGGCGGAATTTTTAAATACCAAATATATCTTCCATTCTGAAATGTATGATGTGTATCACGCCACGCCACTAGAAATCACTCCTACGTAGATCGACCTAGAAGTGGAATTGCCCGACATGTCCAGTTTCCGTGCAATGATGAGCCGCTGTCCTCATTCACTATCACCAACCAGGAATATTGTTGCATTGAAGTCGACAAGCCCAAATCACGTGCATCGGAGCGGATAACTGTACACTGTATGGACGTGTCGGTGGCACGGTCTGAATGTACACCGTTAAATTGCCTGCGTTCCAGAGCTTCATTTCCACCAGGCAAACGGTTCACACGTTCGAACCCCATATGGCTGAACCCAAGTCAAATAATGGCGGGGCGGACGCGACGGCATCGATGATGCTCCACGGCCGCGTAGCCATTGTCACCGGTGGTGCCGGCGGCATCGGCTCGGCCGTGTCGAAGCACCTGTCGTCGCTCGGCGCGCGCGTCGTGGTGGGGTACATCGGCGACCCGGCACCTGCTCTGACGCTGGTAGCCGCCATCAACTCCTCCGAGCACCCCGGCGAGAGCCAGCAGCCGCGAGCCATCGCGGTCGAGGCGGACGTGTCCGACGCGGCAGCCGTGAAGGCGCTGTTCGACGCGGCCGCCGCAGCCTTCGGCGGGGAGCTCCACATCCTGGTAACGTTGGCGGCGGTGCTGGACTACTCCTACCCGCCGCTGGCGGAGACCAGCGAGGCGACGTTCGACGCCGCCTTCAGCGTCAACACACGGGGCACCTTCCTGTGCTGCCGCGAGGCGGCCAGGCGGCTGGTGCGTGACGGCCGCGGCCGAATCGTGACGTTCTCTTCGTCGGGAGTTGGGTCTCTGCGCCCTGGCTACTCGGCATACGCAGCAAGCAAGGCCGCGGTGGAGGTGATGACTAAGATCCTGGCGCGCGAGCTGCGCGGCACGGGGATCACGGCCAACGTGGTGGCGCCAGGGTCCACGGGGACACCCATGATGTACACCGGCAAGACGGAGGATGACATGGAGCGATACATCGCCGAGGCGCCGCTGGGCCGGCTCGGCATGCCCGAGGACATCGCGCCGCTCGTCAGCTTCCTCGCTAGTGATGCTGGCCACTGGGTCAACGCGCAGGTCCTGCGCTGCAACGGTGGCACCATCTAGCTAGTACTGCGTGCCTACTTTTTATGGTTGATTAGATGTATTTTCCTCGGAGCATAAATTTAAGCTTGTGGCGCAGTTATCGCTTGGCAGTTCATTAATTTATTTAAAGATTGTGTCGTTTATTCTATTGTGTGTATTTATAATCAGGCTCTATATTATTGTTGGATGTGTTTTGGATTACGTATTGTTATTGGATGTGAATCGTTCTCATTCGTATAAACAGGATCACAAGTCTAGCTCATGTATGAGACAAGTATTTCTAAACAACATTGTTGGGTTGTAACCTTGCCCAAGGTTCTCAAACTAATAAATCTCAGTTGTTTTTAATTCGTTTTAGGACTAGTTTGGAACTCAATTTTCTCATGCGATTTTCATTTTTCCAAGGGAAAATAAACTAATTTCTCTTGGGAAAATAGAAATCCCTTGAAAAAATGGAGTTCCCAAACTAGCCCTAAGAAACAACAAAGTGATTTTATCATATCCTTTGTAGGATAAAAAGGCAAATGGTAGCTTCGGTATTAATGCTTAGTGTTGGTTACTTGTTTTGTTTTCTGAAAGGTATCAAAACAAGATAATATAATTAAAATGTGGGACCTTAATTAATCCCTTCAGTTTACTTTCAGTTGAGTGATAAATTGATATGAGAAGCTTATTATAATCAAAATTCTGAAAATAATAAAAGGAATAATAAAAGGAATGAACACGCTAAAAAGGAATAGTTACTAACGCGCTCCTTATATTGTCTCTTTTTTTGTTATAAATAGATACAGTTATACCTTCGAAGATTCAGGCAGCAGTTCGAAGGTAAAGTTTTACACAGTTTCGGAGGAAGAGTGACTTGGTGTGATGCGAGTACCTAAACTCCTGTGTCCGTGCATATTGATTGTTCACATATTTATAGGGATGACCCGATGTACAACTCTATGTGAAATTATAATTATAGTCTCGAATCCTATACATATAGCTACGAAAACCACTAGGAACTGCATCGTCATTTCTTCTGAAGCATCAATAGATACATTGACCCCCTCCGTTTCTAGATCAACTGCTTCGACTTCAGCAGCATGCTTCGACTGAGCATTCGAACCGAAACTTCTTCCACTTCTCTTTTATCCGTATTGTCATCATTCGGCTGATATGAGTTAATTACTCCTGGAAAATATTATGAAACTATTGATACCAGTTAGTTTTAAGGATCATTGGCAAAGGTATTCCTCCAACAGTAGACCCTCGTCGGATTAGTCCATTTTTGCATAACGTGCTCAGATCACGAAACAGACAAAGGTCTTATACCGAAAATCCGAAAACACCTTCCTTGAGCACATTATTAAAAACAGAACTGAACAAGCAGGTCTTCAAAAAAGACACTGCAGCGAGAAACTGTACTAGCGGTGACAGGGAAGTAATTGTGAGCAATATGATTCATTGGCTTTCGCGCCCGCCTACCAATATAACCCGATTGATCCCATGGGAGTGCCACGGTATTTAATGCTCGCACCAAACTACTATAGCCAAATTCTCTGCCTACGAAACTCCTTTTCACTCCTCTACTTTTCCTGAGAGCTTCGGGAATTCGAAGCTTCGACGGTCTTCAGATGGCTAGGATTCATTCGACTTCTAATCTTAAAACTTTGACTTTGTCTAAGGCATTTTAGACGGGCGAAGACGCTCCCAACAATGTGGTTGTGGGATCTGCAAGCGTAGAGCCTATTTCTAAGTGCTAAAGGCAACATCTGAGCTGAAGAAGAGGAAAGCTGATCAAGCTACTCGGGAGGAGAACAATCCAGAGGAAAATTCTTCCGACCTTGGGGAGAATGTCTGTGAGGAAGAAGACTGTTGGGGGGAGGGCCTTCATCACTGAAGGTCTCTAAGATACTACTTCGTCATGAAGAGCAAGTTTTAGATAGAAGCCTTCACCTTCATCACCAAGTCGAAGTGGACATTAGGCAAGAAGTCAAGAAGATTTTGGTTTATGGAAGCATTAAGCTAGACGAAGCCGAAGGAGATAGCTTCGGGTGACATGCTATGGTTTATAAAGTAGGAGACGAAGATGAAGGTTGTGGAAGACTTGATCTCCAAGATTTATAGATGGAAAAGTACAATATTGCCCTCATATTGTTTATAGTAGTCGTGTATAGGGTGTGAGGACATGTTTGTAATTTCATATGAAGTTGTACCTCGCGACTATAAATAGAGGAACAATGCCATGCATAACGGTAAGCCTTAAGCCCAGAATACTGATCTACTCAGCCTTCGAAGATACCTTCGAGCTCTTGTTTCTATGAAGCCAAAGGTATATTTGTAATCATGATATCCCATAGGACATGAAATGATACGTATGCACATCCAGATGAGTGATATACCTTACTCTTCTTGATTTACATACCATTTTCATTATTTTATTGTTATAGCCTTTGTCTTCTCTTTTGGATTAACCTTCGAAGAAGGGTTAATTGAAGAAAGAAGCTTCCAATGCAATTTAATAACTTGTGTTGCCTTGTTTTTGATATTCTTTAGAGATAAAAAACAAGTGACCAACATTGGCACTCACCTCTAGTGATTTCACGACAAGCACAAAGAGCATGGCAAGCCCTCAAGCTTCATCATCAAACCCGAAAAAGCTTATGCTCCCCATCATTGGGGTGCTCGAGCTTCGAACCAAGCAACAAAAAGTAGAGAACATAAGCCCAAAGAAGGGTACAACATGTGGGTGTCCAAGGACCCTACATCAAAACAAAACGGTCTCACATTCCCATCACATTCTCCAAAGAGGATCTTCGTCTTAAAGATTACCAACATAGAGATGCCATGGTATTCTCATGTGTCATAAACGGTTTCGTGGTCCATAATTTTCTGGTTGACATGGGCAGTGTTGTGGACATTATATTCGCAAAAGCCTTCAAGGAGATGCAGGAAGCAAGGTATAAAATCCAAGACTCAACTTATCATGTCTATGGCTCTGGAGGGCAACAGGTGTTAGCCCTTGGAAAATTAGCCATGCCTATCACCTTCGACTATGTTAATAATACAAGAACAGAGGAAGTTGTGTTTGAGATAGTTGACATGGAGTTCCCAACAATGCATTTATTAGAATAGGAACACTCCATGCCTTCGAAGCAGTTTTGCATTTAGCCTATATTTGCATGAAGATAACAAGCAATCAATTAGTCATATCAGTATATGGAAACCAAGAGGCTAAAAGAAGGGAAAAATGGACCTTGCAAGAGCCCAAGATCGTCTACAATATTGATGAAGCCGAAGCACAATATAAAACATCAGAGAAGCAAGTCAAAGAAAAAGCATCTGCGATAGATCAGTCGAAGCCAATCTTGCTCTATGAAGATGTGGCAGACCAAAGGGTTTTCTTTGGCTCGCAACTATCTTCAAAACAAGAGTTAGACCTTAAAAGATTCCTGTTTCATAATAAGGATGACTTTGCTTGGTCAGCAAATGACTTATGCGGAGTTGATAGAAGCATCGTCAAGCATGCACTAAATGTTGATCCAAGCAACAGACCAAGAAAGCATAAGCTTTGTAAGATGTTTGATGACAAGGCTAAAGGTGCAAAAGCCAGAGTCCAAAGGCTACTTGGTGCTAGCGTGATAAGAGAAGTTGCATACCTAGAATGGCTTACCAACACAATCATGATTAAAAAAATCAAATGGCAAGTGGAGGATGCACATAGATTTCACATACCTCAACAAGGCATGCCTGAAGGTTGAGTTCCCAATACCAATGATTGATTCTCTTGTGGATGTAGCATCTACTTCGGAACTCATGACCCTGTTGGATTTTTATTCAAGGTATCATCAGATATGGATGACGAAGGACGATGAGCCAAATATTAGCTTCATAAACCCCAATGGACATATTGTTATCTTCAAATTCCTGAGGGGCCTAAAAATGTTGGTGGAAGCTTCAGTAAGATGACAACCAAGGTGCTAAGCACACAACTAAGTAGAAATGTTCTAACCTATGTTGATGACATCATTATTAGAAGCACGAAGCAACAAAGTCATATCTCAGATCTTCAAGAGACCTTCGCCAATTTTCGAAGGGTAGGCCTGAAGCTCAATCTTGAGAAATGTGTATTCAAAGTGAAGAAGGGAAAATGCCTTGGTCACGTTGTATCAACGAAAGGGATTGAAGAAAATTCACACAAGATAGAGGTTATACTTCGGAAGGAGCTGGTAAAGTCAAGGAAGGGAGCTCAAAGGCTAGCAGGAAGGATTAGTTCTTTGAACAGATTTATTTCAATATCTACACAGCGAAGCTTGACTTTCTTTGAAGTGTTAAAATCAGCAGAAGTATTTCAATGGGAACAAGCTCAGCAGCAAGCCTTCGAAGAGCTGAAATAATATTTGATCCAGTTGACAACCCTCTCCCCACCATCACCTTCCATTCCATCCTTTGTCCATTGTCTTTAGTCAAATCAACTATTTTGTTGATATGCCTCATGTAAACTCTCAGCCTTATCAGTTATTGTACCTAAAAATGGTAGACTAAACAATTCTAGTATTGCATAGATTCATCGATAGCCTAGACCCGTTGTAAGCCCATACTAATTTCTAGGGGAAGGCAGGCTTCGACCCCGTAAACCAGAAAGAACGGGTCTCCCTAGTAGCACGGGTAGGTATGGTCCAGTTTCCCCATAGTACGCACGGAAGTTCATTGACCCAACTTGCACCATGCTTCTTTAAACAGTCGTAGGTGTGTGTCTTGAGCCCCGTGAGAATCTCCACATTTGCACTCTCAACCTGCTCATTGCTTCTGGGATGTGTTAAAGACGCGAAGCAGAGCTGGGTGCCAATGCCCTCACAATACTCCTGAAATAGACGACTCCTAAATTAGGTCCCATTATCCGTGATGATACGGTTCGAGACACCAAATCTGCAGACGATTGACTTGAGGAAGGCAATAGCTGCACCTTAGGTGATGTTTACCATATAGGTAGCTACCGGACACTTTGTGAATTTGTCGATGGCGACAAAGAGGAACCGGTACCCACCGATGGCCCTAGAGAATGGTCCTAGGATATCCATCCCTATACGGCGAATGACCAAGAGGGTGGAATCATTTGCAGAGATTGAGCTGATGTGTGTATTTGCTTCGCATGGAACTAGCATGCTTTGCAAGACTTTACCAACTTAGCTTCATCCTGGAGGGCGGTTAGCCAGTAGAAGCTGAAAGGCCTTACCGACCAGTGTGCGGGATGAAGAATGACTTCTGCACTCTCCTCCATGGATCTCAGTGAGAAACTTATGGCCCTCTTCCTGGTTAATGCATCGCATGTGAATGCCATTAGCGCCACAGTGATAGAGATCCCCCTCCACCACCATGTAGCGTTTAGCCAACCACACTATGCGCTCAGTGGGCACATTGTCTTCAAGAAGGATGTTGTCTTTGAGGTAGTCCTAGATCTCGGGAATCCATGCATAAGTTTTATCTGAGCACCTTCCCTTCTAGGATGCATGGCAGCACCAGGCCTCTCCCTAAGCAGGGAGCGGGTCCTGAGGCTATTGGTTCTATCAGACAGGTCCAGTCTCGTGAGCCCGGCTGCTTAGTTCCTGATAGCACGGTTATAGCTAACACACGTGGGTCCATGTCTTGAAACAGTAGGAGAGGGTACCCTAGTTACGTGGTACCTACAGTGCCCTAGAGCCCACATCAGGAGAGTTTACGAAACCGCATGTGGAGCCACAACGGTGATCCTACTTCAAACAATCTGATTGTGACTAGCACTCGGTAGCAACACGACTGCTGTCATGCTAGTTGTTAGATAGCTTGTTGTCACGCATGCAGTCAAGTATGTCCCCACAGCTCATTGGCTTGTGGCCACCATGCTTGGTGATATGCCCAGTCAAGAGCGTGGAATTTCGTTACTTCTGCGGAGGTAAAAAAGGTTTTTACCACCATGGCGACTCCCGAGAATGCACTCATTGCTTGCGTGCCACGCACCTGGCGGTTCAGATCACGCCTTTTCTCACCCACGCACAGCACCCCACTAAATATGACCAGCGGGCTCGGGCCCCCATGTCATGGTTAGGGTCATTTGCACCTTCCGTGGGTGTGACTCGAAGTTTCACATGATGCTTCTGGGGCGCGTGGGAGAGTCTGCCTAAAATAAGGGTTTACCCCATGTGCAATGGTTACCTTTTCGCATTCGCTTTCTCTCCCAAGAAACAATGCCCTTCACCTTTAATCGACTTTGCTCCTTGCTCGAGCCGCCGTCACTGCCATGGTTTCCCTTGGCCACCCTCGCCGCTACGAGGGCTAGGACGAGCTCAACCTGTGTCACACCCGGGTTTTAGGGGTCCAAGACCCGGGCGCGAACATAATCACCAGGTGTGCTGGGACCAAGTCTCACACGTATGATGAATCATGGCACAAGATCGAATGTCACATCTTTAATATATAATAGGAGTTCTGTACAAAATAAATAAATAATTACATTATAAGGACACAACGGTCCAGCAACCCAAAGTTGACTGGGAGACGACGACCTAGACCTCTCATGAACTCGTCACAGCATCCTCCAAGAGCCTCATTCTGCGGTACCTATTCTTGACCTGTGGGGGTGTGAGACAGCAAGAGTGAGCTCACATACGTTCATAGCTCAACAAGCTGTGGGGAATAATGTGCATGAACTCGCCAAAGGTGGGAGCTCATGTGAAGTGTAAGGCTTACCAAAGAGGATGGTTAGAGCTGAGCATTGCTTTTAAAGTTTGTCAAAATTTTATTAGCAGTTACTAAGTATAAGTAAATACCAACCCAATTAAGTAGTAGAATAAAAGTAACAACATCACCTGTGATGCAATGCATATGATGAATTGAATTTAGTTCCATAAATTAATCATGTGAGTGTCCGAGCTGCTCATGACCGTAAGCACGGCTAGTATACCAGTTTTACACTCTGCAGAGGTTGCGCATCTTTACCCACAAGTCATGTTACCCATCTGCCAAGGGATCGCGACTTCCCATACACCTCTACTGAGGAGGCGAAGCAGGGTAACACTACGAGGCCTTTACAAAGTTCCACTAGCTTTAGAAAACCCGCTACAGTTTCTAGGAAGCTCCAATGCAGGGACCCCTCGCCTGACCGCCATCGCAGCAAAATCAACCCAAGGGCCTCCCCACACTAACCACTCCCCTACTACCCTTGACCCTTTCGGGTAAGGTAGTCCTCCACTAGATTTCCTAATTAGTCAGCCAAGGGTGTCCCATACCACCCTTCTAGTAGCACTATTTTCCCGACTGGTTCTCCATGTTCCAATTAACATAATGATCTTATCATGAACAATAAATAACAAACTGATCATAAAGTGTGATCATAAATAATATATACCTCTATACCCAAAACCACATAAAGCAATAGCAGGTACTACCCAAAAATTTAGTGGTAAACATGGTATAAAGATAGTCAAACTAGGGTAACCTATTGGGTCTCTTCAAAATTAACCTATGCAGATCATTATGATAAATAAGAACATGAGTGGGTAAAAAGAAGTGATCAAGGGCACAACTTGCCTGGGACTTGAGATTCCAGGTACCAACTTGCTCTTGAGATGACACGTGTCCTCACTGCTAAATGTAGTAATACAGACAAATATGGTATAGGCAATATTAATATCACACCAAACATGTAAACAAAATACATAATAATAATGTACACATTAAAATAAAATTCTAGGAACAGGAATCACTAATTTTGGAGTTATAGATTTTAAGTTATGAATTTCTGAAGGTTATATGTGTTTTGTACAAGATTAAATAGGATATAAATTTTATTGTGACATTCATGTCAAAACAGTGGTACTAAATGATAAACAATAATATTACAAAATTATAGGAATTGGAATGGATTAATTTGGACTTAATATGAATTTTGAATTTTCTATGAATTTTACAAGTTTCTAGCATTGTTTATGTATTAAAAATCATTTTCCACAATTTATTATCTAATTTCACTGCTCACTGGACTGGGCGCATTATTATCAGAAACTGCAGGGGCTAAACTATAAGATTTCCTGAGACTCAGTAATCGCCGCGTAGGATGGCAGGTTAGTTATAGAAAAGTACAAGGTCTCTTTTGTAAAACTGCTCAGCAGATCGCGTAGGAATCAACCAGGGCCACCCATTTAAGGATCTAGGGCTCAGATTAAATCTAGCCCAATCCGAACCGGTACGCTGGCACAACCATTAGATCGAGGATTGCTGGCATAGATTTAATGTATCCTTCATCAAATCGGAGCCGCACGATCTAGATCGATGACTCAGATCAAATCACGCGAAGGGGTTTACGTATTCTAATCGCAACCATTCTTCATCAGATCGACAATACTGGGACGATCACCTACACCATACCAACCAGGTGGCGGCGCAGGGCAAGTCGCAGCGGCGATCCCACCGGCATAGGCCAATTCGGCGCCCTGATGCTCTAATCCATGGGTGATTAAGTGCCACACGATGAGGGAACAGAGTAGAACTCGAACGTGGAACCAATTTTTGCTATTAAATTCTCGACGATCCCAGCAACGGAATGGCGCGGCCCGCGGCAGCGCCAGGCTTCACGGCGAGCAATTCCACTAGCCCCGACGCAAGCCAACCAGTGCAACGTGATCCAGTACAAAGGCAGTTGAAGATGGAGTAATCCGTACCGTGAATCCGGTGGCTCTATTCCCTAACCGCGATAGAGGTCGAACCATGGCGGCAAAGATGGAGTCTGACAAGGTAGCCACCCTGCCTGGATACCCAACCGTGATCGCCCACGCAGAGCCCAGGTACACGAGTTTTGGTGATTCACCGGCAAGCCATTATGGCCGCAGTGAGGTCGTAGATGGCCTGCGTGCGCGGTGGTCCTTCATAGATCCCACCTCGCGGCGACAAATTTTCTTCTCTCTCTCGCTTTGATGTCCTCTGCGCTCCATGGATGATGGGGGGCACGACCCCATCTTTATACCCCGAGAGGTACGCAATGGTCGGGAGGGTTGTTATGCCGGTGGCGCGCTTTCAGCGAAGTCCGTTATCCGCCCGCGAGCATCGACGCGAGGTGGATGCCGATCCTGAACAATGGGGTCCACGAGGCAGTGATGAAAGGGAAATAGGGTTTAACCTTTTCCTATAAATTATTTTGGTGGTTGAATGCCCAACACAAATAATTGGACTAACTAGTTTGCTCTAGATTATATATTCTACAGGTGCATAAAGGTTCAACACAAACCAATATATGATTGAAGAAAGGGTTCAAAAAGAAAGGAGCAAAGAAACCGAGTATGCCCTGGTCTGGCGCACCGGACTATCCGGTGCACCAGGACCGTACAGCGTCCAACTCTCCACTCTCGGGTTTCTCAGAGCACGCTCCGCTATAATTCACCGGACTGTCCAGTGTGCCACTGGACTATCCGGTGCACCAGCGGAGCAACGGCTCTTCGGCGCAACGGTCGACTGCAAAAGCGCGCGTCAGAGCTACAGTGCGCAAACAGTGCGCGCAGGAGTCAGAGCAGTCACCAAAGGCGCACCGGACAGTGAACATTACCTATCCAGTGCGGCACCGGACTATCCGGTGACACTAGAGGACAAAGCCGCCAACGGTCGACAGCGCCCGAACCCTAACAGTTGGGTGACGTGGCTGGCGCATCGGACTGTCTGGTGCGCCCATCGACAGCATCCACCCCCCACGGCTAGGTGGTGGCTGAGGGCTATAAATACCCTCCCAACCACTACCACTCCAAGCATCCAAGTTTCCAGCACTTCACATTCAATACAAGAGCTAGTGCATTCACTCCTAGACACAATTCAAAAGAATCAAAGCCTCTCCAAGTCCCAAATTCACTCCAAACACCTAGTGACTAGAGAGAGTGTTTTGTTCGTGTTCTTTGTGCTCTTGTCTCTTGGATCGCTTTCTTATTCCCCATTCTTGTTCTTAAGACAATTGTAATCAAAGCAAGAGACAGCAAGTCTGTGCTAGTCCTTGCGGGGTCTAAGTGACCCATTTGATTAAGGAGAAAGCTCACTCGGTCTAGGTGACCATTTGAGAGAGGGAAAGGGTTGAAAGAGACCCGGTCTCTGTGACCACCTCAACGGGGACTAGGTTCATTGAAACCGAACCTCGGTAAAACAAATCACCATGTTCATTCGCTTGTCTTTCATTTGATTTTTCCCCCTCTCTCCCGTACTTGATATTCGTTCTAACGCTAACCCCGGCTTGTAGTGTGTGTTTAAGTTTATAATTTTCAGATTCTGCCTATTCACCCCCCTCTAGGTGACTTTCAATTGGTATCAGAGCCCGATACTCCATTACAGTCTAACAACTCGAAGTGATGTCGGGAGGATCCGCTAATAGGGAGATGGAAACCGGCGAGAAGGCCACAAGCCACGGGAAGGCTCCATCAAGGGAGTCCGGTGCCAAAAGAAAGGAGGAATCCCCTCCCCGTGTCAAGTCACATCAGAGTGACGACAAGAAGAAGATGAAGAAAGTGGTCTACTACGAGACCGACTCTTTGTCGCCCTCCACATCCGGCTCCGACGCGGCGTCCGTCACTTATAAGCGCCATGAGCACAAGAAGTTTAGTAAGATTCCTCTACGCTATCCCTACATTTCTAAATGTGCTCCTTTACTTTCCGTTCCATTAGGCAAACCACCATATTTTGATGGTGAGGATTATTGTGTGTGGAGTGATAAAATGAGGCATCACCTAACCTCACTCCATGCAAGCATATGGGACATTGTTGAGTTTGGAGCGCAGGTACCTACAGTAGGGGATGAGGGCTACGACTCGGACGAGGTCGCCCAAATACGGCACTTTAACTCCCAAGCCACTACTATACTCCTCGCCTCTCTATGTCGAGAGGAGTATAATAAGGTGCAAGGGTTAAAGAACGCCAAGGAGATTTGGGATGTCCTAAAGACCACGCACGAAGGAGATGAGGTGACCAAGATCACCAAGCGGGAGACGATCGAGGGGGAGCTCGGTCGATTCGTCCTCAACCAAGGAGAGGAGCCACAAGCAATGTACAACTAGCTCAAGACCTTGGTCAATCAAGTGTGCAACCTCGGGAGCACCAAGTGGGATAACCATGAAATGGTCAAGGTTATTCTAAGATCCCTCGTATTTCGTAATCCCACTCAAGTTCAATTAATACGTGGTGATCCTAGATACAAGCTAATGTCTTCCGAGGAAGTGATAGTAAAGTTTGTGAGCTTTGAACTAATGATCAAAGGCTCCAAACACATCGTCGACTTGGAGCAAGGCGGCACCTCCACACCCGAGGTGCAACCCATCACATTCAAAGCGACAGAAGAGAATAAAGAAGAGTCTACATCAAGTAGGCTCCCCATCGACGCCTCCAAGCTCGACAATGAGGAGATGGCGCTCATCATCAAGAGCTTTCGCCAAATCCTAAAGCAAAGGAGGGGGAAGGACTACAAACCCCGCTCCAAGAGGGTGTGCTACAAGTGTGGTAAGCCCGTTCATTTTATTGCAAAATATCCTATGTCTAGTGATAGTGACAAGGGCGATGACAAGAGGGGGAAGAAGAAGGAGAAAAAGATATACTACAAGAAGAAGGGCGGCGATGCCCACATGTGTCGAGAATGGGACTCCGACGAGAGCTCCACCAACTCCTCCGACGAGGACGCCGCCAACATCGCCATCAACAAGGGACTCCTCTTCCCCAATGTCGGCCACAAGTGCTTCATGTCAAAGGACGGCAGGTACAATCTAGAACCTCACCCAAATATACTACATCTAGTGATGAGGGTAGTTCTAGTGATGATGAAGATGATCTACTTACCCTTTTTGCCAACCTTAACATGCAACAAAAAGAAAAATTAAATGAATTGATAGGAGCTATTCATGAGAAGGATGAACTTTTGGATAGCCAAGAGGAATTCCTAATTAAGGAAAATAAAAAAAAAGTAAAAAATGCTTATGCTTAGGAAGTAGAGAAGAATGAAAACTTGACTAAGGAGCTTAGCATTTGCCATGATTCAATTATCAATCTTAGAAATGAAAATGCTAGTTTAATTGCTAAGATTGATAAATTGAATGAATCTATTTCTAGCCTTAGGACTGAAAATGCTAACTTAATTTCCAAGGCTAAAGATTTAAATGTTTGCAATGATTCTATTTCATGTCTTAAAGATGAAAATGCAATTTTAAATGCTAAGATAGAGGAATTAAAATCTTGCAAACCCTCTACATTTACTGTTGATCATGTTTCTATTTGTACTAGATGTAGAGATGTTAATGTTGATGCTATAAATGATCACCTTGCTTTAATTAAACAACAAAATGATCATATAGCTCAATTAACTGCTAAAATCAATGGGCATGAAATTGAAAATGAAAAGTTTAAATTTGCTAGAAGCATGCTCTATAATGGGAGACGGCCTGGCATCAAGGATGGCATTGGTTTCCAACAGGGAAGCAATGTCAAATTTAATGCCCCTAAAAGAATGTCTAATTTTGTAAAGGGCAAGGCACACATGGTTCAGGATAATGAGGATTACATTTTATATCCTGCTAATTATCCTGAGCACAAAATTAGGAGAATCCATGCTAAGAAATCTCATTTTGTTTCTCATCATGCTTTTATGTATAAGAATGAGGCTTCTAGCTCTAGGCAATCAACCCATGTTAAATTGCCTAAAAGGAAAACTCCTACTGCATCAAGTGAGCCTAACATTTCAAGACTTTTGATGCATCTTATGTTTTAACTAACAAATTAGGCAAAGTAGTTGCCAAGTATGTTGGGGGCAAACACAAGGGGTCAAAGACTTGTGTTTGGGTACCCAAGGTGCTTGTTTCTAACGTGAAAGAACCCAACACTGTTTGGGTACCTAAGAACAAGGCCTAAATTGTTTTGTAGGTTTATGCATCTGGAGGCTCAAGTTGGATAATTGATAGCGGGTGCACAAACCACATGACAGGGGAGAAAAGAATGTTCTCCTCCTACGAGAAAAACGAAGATCCCCAACAAGCTATCACATTCGGGGATGGAAATCAATGTTTGGTCAAAGGACTTGGTAAAATTTCTATATCACCTGACCATTCTATTTCCAATGTTTTTCTTGTAGATTCTTTATATTACAATTTGCTTTCTGCATCTCAATTATGTAAAATGGGCTACAACTGTCTTTTTACGGATTTAGGTGTTACTGTCTTTAGAAGAAGTGATGATTCAATAGCATTTAAGGGAGTGTTAGAGGGTCAGCTATATTTAGTTGATTTTAATGAAAACACAGCTGAACTCAACACTTGTCTAATTGCTAAAACTAATATGGGTTGGCTCTAGCATCGTTGACTAGCTCATGTTGGAATGAAGAATCTTCACAAGCTTATAAAGGGAGAACACATTTTGGTTCTAACCAATGTTCATTTTGAGAAAGACAGGGTTTGTAGCGCATGTCAAGCAGAAAAGCAAGTTGGCTCCCATCATCCACACAAGAACATCATGACGATCGGCATGCCACTGGAGTTACTCCACATGGATGTATTCGGCCCGATTGCCTACATAAGCATCGGCGGGAGTAAGTATTGTCTTGTAATTGTGGATGATTATTCTCACTTTACTTGGGTATTCTTTTTGCAGGAAAAATCACAAACCCAAGAAACCTTAAAGGGATTCTTGAGACGGGCTCAAAATGAGTTCGAATTAAGGATCAAAAAGATAAGAAGCGACAATGGGACGGAGTTCAAGAATTCTCAAATCCAAGGCTATCTTGAGGACAAGGGCATCAAGCATGAGTTCTCTTCTCCCTACACACCTCAAAAAAATGGTGTAGTGGAGAGGAAAAATAGAACTCTTTTGGATATGGCAAGGACCATGCTTGATGAGTACAAGACACCAGATCGGTTTTGGACGGAGGCGGATAACACCGCTTGCTACTCCATCAACCGACTCTACCTTCACCGAATCCTCAAGAAAACATCGTATGAACTCCTAACTAGTAAAAAGCCCAATGTTTATTATTTTAGATTTTTTGGGAGCAAATGATTTATTCTTATTAAAAGAGGTAGAAATTCTAAATTTGCTCCTAAAGCAGTAGAAGGCTTTTTACTTGGTTATGACTCAAACACAAGGGCATATAGAGTCTTCAACAAATCCACTGGATTAGTTGAAGTTTCTTGTGACATTGTGTTTGATGAGACTAATGGCTCTCAAGAAGAGAAAGTTGATCTTGATTAATTAGATGATGAAGAGGCTCCATGCGTCGCGCTAAGGAACATGTCCATTGGGGATGTGTGTCCAAAGGAACCCGAAGAGCCTCCACAAGCACAAGATCAACCATCATCTTCCATACAAGCATCTCCACCAACTCAAGATGAGGAAATGGCTCAATATGAAGAGGATAAAGATCAAGATGATGAGCCACCTCAAGCGGAGGACATTGATCAAGGGGGAGATAAAGATGATCAAGATAAGGAAGATGATCAAGAAATTCAAAACCAAAGACCACTGCACCCAAGAGTCCACCAAGCAATTCAAAGAGATCACCCCGTCAACTCCATACTTGGTGACATTCACAAGGAGGTAACCACTCGATCTCGAGTTGCTCATTTTTGTGAACATCACTCTTTTGTGTCTTCTATTGAGCCATACAAGATAGAGGATGCACTAAGAGATCCAGACTAGGTGGTTGCAATGCAAGAAGAGCTCAACACTTTCACGAGGAATGAGGTATGTCATTTAGTTCCGTGTCCTAACCAAAATGTTGTAGGTACCAAGTGGGTATTCCGCAACAAACAAGATGAGCATGGTGTGGTGACTAGGAACAAAGCCCGACTTGCTGCCAAGGGATATTCACAAGTTGAAGGTTTAGATTTTGATGAAACCTATGCACCCATAGCTAGGCTTGAGTCAATTCGCATATTACTTGCCTATGCTACTTACCATGGATTTAAGTTATACCAAATAGACGTGAAGAGTTCCTTCCTCAATGGTCCTATCAAGGAAGAGGTATATGTTGAGCAACCTCCTGGCTTTGAAGATAGTGAGTATTCTTCTCATGTTTATAAGCTCTTAAAGGCGCTTTATGGGCTCAAGCAAGCCCCGAGAGCATGGTATGAATGCCTGAGAGACTTTCTTATCACTAATGGCTTCAAAGTTGGAAAAGCTGACCCTATTCTCTTCACTAAAACTATTGCAAAAGACTTGTTTATATGCCAAACTTATGTTAATGATATTATATTTGGGTCTACTAACAAGTCATCTTGTGAAGAGTTTAGTAGGATCATGATACAAAAATTTGAGATGTCGATGATGGGGGAGTTGAAGTATTTCCTTGGATTCCAAATCAAGCAACTCCAAGAAGGCACCTTCATCTGCCAAACAAAGTACATTCAAGATATACTAAAGAAGTTTGGAATGAAGAACGCCAAACCCATCAAGACACCCATGGGAACAAATGGGCATCTCGACCTCGACACGGGAGGTAAATCCGTAGATTAAAAGGTATACTGGTCGATGATAGGATCTTTACTCTATTTATGTGCATCACGACCGGATATTATGCTTTCCATATGCATGTGTGCAAGGTTCTAGGCAAATCCTAAGGAAGTTCACCTAAGGGTCGTGAAAAGAATCATGAGATATTTAGTTTACACTCCTAAGTTTGGGCTTTGGTACCCCAAGGGATCTACCTTTGATTTAATTGGGTATTCTGATGCCGATTATACCAGATGTAAAATTGATAGGAAGAGCACATCAGGGACTTGTCAGTTTTTGAGGAGATCTCTTGTGTCTTGGGCTCTCAGTAGCTCTATCCACTGCCAAAGCCGAGTATATTGTTGTAGGACATTGATGTGCACAATTACTCTAGATGAGGCAAACCCTTAGGGACTATGGCTACAAATTGAGCAAAGTACCTCTCCTTTGTGATAATGAGAGTGCAATCCGCATGGCGGATAATCCCGTTGAACACAGCTGCACTAAGCACATAGACATCCGGTATCACTTTTTGAGAGATCACCAACAAAAGGGGGATATCGAAATTGCTTATGTTAACACCCACAACCAATTAGCTGATATCTTTACCAAGCCCCTAGATGAGAAGACTTTTAGCAAGCTTAGGAATGAGCTAAACATCTTAGATTCTCGAAACTTTGATTGAAACATTGCACACATAGCTTATTTATATACCTTTGATCATGTCTCTTTCATTTGGTACATTTGCATATTTCTTACTCTTCTTGTGACAAGGCTAAGACTAATGTGCTTCCATGAGTATATCTAAGATTAGTCTTAGATTGAAAGGAAAATGTAGGATTCAGCAAGGCAAGGCTTCCACTCAACTCTGTTGGTATCATTTATCCTTTGCCTTACTCATGTACTTTCTCTCATATTCATTGGAAGAGAACTTAAGGCCTCTCAAGATTCTTCGTTTTTGGCGATTAATGTCAAAGGGGGAGAATTAATAGGCCCAAAGCAAAAGGACCGCACCACCACGCCCAAAGCAAAAGGACCACACCACCACCTTGTTTTTAAAAAAAAAATGTTTCACAAAGGGGGAGAAAATATTTCAATTACAAAAATCCTCTTGACAGCTAAGAGGAGAATTTCTTTAGGGGGAGTTTTTATATAGCAAAAGGAAAAGCATTTGAAACAGGGGAGAATATTCAAAATATTGAAAATGCTTTTTGAAATCATATTCATATACCATTGGTTATTTGCAAAACAATTTGAAAAGACTTTTCTCAAAAGATTTGCAAAAATAAACTAAGTGGTGCGAATGTGGTCCAAAATGTTAAAATAGAAGAAAGTGATCATATATACTTAGAATTACTCAGTTGGTTTAAATTCAAAGTAACTTATGCACACCTGTCTAAATTGCAAACTAGTTACATTTATACACTTTATATTTGCTTTGGTTTTTGTTGGCATCATGACCAAAAAGGGGGAGATTGAAAGGGAAATGGGCTTAAAACATTTCCTATAATCGATTTTGGTGTTTGATGACCATCACAAACCTTATGGATAGGAGAAGCTTTTTGGAAAAAACACATATGCGTGGACCGTCCGGGCCCTTGCGGCAGACCGTCCACGACACCAGGGTGAGCCTCAGACAGGAACACTACAAAAACACAAGTTAACACTACGGATCGTCCGATGGAGAAGCGAGCACCGTCCGAGACCAAGCGCGGACCGTCCGGCCTCAGGCACGGACCGTCCGGTCGTTGAAAAACCAGAAAAAACCCGAAGGTGACGGGTTCGGTAAAATGCATTTTTAGTGTCCTCGTGGACCACCCGGGGTGCACGACTGGACCATCCACAACTGCTTTATCTGACATCTGACACGCATTAAATGCACTATAGCCGTTGATATAGCCGTTACTACTGACCGTTGCGATTTCAGCAGTTGATGTGCAGGGGCGGACCGTCCGAACCAGGGGCGCGGACCGTCTGCGGTCGGCAGAAAAGGAGCAACGGCTAGGAAGTGGTTGGAGGCTATAAATACAACACCAACCACCTCCATTCACTTGATCCAAGCACTCCACTCATCCACATTCAATACAAGAGCTAGCACTCCATTCCGAGACACGTTCAAAGCTTCCAATCTCTCCAAGTTTCCTAATTGAGACAAGTGATCATTAGTGATTAGTGACTTGAGGGAGTGTGATTCGTGTTTCATTTGTTGCTCTTGTTGCTTGGTTTTCATAATCATGCTTTCTTCTTCACTCTCTAAACTCTATAAGTGTTTTGTAAAGGTTGCAAGAGACACCTAATTGTGTGGTGATCCTTGCAGGATCTTAGTGATCCGTGAGATTGAGAAAAAGCACTCGACCGGGCTAAGTGACTGATTGAGAGAGAGAAAGGGTTGAAATAGACCCGGCCTTTGTGGCCACCTCAGAGGGGAGTAGGTTCTTTGGAACTGAACCTCGAGAAACAAATCGTCGTGTCCACTTATATTCATCTTCACCATTCGACTTGTTTCTCCCCTCTCCGTGTCCACTTGTATTCATCTTCACCATTCGACTTGTTTCTCCCCTCTCCTCTCTCTCTAAAGTTCTCTTGCTCACATCATTTTGAGTTTGCTCCCAAAAGTTATCTGCATTGATTGAGCAACTCATTGCAAGAGAAACTATCTTTCGCACTCCAAATTAATTCTAACACTAATCCCAGGCATAGTGCGTGTTCAAAGTTTATAATTTTTAGGTTTCGCCTACTCATCCCCCCCTCTAGGCGACTCTCAAGGGTATACAACCCACTATGTCGGTTAGGTTGTTGTTCATGGACGAGTTGGTCTAAGACACGAATTTATGAGTAATTAGATAAGAAAACAACTTATAGAGCCTAATCTATTTTACTAGTTTTAATTAATCTAAGTTAATTGGTTCTAACCTTTAGATATAGGCAAGAAAAATGAATTAAAATAAGACAAGAATTTTAGATTAGATTAGACTAGATCAGATTAATCGTATTATGTCACATTAGGTTAGATTAATTTAGATGGGATCCAGATTAGAGTGGATTTAGATGAGATTGGATCTACTGTGATTAGATTAGATCTGTTTAGGCTAGGTTGGCTTAGATTAGTCTATTAGAGTAAGATTGTGGGGGACAGATATCCCCCGGGTCCACTAGAAGGATAAAAGACCTCATGAAAGGCCCAAGGGCCCCATAATTCGTAAGGTCATCCCCTCGTGGGCCTGGGAGGAACGACCAGTGGAACGGATTAGCACAAGGCTGGGTCGGCGCAAGCCCAAACGGCCCAACAAATTCGAGCAATAATCGCAACAGTGACCCGACCTTCCCGCGCAGGGGTCCCGTACATCGGAACTGAGCGAGGATGAGTCGGCTGAACTATAGGAAGATAGACTCAGTTAGTTCGCTATTACTTTGGCACACGTTGTTATCATATCCACATGTAATGCCCCACGGTCGAGTATATAAGGCCTAGGGGCACCCCTTCAAGACAATCGACATCATTCATTACTTAGCCATCCACCTCGCTCTCTACGTTTCCCAGCACTAGAGAACTCTCTTGTAACCCATCGCATAAAGCACTCCCGCCAGGACGTAGGGTGTTACGCATCTCAAAGCGGCCCGAACCTGTACATCATTGTCTACTATTTCTCGTGTGCCCAGCATGAACCATCGAGCTACAGTCGGTAACATCGTCCTACTCCTAAAAGCATCTTGAGGGGTAACCCTGGGTGCGCAGTCGGACCCGAAACACCGACAGCTGGCGCGCCAGGTAGGGGGTGTGTCATCGATCCAAGCTAGCTCAATGGCCGTCACCTTCCAGCACAAGATCATCCTTCGCCCCGGATCCATATTCTGCTTCGGTACTCTCTCATCTGTAGCGAATGAGGAGGGAACTCTGCATCGCCTCGCGGATCCGCCAGAGAGAAAGCCTTCCTTAGAAATCTCCGAGAAAATCGGGGCGAGGCAAGAAAAAGCGCAACCTCTAGCGCTCCTAAAAAAGATTACCTCCAGCAAGCTAGGAGCCGAGGGTCCTTCAGCCCGGAGAACTCCGCTGTCCACCTCTCCGATGAGAGAATGGACACGGATCACAAGGAAAAAGGAAGCAAAGGATCATCAAGCTGATGTTTTTGTGCCTCAGCCCTCAAAGGAGAACAGAAAGAAGATCGTCGTGACAGCTACACCGTTCTACCCCGACGTCCTCTTCATCGGGAGAGTAGAATCGCCCCCCATCTCCGACGACGAGCCGACCGCACCCGGGGAGGAACCTCCTCAGCGGGAATCCCGCCGAAGGAACCGACGCCGAAATATCCGGCGACATCATGAGGCCGGAGAGCAGGACCTGGCACAACCTGTATTGCGAGACGAGGTCTCGGAGATAGGAGAAACTCCGGAGGAACGTGTCTTCAGGGAACGAAGGAATTCCTGACGACGCGATCGTCGACGGGCTCAAGAACAGGTCGAGCAGGAAACAAGGCAACGTCGGGAAAATCCACTCTTCGGGCGCAACCTGAACCCCGACTTCGCCCGAGCCATGAACACGCCAAGTGAAGTCGGAGGGGTGTTGGCTCGGATAGCTGATGGCCTCCCTCGAACTCCCGACGCCGAGGGCTATCGGCGGCTGTTCACTCAAGCAGCCAATCACCTTCTACCCCTTCCTCACCCGCCGAACGATCTACGACACGCCATCAACAGTCGTCGGGACGCACGGAGCTCCATCAATGCTTCGCGTGAACGACGACACGAGAATGAGATCCGTCGCCGGGAAGAGTACGACCGGGACCACGTCATCCCAGCACGGAGTCAGGCTACCAGGACCGAGTCGGCCACGGCTTCAACTGGAGGCACCACCCGGGGACGGACGAGGCACCACGACGACCACTACCCTCTCCGGGACAGACAACATCATCGACGACAGGAGGACACATGTGGAGTATCGGCACTTACTCCGCGCCTCAGGGCCATTCAATGGCCCCCTAACTTCAAGGTATCCAACGTCGACAAATATGATCCTAAGCAGGATCCGGGAGGCTGGTTGGCCGTCTACACCACCGCTGCCCGAGCTGCTGGGGCAACCGAGGACGTAATGACCGCGTACTTACCTATCGTCCTCGGGCAAGACGCGCTGCAATGGCTGCGACACCTACCCCGACACTGCATCGACGGCTGGAGCGACTTCAGTCGGTGCTTCACCGCCAACTTTCAGTCTCTCTCCGACAAACCGGCGCAACCATGGGACCTCAAATCCATCAAGCGCCGAGGGGATGAAACTCTTCGGCCATATCTCAAAAGATTCCAGACCATGAGAAATCGTATCCCCGTGGTCGTGGAGGCGGTAGTGATCGAGGACTTCTACAGGGGATCCAATGACTCGGCCTTCGTCCGAACCATATTACAGAAGGCACCGACTACCTCCGAGCAGCTGTTCCGGGAAGCTGACCTCTACATCACCGCCGACGAGCGAGCTCAAGACCTCATCGGAGGAGCGAAGCCAGCACCAGCGGCACCGCGACGCGACACGAACCAGCAGCCCGACAAGCGTTGGGAGAAGAGGCCTCGCGAAGAAGTCCACGCCGCCGGACCACCTGTCTCTTGCGCCCGAGGAGGACCTCGTGGAGGCGAACGCACTCTGGACGACATCCTCGACGCCCAGTGCCCATACCACAAGGACATGCGCCACACCCTTCGGAACTGCAGAGACTTCAAGCACTCCGTCGGGCACGACCGACCCTTCCAACCTCTACCTCCTCCCCCACCGCGAGGAGGACTAGGAGAACCGCGACCACCCCAGCAACAGGAGGAGGGAGGAGGTGGAGCCTTCCCGCGCGTCGACAGAGAGGTCAATGTCATCTTCGGCGGACACAGATCGGAGGAGAACAAGAGACAACAAAAGCTCAACGATCGTCAGATACTGGTGGCGGCTACCGGTCCTCCCGCCCCGTACCGATGGTCGGAGCACCCGATCACCTTCACCCAGGCAGATCAGTGGCTCAACTTCGACCACCCAGGCAAATACCCGCTCCTCGTCGATCAGGTGAACCGAGAGAGCAGGGTAAAGAAGGTATTAGTGGACGGGGGGAGCAGCATCAACATCACCTTCCCCCGAACACTCCAAGGCTTGGGAGTTCACCTCAAAGAGCTCCACGAGTCAGACACTCCTTTCTTCGGTATCGTGCCGACTGAAAGAGAATACCCGCTGGGCCACATCTACATGTCGGTCTCCTTTGAAACTTCGGAGAACTACAGAACCGAGTTCCTAAGGTTCGAAGTGGCGAACTTCGACTGCGGGTACAACGCCATCATCGGGAGGCCTGGATTGGCAAAGTTCATGGTCATTCCGCATTATACATACATGATATTGAAGATGCCAGGACCGCAAGGGATCATAACTGTGCGGGCTGACTTCCAAGGCGCTGTAGAGTGTTTTCGAGTGGCCATTCAGGCGGCCCTCACCACCAAACCATCGGCGACCTCCTCTGCGCAGGCAAACTCAAAGCCTGAGGAAGACCTCGCGGTACCCGCGAACGAAGCTCAAGTCGCGACCTCTATGCGGCCGACTGAAGAAACCAAAAGAATCAACCTTGGGTTTGCTGATGAACACAAAACCGCCATCATCAGCTCCAGCCTGGATGACAAATAGGAAGGCGCGCTCGCCGAGTTCCTGCAAGATAACCGAGACGTATTCGCATGGCAACCTGCGGATATGCCGGGAGTCCCGAGAGAACTGGCCGAGCACAAATTGAAGGTCTACCCCCAGGCGAGGCCAATTCGGCAAAAATTACGTCGTTTCACGCCCAACAAGAGAGAGGCCATCCGGGCTGAGCTGGCTCGCTTGGTCGCGGCTGGATTTATTGGAGAGGTGTTACATCCCGAATGGTTAGCCAACCCTGTTCTTGTACTCAAAAAGAATAAAGTGGATTGGCGCATGTGCGTCGACTATACGGATCTCAACAAACACTGTCCAAAGGATCCCTTCGGGCTTCCTAGGATAGATCAGGTGGTAGATTCCACCGCTGGATGTTATGTGTTGTCTTTCTTGGATTGCTACTCTGGATATCATCAGATCAGTCTGGCAAAAGAAGACGAGGAAAAAACAGCATTCATCACTCCATTCGAAGCTTTCTGCTATACCTCCATGTCGTTCGGCCGCAAAAACGCTGGAGCGACTTATCAGAGAGCTATTCAAACATGCTTAGCCGATCACTGGGGCAAGCGTGTGGAAGCTTATGTGGATGATGTGGTGATCAAAACAAAAAATTTAGAAAATTTCATTGAAGATTTACAGCTGGTTTTCAACAGTCTACGGCGATATCGATGGAAGCTTAATCCCGAAAAATGTGTTTTTGGAGTACCAACAGGAAAGTTACTCGGGTTTATTGTCAGCCACCGGGGGATTGAAGCTAATCAAGAAAAGATCGAGGCTATCATGAGAATGGAAGCACCACGATCACAGAAGAAAGTTCAAAGACTTACCGGATGTATGGCAGCTCTGAGCAGATTTATATCCAGGCTGGGAGAAAAAGGCTTACCATTTTATAAGTTACTCAAGAAGGTGGACAAATTTCAGTGGACTTCAGAAGCACAGGAAGCCCTAGATGCATTTAAAAAGTTCTTGACGACACCACCAGTGCTGAAACCACCGCGTCGAGCCACGCCGACTCAACCAGCTGAAGATCTGCTACTATTTATCTCTTGCACGACTCACGTAGTGAGCACCGCGTTGGTAGTCGAGCGAGCAGAAGAAGGACATGCATACCCAGTACAACATCCTATTTATTTCATCAGTGAAGTTCTGGGTCCCTCGAAGAAGAAATACCCTCAAGTTCAGAAGCTATTATATGCAGTACTTCTAACTGCACGCAAGCTCCGTCACTACTTCGACGACCACAAAGTCATAGTAGTCACTGGATTTCCGATAGGAGATATACTTCACAACAAAGAAGCCATCGGGAGAATAGCCAAGTGGGCCTGCGAGCTGGGATCTCATGACATTGAATTTCGACCTCGCACTGCCATCAAAACTCAAGCACTGGTTGACTTCGTATCAGAGTGGACCGAACAACAAGTACCGGATAACCCAGAAACCACAGAAGTATGGCGAATGTATTTCGATGGCTCGTTAAAGCTGCAGAGAGCAAGCGCAGGGATCCTCTTTACTGCACCTGGAGGCGAACACCTCATATATGCCCTTCAGTTGTTATTTCCAGCCTCTAACAATGCAGCAGAATATGAAGCTCTGATTCATGGACTAAACATTGCTATATCACTGGGCATCAAGAGACTGATGGTATATGGAGATTCTCTGGTGGTCATAAGTCAGATAAACAAAGAATGGGATTGTTCGAGCGATTCCATGGGAAAATACTGCACTGCTGTCCGGAAACTAGAAGACAAATTTGAAGGTCTGGAATTTCACCATGTAGAGAGAGATCGAAACACGGTAGCCGATGTATTGTCTAAGCTAGGATCCAGTCGAACTCGGGTCCCACCTAGAGTTTTTGTTCAAGAAATATCACACCCAAGCATCTCACTGGATCGGGCAGAAGAATGTAATACTCTGAGCCAACCAGAGTCAGGTTCTGATGACTGGAGGGGGCCAATCATCAAATATATAAAGAACGAGGAGGAACCAGATGACAAGAATGCAGCCGAGCGCATCGCAAGACAGTCAGCTCACTATACACTCATTGGGGAAACACTATACAGAAGGGGCGCATCAGGAGTCCTCATGAAATGCATTCTCTCAGCTACTGGAAAGCAACTTCTGGATGAGGTCCATGTTGGGAAATGTGGAGTACACGCAGCATCCAGAACCCTGGTTGGGAAGGTCTTCAGGTCGGGTTTTTACTGGCCAACAGCAAAGAGTGATGCAGCTGAGTTAGTCCAGAGGTGCGAAGCCTGCCAGTACTTGTCAAAACAGTAGCATCTACCAGCACAGCAGCTGTAGACTATACCTGTAACTTGGTCGTTCGCATGCTGGGGATTGGATATGATTGGACCTTTCAAGAAAGCTCAAGGAGGATACACTCATGTACTGGTGGCTATCGAGAAATTCACTAAATGGATAGAGTTCAAACTCATTGCTTCTCTAACTTCAGCTAAGGCAGTGGAATTCATACAAGACATAATATTCAGGTTCGGGATACCGAATAGCATCATAACTGACCTAGGATCCAACTTCACCAGTTCAGAGTTCTTCGATTTCTGCGAGCAAAAGAGCATTCAGATCAAATATGCCTCGGTGGCGCACCCAAGAGCCAACGGGCAAGTAGAAAGGGCCAACGGGATGACATTAGAAGCACTCAGAAAGAAAGTCTTCGACAAAAACGAGAAGTTTGCAGAAAAGTGGATCAGAGAGCTGTCGTATGTGGTTTGGAGCTTGAGAACTCAACCTAGCCGAGCTCTGCATGGAAATACTCCCCTCTTTATGGTTTATGGTTCGGAGGCAGTGCTACCTGCTGATCTCAAGTTCGGGGCACCGAGGTTAATCTTTGAAAACATAGCAGAAGCTGAAGCTACTAGGCTGGAGGATGTTGATGTACTCGAAGAAGTGCGATTGAATATGGTGATTCAATCAGCGCGGTATCAGCAAACTCTGAGGCGCTATCATGATAAGGCCATACGGCATCGATCCTTTGCAGTGGGAGATCTCGTCCTCCGCCGAATTCTAACGGGGGAGGGACGGCATAAATTGTCACCTCTATGGGAAGGACCATTCATAGTAGCAGAAGTCACTCGGCCGGGATCATATCGCCTCACTCAGATGGACGGCACGGAAATTGGGAACTCATGGAACATAGAACACCTCAGGAAGTTTTACCCATAGCTACATCCCAGAAGCTCTCGAAACAACGATGTATTCTGTAAATCGAGAAATATATCATCAATAAAAAGGTTTCAAAGGCACTCAGATTGTTCGCTGTCAATTGGTATACTTACTTAACTCGGGGTGACCACTATGCCCTACTAACGGAGCAATCGGCTTAAGTCGGCAATGACTTAAGGTGGTGCGACATGCTCACGCTTACTTAACTTAGGGTGACCACTATGCCCTACTAAAGGAGCAATCGGCTTAAGTCGACAATGACTTAAGGCGGTGCGACATGCTCACGCTTACTTAACTCGGGGTGACCACTATGCCCTAATAACGGAGCAATCGGCTTAAGTCAGCAATGACTTAAGGCGGTGCGACATGCTCACACTTACTTAACTCGAGGTGACCACTATGCCCTACTAACGGAGCAATCGGCTTAAGTCGGCAATGACTTAAGGCGGTGCGACATGCTCACGCTTATTTAACTCGGGGTGGCCACTATGCCCTACTAACGGAGCAATCGGCTTAAGTCGGCAATGACTTAAGGCGGTGCGACATGCTCACGCTTACTTAACTCGGGGTGACCACTATGCCCTACTAACGGAGCAATCGGCTTAAGTCGGCATTGACTTAAAGCGGTGCGACATGCTCACGCTTATTTAACTCGGGGTGGCCACTATGCCCTACTAACGGAGCGGTCGGTTTAAGTTGGCACTGACTTAAATTGGCACGGCGCGCTTGGCACGTTTGCAATTACCCATCTTAGGGCAACTTCTATGCCCCACGTCGAAATTTCAAAACCATCACACTACATTTACCTCTACAAATGTAGATACTATGGAATTCTAACAATGGGAAAACAATAGTAGCATTCAGTATTCAAAAGTGTTCTCTAAAACAAAACATCCGAGCACATTAACCACACATTCAAAGCATTCAGTATTTTCTATTTAGTAATGTTCTTCTCAGGAGCAACTGACGAAGAGGGACGACTCGAGGAATCAGGAGTGGCATTCACGTCGGCCACTATGTCATCAGGAACAACCACGCCGGGTCTCCTCATCAGGATCCGCCCCGCGCGAATAGCTTTATCCATAGCTTTGTCGCGCTGGGCCCTCAAAGTAGCAGAAGTCTCTTCAGCAGCCTTGACAGCCAACCGAGCGGTTTCCAGCTCTTGGGCGACGGATTTCTTGGAAGCACGCAGATCCTTGATGACAGCATCTTTGGTCGACACCAACTGCCTGAGGCGAATCACATCATCCAAGGACTCTTGCAGCTTATAACGATGATTATCTAACTCCTCCCTGGTGAAGCAATGACTCCTCTCCAAGATGGTCAACGAATTGCTGGCATCGCGGTATAGCTTGTCAAGGTTGTCACGAGAAGTGGCGAGGGCACGCTTTTCTTCCTGCAGACAAGAATCAGTTTCTCCAAACGTCGAGCAAGCAATAAGAACACAGCAAACAAAGTCAAGATTCACAGGTCACCTTTTTAGAGTCGAGCTGAGCATGGAGAGTAGAGTTTAGCGTGTTAGCAACATTCAGAGAAGCAGAAACCCGGACCAGTTCAGTCTGACCTTGAGAATATTTTTCTTCAAGATCAGAGCACCGCCGGGCCAGTTCAGTCTGACCTTGAGAATATTTTTCTTCAAGATCAGAGTACTGCCGAGCCATATCTGACAAGAAATAGTCAAGCAAAGGTGTTCAGATAAAAAGCAGATTAATCAAGTAGCCAAAAAAGGGAGCAAAAGAGCACTGACCAGCATTTGCCACCTCCAAATCAGATACACGCCGCTGAAGTAGGACTGGATTCCAATGCGCCAGAGAAAAAGCTCCTTCTGGGACAGAGGCACCCTGCAACTTCAGCCTACTAGACATCTCATCAACCAACGCCTGGCATTAAAAACAGACAAGCATGAGAAGAATTATCTGCCTGGGGTAAAGTCAGACCAGAAGAAACCAAAATACCTGGAGGTTGGAGAAGAATGAGGGAACCCCCAAGTCGTGAGAAGTCAATTGATGGCTTGACGAAGGATCACCAACCGGAACAACTCGCAACGAATCAGCATGAACCAATTCAGTGTCATCAGCAGAAGCCAGAACTCTGTCATCGGGTGCGCTGGCCTCTAAAGCGACTCCTTGACCCAAGGCTTGGGCTATCGCCATGCAACCAGAGTGTGGAGGAGAAGACCCAACGTGAACATCCATGGAAGTGTGGGAGGGAGAACCCACTCGGACACCCTCGGGGGCGGGGTCACAGCTCGCGCTACCCATCCGAGCCGGATCATCTCCGGCAACACCCTCGGGGGCTGGGTAAGCGCCAGCACCATCCTTGAGGGCCGAGTTCTCTGCAGCAGCCACCTCTAAGGCTGAAGGTCCCTCAATCACTTCCGTGGGAGCAGTGCAATCTAGACCAGCCTCCTGACCCTCAAGACCGCGCTCTAAGGTCGATGAGGCATGGGGCGCTGCCCGGGATGACCCCAACCTGGCATCGGGCACATCAGCACAAACATCCATCGCGCCACCATCTGCCGGCTCTTACAATAGATCTTCTGGAACCATGTCTTCAAGAGTTTGATCAAAGTTCGCCAGAGATAATTCTTGCAGACCAATGAGGGCAGACAAGGCAGGAGAAGGAACACCACTACTTTCCCCACTAGCTATGTAACGCCGACTGTTCTTCCGAATCAGAGGGATTTCATCCTCTTCTTCATCATCTTCATCAACAACACGGACAGTACACCCATTGGGGTCAACTTCAGCAGAATTACACCCATTGGGGGTCAGCAGCAGTCGGGTCACACCCATTGGGGTCAGCTTCAGCAAATTTAGGCACTGGCACTTCCTCAGCAACAGGAACAGAAGGACCAACATCCTGATCCAAGCTAGACACTCGACGAAGACGTCTCTTCTTCTTCTTCTGCCCCTCAGCAGGAGAAGTGGGTTGATCTGCTCGGCGAGAAAGTTTCGGGCGAACATTGTCAGACCTCTGAGCGTCCAAAGCTTTGCCGGCCTCAGGGATGGACGCCACCACCAGTGTTTCAGCAGGAGCGGCATCAGAAGAATCCTCAGCTAACATATCCAGCATGGCACTTATCTCTGCGTCACTTGGATTCAAAGGCACCTCAAAATGAACCTGCGTCTCGTCGTCAGGAATTTCTCCGAGTGAGGCAACCAAAGCACTAACTTCTTCGTGAGAGGGTCGCACTCTAAGGCCCAAACTGCAATCACCAGCAGGAGGATTTGACACGAAACTGGTAAAGGCCTGAAAAGGAGGCAGATTCCAGGCCGAGTATGCAACAGGAGCCTATGTTCGACACCTTGCCTCTGAGTATCATCTCGAGCCGGCTCACCAAGTCCACAACAGGAATTCTTCTGTTGGTTACCCGGGTTGAATCAGCCAAGCCTCGGTACAGATAGGTCGGATATACTCTGTCTTTCAGCGGCTGAATGTTCTTGAAAACAAAGTCAGCGACCACATCTTCTGCAGTCAGACCCCTTTCTTTCAAAAATCCAACTTCTGCTATCAGAGCCCCTGCCTCAGCCACCTCCTGGTCTATGGGGGATTCGGTCCAGCTCGGAGTGCGAACATCCGGCTGTCTCCCTGACCATGGGGGGAGGGAATTCCCATGATTCTCCATGATGAACCATTCCAGGCGCCATCCCTTGATGTTGTCCTTGAGTGGGATGTCGAGGTAGTCAGTCTTCCTCCCACGGCGCATCTCCAAGCTCGCGCCCCCCACCAGCTGGTGCTGCCCTCCGGCCATCCAAGGCCGACAGTGGTACAAATACTTCCAAAGGACAAAGTAGGGCAAAACTCCAAGAAAGGCTTCGCATAAATGAACAAAAACAGAAACTTGCAGAATAGAATTGGGATTTAGATGGGTCAGATTCAAGCGATAGAAATCAAGGAGACCGCGGAAGAAAGGAGAAATGGGAAGAGCAAGTCCGCGGATAAGAAAAGGAATGTAAATGACGGATTCATGGGTGTCTTCTGTCGGAACAGTGACCCCACGGTAGATCCGCCACAAACAGAGCTCCTTCGGAGGAAGAACTCCGATGGAAACGAGATGAAGAAGGTCGGATTCAGAGACAACAGACATATGGTTACCTGCGAAAGGCAACTGAATGTTGGGATCGATGGGGGGAATGATTGCGACAGACGAACTCGAAGCTTTCCGCTTGGGCACCATCTCAACCTCGCTAGCGAGCGGAGCAGAAGCAATATTGCAGGAAAGCAGAGAAAGCCTGGATGCAGAAAAGCAGAAACTAGGGCACGGAGCGTGGAGGCGTGCGACAGTGCAGTACATATGGGGTTTTCCCGGGCCAGATGCCATTTCTAAAAAGTTCCCAGTCATCACCCGGCGGTTATTTCTAAAACGCAGGCGTGCCATGTCATCACCCAGCGGTTATTTCTAAAAGCACTAGCGTGCCATGTCATCACTCGGTCGTTATTTCCAAAATGACCGACGCAGCCCAAATTAACTCAGCTGTTATTTCTAAAAACGCTGACGTTACCTGACTCCACTCGACCACTATTTCCAAAGCGGCCGACGTGGTCCGTTATCACTCGGCTGTTACTTCTAAAACGCCGACGTCGCCAGTAGTCACTCGGCTGTTATTCCTAAAACAGTGACGTGACTCCAGAAGATTCGACTGTTACCTCCAAAAATGCCGACATCGCCAGTTATCACTCGGCCACTATTTCCAGAGCGGCCGACGTGATCCGTTATCATTCGGCTCTTACTTCTAAAACGCCGACGTCGCCAGCAGTCACTCAGCTGTTATTCCTAAAACAGTGGCGTGGCTCCAGAAGATTCGGCTGTTACCTCTAAAATGCCGACATCGCCAGTAACCGCTCGGCTGTTATTTCTAAAACGCCGACATGGCCCGCTATCGCTCGGCTATCACTCCTAAAAGCCCCAACATCGCTGATAATCACTCGACCACTACTAAAGCGCTGGCATCGTGAAGAAGGCAGTCTGAAGCACGGCTCAATGATTCTAAGTCGCTACTCAAGCATTATGTTCAGAAACAGCCTCTACAGTAGGCATTAACACGATCGACGATCAGCAAGAAGGCAAAATAATACACACAAGATGGAGCGAAATCATTCTTCATTATACGGGAAGCACTACCGAACTTACAAATCAACTCATTATGAGCTGATGCTTTCCCTACTACTACATTACACTTCACTAACTATACTACTAGTTACTACTACATTATTTCGCTAATACTATTTCTACTACTAATCTACACTAACATCTAAAACCAGTGGCGTCTAGCCACTGGCCTTGTTGTTGTCCTTGCTGCTGCCCTTGCTGCCGCCGCTGCCGTCGCCGCTGCCACCCTTGCCGCTGTCGTCGTCACCGCCGTCGCCGCCGCTGCCCTCCTCGGACGAGTCGGAGGAATTCTCCTCGTCCGAGGAGTACTCTGACTCATCCGAGCCCTCGAGCCCGGCGCGCTCGATGGGCCAGATGTAAGTCCATACCTCCGCGGCGATCCCCTGGGAGTCGTCTGAATCATCAGACGACGCCGGGGGAGAGGCAGGAGCCAGAGAGCCCTCGAACTCGGAGGAGAACTCCTCCTCCGAGTACTCCGAGTCGCCGAAGTCCTCCGAGGGAGGAGTCGGCTCGCGCTTGCGCTTGTCGCCCGAGTGATGTGAAGAGCCACCACCTTTCTTGCTCTTGCCCATGGCGGAGTGGAAGGAAGGAGAGGAGATGAAATAGCAAGCAGTAACAAGAAATGTGAAAACGCCGGATAAGCAAGAGCACTATTTATAGAAGAAGAAGTCAACCGCTCACATCCTACCACGGCCACCGAACAGTCACAAAAATTCAATATGCAATTCAAGCCGTCTGAAGACACGTCAGGCGGCTGACGCCGTTTCACGTAACACGACACCCATTGGGACTCCAGTCAACTGCGAGGGCGATATGATTACACTCGCGGTCACATCAAGTAACTACTCAGAAGCAGTTTGCTAAACGCTCAGCATACCAAGTCGTCCCTTGCCTACACCCATTGAGGGGGACGCCCAGAAATTACCAATATATTTTCCAAAATGGTCACATCTGTGTAGTACATGCAATGAATACTCCAAGACAGAAGAGAGATATCAGCAAGGATCAAAGGAAAGCCAAATATAGCCGATAAGCTACAAGTCTAATCAACAGAAGCATCAAAGCACGAAGTGACATGAAGACTAGTCAAGGGCCATCTATCAAACGTCCAATGAGTCACAGATCAAATAAATTGCAGGACCTAGCAAGATATGGGCAGATCGTGTACTCAACCTCAAAGACAAAAATGTGTGCTGACCTCTAAAGCATAGTGTTAATAATATAAAGTGGATCTCCGAAGGCATTCGACAAAAGGAAAGGATGATTTCCCAGAAAAAGGCACGAAATAAAGACCTTCGAGTGGATTATTCTCAAAAATCCACTCGAAGCTCGGGGGCTACACCATTGGGTGCACCTTTGGTGCACCCAATGAATCATCATCCCCGAAGAAGCAAAATGCTGACCTCTAAAGCACAAGGCAAAATTAAGACAAGGCTGACCTCTGAAAAAGCTCAAGTGGAAGATGAAAGTGGTTTCTGATAATACTTGAAGTGAAGACCTTCGAGTGGATTGTTTGCAAAAATCCACTCGAAGCTCGGGGGCTACACCCATTGGGTGCACCCAATGAAGTTCGAAGTCCAACAGTGCAAAATGCAGACCTCCGAAGCATGAACCTGAGATAGAACGCCAAATTTCGAGGAATAATAGCCGAAGAAGATAGTAAAAAGAAAAATGTGTTAACCGGATCACTCAGAATTCAGAAGCAGTGGCCCGGCAGAATTATATCCAAAGCATTCCCTGTTAAAATCAAATACTGCAAGCTGGACCTAGGATCTTTGGGCCGTTTATTCCAAAATCAGCCCAAAGATCGGGGGCTTGTGGGGGACAGATATCCCCCGGGTCCACTAGAAGGATAAAAGACCTCACGAAAGGCCCAAGGGCCCCATAATTCGTAAGGTCATCCCCTCGTGGGCCTGGGAGGAACGACCAGTGGAACGGATTAGCACATGGCCGGGTCGGCGCAAGCCTAGACGGCCCAACAAATTCGAGCAGTAATCGCAACAGTGACCCGACCTTCCCACGCAGGGGTCCCGTACATCGGAACTGAGCGAGGATGAGTCGGCTGAACTATAGGAAGATAGACTCAGTTAGTTTGCTATTACTTTGGCACACGTTGTTATCATATCCACATGTAATGCCCCACGGTCGAGTATATAAGGCCTAGGGGGCACCCCTTCAAGACAATCGACATCATTCATTACTTAGCCATCCACCCCGCTCTCTACGTTTCCCAGCACTAGAGAACTCCCTTGTAACTAGGGGTGGATAACGAGCCAGCTCGGCTCGGCTCGTCCGAGTTCGAGCTGGCTCGTTAAGCTAACGAGCCAGCTCGGCTCGGCTCGTTAAGGTAACGAGCCACAGAGTCAGCTCGGCTCGGCTCGTTTACGAGCTCGAGCTGGCTCGTTTAGCTCGCGAGCCAGAGCAGAAAAAAAATAAAATGTATATAATAATTATTTTTTAGTTAATTTCAAACTAATTTAACAATAGAAAATAATAATTATACTCATAGTTTCACAAACCACGTCAATATAACACCAAATTAGCACAATTCATCACTCATTAATTCACAATTCACATACATGCTCATCAGTTTAACCCATAATTATATTTGCATAAACCAAATTAACACATAGACATAGTTCATTAATCATTAGTTTAATTCATAGTCCATAAACACCTCACATATATATATAACATGTTCATCAATTATTTTGTAAATGATATGCATATAGTTTCGTTTTGCTGGAATATGGTAGCTCGTTTAGCTCGCGAGCTGGCTCGTTAACGAACCGAGCTGGCTCATTAACAAACCGAGCTAGGATGTTAGCTCAGCTCGTGAAAAAATTCAAACGAGCCGATCCGAGCCGAGCCGAGCTGACCACGAACCGAGCGAGCCAGCGAGCCACGAGTATTTCGTCCAGCCCTACTTGTAACCCATCGCATAAAGCACTCCTGCCAGGACGTAGGGTGTTACGCATCTCAAAGCGGCTCGAACATGTACATCATTGTCTACTATTTCTCGTGCGCCCAGCACGAACCATCGAGCTACAGTCGGTAACATCGTCCTACTCCTAAAAGCACCTTGAGGGGTAACCCTGGGTGCGCAGTCGGACCCGAAACACCGACAAAGATGGATCTATTAAGATAGCCTAAAATCTTCTAAGATAGGACATATTCTTCTTTGATTGGTCTATTTATTTTTTAAAGGTGAATAATGAGTAGTTATCTTGTTTATAAATATATTTTTATGCATATAGCTAGATGTAATTGTGGACATTACTCCACAAGACATCGTACTCAATCAAAGAACCAAATCAAATAGGTATCATAAGAACAAGCATTCAGGTACATAGATACCTAAAAATAGTTTTTTCATAGGATTAGGTGTTCTATTCCTAAGGGTCACTTTAGGTACAAGATTCCAAGGTGTAAAATCCTCTTTTGTCTTTACAAGTGAAAAAGGTATAAGTAATCAGAGTAAAACAGCAATAGATGAGAAGAGATGAAGGAAAGTTTAGAAAGATCAGAGTAGCAAAGATAAGTATGTAAGGGTTTGTCTAGGTCTATCTAGGTTACGTTCTACAGTCAACATTGCTCTGATACCACTTCTGTCACACTCGAATTTAAGGGCAAGCTCAGGTGCATCTCAAATGTATGCTAGTATTAAGTCTCACACATATGATCACTCATGATACAGAAATTAATGTCACATCTTTATTATATCATAGAAGTTATGTATAAAATAACTAAATAGATTACATCATATGACGACAACGATCCTTCGCAACCATAGTTGACTGGGAGATGATGGCCTAGACCTCTTTGAAGTCATCGTAGCATCCTTCATGTTCCTCATCTTGTGGTACATGTTCTTGACATGGTGTGATTATAGAAATAGTGATCTCACGTACGTTCATCGCTCAGCAAGTGTGGGGAATAATGTGTGTGAGCTCAGTTACGGTGTGGGCTCATGTGAAGTGTAAGGCTTACCAAGAAAAATGGTTAAGGCTGAGCATTGCTTTTAATAAGTTGGTCAAAATTTTATTAGCAATTACTAAGTATAAGTGTATACCAACCCAATTAAATAATTGATTATAATCAATAATAAATCTCACAATGCAATGCAAATGATAGATTAAATTTAATTCCATAAATTAATCATGCGAAAGTCTTGAGTCGCTCTTGACCATGAGCATAGCTGATATACCAGTCTTACACTCTACAGAAGTTGTACCCTTTAGCAACAAATCATGTATCCTGTCTAGCCAGGTATGCAAGGCCCTTAGACACTTCCGCGATTATGAGCCCTTTACAAAGTTCCACTAGCTTCAGAAAACCCGCTACGTTTTCAGCGAGAAGGGGTGATATATGAATCCCTTATCCAAAAAGCCATCACAGCATGATCGACCGGAGAACCTCCCTATATCAGCAACTCCTCACATCGTGATGGCCCCTTTCGGGTAAGGTAGTCCTCCACTAGATTTCCTAATTAGTCTATCAAGTGCGTCCCAAACCGCCCTTGTGGTAGCACTGTTATCTCAGGTTAAGCTCCATATTCCAATTAACACAATAATTTTATCATAAACAATAAATAATCCAGCAATAATGATAAATCATGATCATAATTCATATATACCATTAATCCCAAAACCAGGTAGAGCAATAGCAAGACTACCCAATAATTCATTTGTTTGCAAGGTATAGGGTGAACAAAACTAAGTAACATATTAGGTCCCATCATTAACCCAAGCATGTCAAGGTGATTATCATGAACATCATTAGGTAAAGAATGTGCTCAAGGACGCAACATGTCTTTTACTTGCGATTCCAGGTGCTTCTCAAAGTTGGGTTTCTGGTTCCCGTAACCTCGCTTGTATTCGTAGCAATACATATAGATAGACAAAGAATAGCTAAAACTAACATTACACCAAAGTTGGAAACAAACCACACAAGAATATGATACGCGTCGCTACGGGATTGTAGGTTCGAGAACCACTAAAATCAGAGTTAAAATACAAAAGATATGAATTTTCTATGTTCTTTATACATTTTTATATTAATTTTTTATACTACAAATGATTATCAACGCTTTTCCATTTATTTTCATGATTTATATTTTTCTTTTATTGGAAAATGGATGGCGGTTTCGGTTCCTATAAAGTCTAGGGGTCTAACCATAAATTTTAGGACTGATCTATAATTAAGTTTGAACTTTAGGTGTACTGCAGGTAAAATAACAGATTTCCGGGGGGTTATTTAGCATAAACTCACGGTCGAAGGTGTACACTTATAGTGTGTTTGATTTGTGGAGTCACATTATGCTTCATGAGGTGATGCATCATAAGTTCATTCCATCAATTTTGGTGGAATCAACCCACTCCTCATATATATACTAATTATTAGCTTATGAGAAATGGGGTGGTGATGAATAAACCCATTCTATTACACAAACCAAATAATAAATGAGGAATGAGAAGAAGATTGATCACTTTATTCCTAAAACCAAACACACTCTTATTTCTCAACCATTGGATCCCAGCCCACATCGGTACGCGACCAGGGCCAGCGGATCAAGATCCAATTGTCTGAATTTTAAAATCGCTAGATCCAATCCTATCCGCGCGCTATCGATCCAACAGACACGACCCCGTATTCTCTATTTAATCGCAACCGTTCAACAATAGATCAACAGTCACCCTCCACCTCCTGCATCACGACAGCGGTCGACGCAGCCCCCCACGCTCCCCTACGGCGGACCATCACCGGCGAACCCCCAGCCAGCAATACCAAAGCCCCGATTCCCTCCCCCGAACGGTGCTACATATGTTACTGAAGAATGCGAAATGGTTGGGGAGGTTCTCACCGAGAAACACAAAGCGACGAGCTCCATCCCCGCAAGCTTTTCAGGGCCCAGTGCGAAATACGATATAGAGGTCTCATCCACACACAAATATATATAATTATATATATCACCGAATATTTGACGTATAAAAATTATTATACACTGTTTTTAAAGTTTATAAGATAGCAGATATAAAATATAGCAAAAAACACTTACTTATTATATGATATTATTAAAAATATCTTTTAACATTTTGTGATACAAAATCATCGCTTATATCATCGAGATCAATCTCATCCAATAACTTTTTTTGATATATAGAATCGCCAAGCCATTTAACCTTTCTTGAGTTATTGTTGACCATAAATAATTCATAAAAAATTTTAAATTTTAAAAAGCTTCTCCCTACCGAAGCAACCATCATATGTATAGTTTATATTACTCTCTCTATATCAAAATAAAATTTGTTTTGCTTCTTTAGTGGATTTATCATCATCAATATAAACATAAAAATTAAGAGCTAAACCAAATATTATTTTGAAACGAATGGAGTATTCGATAAGTAATCGAGACATTAGTTTAACAATATAAACAAGACACATTAGTTTAACAATATAAACGAGACTAGTTGACAACTCGATAATGCATCGCTTTTTACGTATTTGTATCTAGAATAGATAGGTTTAACAAAAAAATGCTAGCGTCCAGTGGCTAGGGGCCCTCTATTTTTTAGGGCCCGGTGCGGTCGCACCCACGGCACCCCTCAGGGCCGGTCCTGCGCCTAGGCATAGATTCGTGGTGGCGGAAGAAGTACGATGTGGAATTCCCGGAGCCCCGGCCACTCCCTCCATCCAGCAAAGGAACTAACACCATCAGTGGTGAAGTTCTCTGGCCTCCTGTTCGACCCCGAGTGCCGGCATGCATGAAGGGCGACGGTGCATCCCCCTCGCGGCGGAACTCCCCTATCTCTCTCTACGGTGCCTATGGCAGTTCGACTCTCTCCCTATGTGGATTTATAGAACGAGAGCGGGCTTTGTACTTATACCCATGGCCAGAATCGAGGGGGAGGCATTCTTCTGGGAGTCTAGGGAACGGATTTGAACCACGCAGAGTTTCTTACGTGTAGGATGAAAACGGGACAGATACAAACGGATACAGGGTCATCACGTATCCTACCCTAATGTATTTCTCTCGGATACGGGACTGGATACGGGTAGTTAAGATTTGGGACGGATACAGAATGGGACCGGGTAATAATCTGGGCGGGTAAGAAACAAATAACAGATACTACTCGGGTAGGTACCGGATAATTGTCAGGTAGTTCGCCCCGCTATTAATTGTCCAACCACTCAACAAATACATAAATTAAGCAATGCATAATCATGTATATGATAGATCAAATGTAGGAAAGGAAACCGATAAAATTGAAATCATGCAGTTCAAAGTTACTAATTACAAGGATATTATAGAACCAACACCGCAATATTAAAAATTCATAAAACATTCTAGTTTCACTCAAAAATTGCAAATAAGTTACAAAAACAAATGAACGTTTTATACGAAGATAACTCGAACCATCGTATGAAAATGATAAAGTAAAGTACTTATTATGTTGAAACTTTGATACTTATAGTGATTTCACATGTACCTCATACAAATAATTGAACGTGAAAGGGAAGAAACGCGGACATCTTATAGATCTTATGATCCAAACATTTTTATGGGTATATATGAATATATGTTGTGCCTCCGTAAAATTTCATGATTTTTTGAGGCTATTTATATATTATTAATTTCTTGTCGTAGAAAATCTTCAAAATACAATTAAATCACGTAGGGTCGACTGAAAATTGCAAATAAGTTACCAATACTAATAAATAGTCTATACAAAGATAACCTTAAGTTCCCACGCGGAGATAACCTTAAGCCCTCCCATGTAAAAATGATAAAGTATATTAATTTGATATAAATTTAGACATAATTTTAATGATTTTGGTCTAAATATATGTTTAATCAAAAAATTTATGTACTACAAAGTTATAGATCTCTTCGAGCTCTACAATTTTTATATAAACTTTATCTTCATCCAATTTTATATGTAAAAGTTATGATTTTATAACTATATTATTATGCAGAAAAAGAAAAAACGGGTACCCGAATTCCGGGTACCCGCATCCGACCCGAATATCCGGTTATTTACCGGGTAGTTCTCGTTCCGTATCCGACCCGAATTCGAAGCTACAGTATCCAGGTATTACCCGTATCTGTTCCGAATATAAAAATACTCGAATCCATATCCGAAAAAACGGTTATTTGCACTATCCGTATCCGGTACCCGACGGGTATACCCGACCCGTTTTCACCCCTACTTATGTGCGCAGTTCTTTGTTGAGGAGGTGCAGGGATGGAGAAGCTGACGCCACGGGGCCCACATGGTGGAGTCCGTTGAAGCAAACACATGAACAAGGCTAGAGAGTAGAGATGGCAATGGGTACCCGAAACCCGAAGCTCGATGGGTTTTTACCCCATTAGGGTACGGGTTTGGGTCAATTTTCATACCCATGGGTTTGTTAATGAGTATAAATCTATACCCAACGGGTTTATAGGTACGGATTTGTTCCTATAGTACCCAAACCCGTGAACCCGTGTGTTTTTTAAACCCGACCAAACCTAGTGCATATTGTCATTTTATTTTATAAACGAACAACAAACTTGTTATTCTTTATTTACTTCATAATTTTTATCAATTGGTAAATGTATCAGTAGTCGGTGAGAGTGTTGCTTGCTTGCTATTATTGTCGGGGACCATAATTAGGGGTACCCCCAAGACTTCTAATCTCAGCTGGTAACCCCAATCATCACAAAGCTGCAAAGGCCTGATGGGCGCGATTAAGGTCAAGGCTCAGACCACTCAAGGGACACGATCTCGCCTCGCCCGAGCCTAGCCTCGGGCAAAGGCAGCCGACCCCGGAGGATTCACGTCTCGCCCTAGGGCCCCCTCAAGCAACGGACACACCTTCGCCTCACCCGAGGCCCAGTCTTCGCAGAGAAGCAACCTTGGCCAGATCGCCACGCCAACCGACCGTATCGCAGGAGCATTTAATGCAAGGATCGCCTAACACCTTATCCTGACGCGCGCTCTTCAGTCGACAGAGCCGAAGTGACCGCAGTCACTTCGCCGCTCCACTGACCGACCTGACAAGAAAACAGCGCCACCTGCGTCGCTCCGACTGCTGTGCCACTCGACAGAGTGAGGCTGACAGCAGCTAAGTCCAGCCTCGGGCGCCATAGGAAGCTCCGCCTCGCCCGACCCCAGGGCTCGGCACCCGTCTCGGCCTCGGAAGATGGACTTCGCCTCGCCCGACCCCAGGGCTCGGCCCCCGTCTCGGCCTCGGAAGATGGACTTCGCCTCGCCCGACCCCAGGGCTCGGCCCCCGTCTCGGCCTCGGAAGATGGACTTTGCCTCGCCCGACCCCAGGGCTCGGACTCAACCACGACTTAGAAGACGACGAACTCCGCCTCGCCTGACCCTAGGGCTCGGACTCAGCCTCGACTCCGGAAGACGACGAACTCCGCCTCGCCCGACCCCAGGGCTCGGACTCAGCCTCAGCTCTGGAAGACGATGGACTCCGCCTCGCCCGACCCCAAGGCTCGGATTCAACCTCGACCTCGGAGGAATCGCCACCTCGCCCAAACTCGGGTCCAGACCGGCCACGTCGCTAGGGGGCCATCATTACCCTGCCCCTAGCTAGCTCAGGCTACGGGGAACAAGACCGGCGTCCCATCTGGCTCGCCCCAGTAAACAAATAATGATGGCGCTCCGCGTGCTCCATGACGACGGCGGCTCTCAGCCCATTACGGAAGCAAGGAGACATCAGCAAGGATTCGACAGCCCCGACAGCTATCCTTCCGCAGGGCTCTTGCTCTCCTCCGACGGCCACGACATCACATGAACAGGGTGCCAAAACCTCTCCGACTGCCACGACAGCATGTACTTAGGGCTCTAGCTCCTCTCTGCTAGACACGTTAGCACACTGCTACACCCCCCATTGTACACCTGGACCCTCTCCTTACGCCTATAAAAGGAAGGTTCAGGGCTCTCGTACGAGAAGGATGGCCGCGCGGGAGAACGGGCCGACGCATAAGGCTCTCGCTCTCGCTCTCTCCCACGCGAACGCTTGTAACCCCCTACTGCAAGCGCATCCATCCGCCCTGAGCGCAGGACAACACGAAGGCTGCGGGTTCCCCTTTACTGTTCTCCCCCCTTTGTGTCCCGTCTCGCGCCGACCCATCTGGGCTGGGACACGCAGCGACAATTTACTCGTCGGTCCAGGGACCCCCCGGGGTCGAAACGCCGACAGTTTGCGTGCCAGGTAGGGGCCTGCTGCATGTTGACTAATAGCTTCCCTTCAAGCTCCAGATGGGTAGTCTCCAGCAACCTCTCCAACCCAGGACGATGCTCCGTTTCGGGAGTCTTGAGTTCATGTCCCTCGACGGCAGCTACGACATGATACTCCTTCCTCCGCCGCGCGACAGCGACAATGGCGGCCGTCAGCCCGCCCGCCGGTGGCAGAATCAACGACGTCTTCCCCACATGGCGGAAGAACAACATCCGGGTTTGTCCCGTCACCTCCCCCGCTGACGGAGGAGGAGGCGGGGCAACCATGGCCAAGCAGGAGGCGGCACCTCGTCGGCTGTCGAGCAAGTCGACGACGCCGGCGCCCCAGCGGGGGACACGTCGGGCTTCGACCTTGCATCTGAGACGAAGACGAGCGCCGTTTCCCCGCAACACGCCAACCCCAAGCAGACGAACGACGCCAGCACGCTCGCGAAGGACTTGCTGGGCGTCACCCTCGTACCTGAGACAACGGTGCAGTCCGCCCCTGACGCGACTTCATCACCGCCCGTCGACCAAGAGGTACCGACCGATTCCCATCTCGTGCCTTTTGGATTCAGCTTCGATCCACCAAGCGACCTCGCTTCGGTGGAAGCCTTCATAGAGGCATGTACCAACCCTCCGGGGTACCATATGCGGTCGCCCTGGGACAGACTGACGGCCGTCTCAACCTACGGACCCTCGGGTTCCGAGGAAGATGATGAGCCCGACTTTTGTTGGGATTTCTCCAGGCTCGGTAGCCCCAGTGCCATGCGGGACTTCATGACCGCATGCGACTACTGCCTCTCCGATTGTTCCGATGGTAGCCGCAGCTTCGGCGACGAGGACTGCGGCCCGAGTCGTGAATGTTTCCACGTCGATCTTGGGGGTCCCGGCGAAGGCAACCATCTTGGTATGCCGGAAAACGGCGATCCCCCTAGGCCTGCACCTCGCGTTAACATCCTTCGGGAGCTAGCTGTGGTCCCAGTCCCTGCGGGGGGTCAGGACGCACAGCTCGAGCAAATCCGCGAGATGCAGGCCACGCTCGACGAGGGAGCAGGAACACTTGAGCAGTTCCGGCGGAACATCGGGCAGGAATGGGCAGACCAAGCTCCGGCCGGAGAAGCGCGTCATCTACCCCAAGGCATCCAGCACCGCATTACCGACGACGTCAGGGCAAGGCCACCACCGGCTTCCAGTGGGGTCGGCCAGAACCTGGCTGCAGCAGCAATACTACTCCACGCGATGTCGGAACCATCGACCACCGAAGGGCGGCGTATCCAGGGAGAGCTCAAAAATCTCCTGGAGGATGCCGCGGTCCGACGGGCCGAAAGCTCTGCCTCCTGAAGGCAGGGGTACCCCTCGGAGCATCGCGTCGTGACTTCCCGATTCGTGCGGGAAGCCTCGGTCCACACCGGGCGCACGCGCAACACGGCGCCTGCGGCCCCGGGTCGCCTCGGCAACGAGCACCACCACCGCAACCGTCGAGCCCACCTCGACGAGAGGGTGCGCCGAGGTTACCACCCCAGGCGTGGGGGACGCTACGACAGCGGGGAGGATCGGAGTCCCTCGCCCGAACCACCCGGTCCGCAGGCTTTCAGCTGGGCCATACGACGGGCGCCGTTCCCGACCCGGTTCCGAACCCCGACTACCATCACAAAGTACTCGGGGGAGACGAGGCCGGAACTGTGGCTCGCGGACTACCGACTGGCCTGCCAGCTGGGTGGAACGGACGATGACAACCTCATTATCCGCAACCTCCCCCTATTCCTCTCTGACACCGCTCGAGCCTGGTTGGAGCATCTGCCTTCGGGGCAGATCTCCAACTGGGACGACCTGGTCCAAGCCTTCGCCGGCAACTTCCAGGGCACGTACGTGCGCCCTGGGAACTCCTGGGATCTCCGAAGCTGCCGCCAGCAGCCAGGAGAGTCTCTCCGGGACTACATCCGGCGATTCTCGAAGCAGCGCACCGAGCTGCCCAACGTCACCGACTCGGACGTCATCGGCGCGTTCCTCGCCGGCACCACCTGCCGCGACCTGGTGAGCAAGCTGGGTCGCAAGACCCCCACCAGGGCGAGCGAGCTGATGGACATCGCCACCAAGTTTGCCTCTGGCCAGGAGGCGGTTGAGGCCATCTTCCGAAAGGACAAGCAGCCCCAGGGCCGCCAGCCGGAAGACGTCCCCGAGGCGTCCGCTCAGCGCGGCACCAAGAAGAAGTCGCAAGCGAAACGCGACGCCACCGACGCGTACCTTGTCGCCGCCGCTGAGTACAAGAACCCTCAGAAACCTCCTGGAGGTGCCAATCTCTTCGATAAGATGCTCAAGGAGCCGTGCCCCTATCATTAGGGGCCCGTCAAGCACACCCTTGAGGAGTGCGTCATGCTTCGGCGCCACTTTCACAAGGCCGGGCCACCGGCGGAAGGTGGCAGGGCCCACAACAATGACAAGAAGGAGGATCACAAGGCAGAGGAGTTCCCCGAGGTCCACGATTGCTTCATGATCTACGGTGGGCCAGTGGCGAACGCCTCGGCTCGGCACCGCAAGCAAGAGCGTCGGGAGGTCTGCTCGGTAAAGGTGGCAGCGCCAGTCTACCTAGACTGGTCCGACAAGCCCATCACCTTCGACCAGGGCGACCACCCCGACCGCGTGCCGAGCCCAGGGAAATATCCGCTCGTTGTCGACCCCGTCATCGGCAACGTCAGGCTCACCAAGGTCCTCATGGACGGAGGCAGCAGCCTCAACATCATCTACGCCGAGACCCTCGGGCTCCTGCAGATCGATCTGTCCTCGATCCGGACAGGCGCGGCGCCTTTTCACGGGATCATCCCCGGGAAACGCGTCCAACCCCTCGAACAACTCGATCTGCCCGTATGCTTCGGGACTCCCTCCAACTTCCGAAGGGAAACCCTCACGTTCGAGGTGGTCGGGTTCCGAGGAACCTACCACGGAGTACTGGGAAGGCCATGCTACGCCAAGTTCATGGCCGTCCCCAACTACACCTACCTCAAGCTCAAAATGCCGGCCCCAACGGGGTCATCACCGTCGGCCCCACGTATCGACACGCGTACGAATGCGATGTGGAGTGCGTGGAGTACGCCGAGGCCCTCGCCGAATCCGAGGCCCTTATTGCCGACCTGGAGAGCCTCTCCAAGGAGGCGCCAGATGTGAAGCGCCACGCCGGCAACTTCGAGCCAGCTGAGACGGTCAAATCCGTCCCTCTCGACCCCAGCAACGACACCTCCAAGCAGATACGGATCGGCTCCGAGCTCGACCCCAAATAGGAAGCAGTGCTCGTCGACTTTCTCCGCGCGAACGCCAAAGTCTTTGCGTGGAGTCCCTCGGACATGCCTGGCATACCGAGGGATGTCGCCGAGCACTCGCTGGATATCCGAGCTGGAGCCCGACCCGTGAAGCAGCCTCTGCGCCGATTCGACGAAGAAAAGCGCAGAGCCATAGGCGAGGAGATCCACAAGCTGATGGCCGCAGGGTTCGTCAAAGAGGTATTCCATCCCGAATGGCTTGCCAACCCTGTGCTTGTGAGAAAGAAAGGAGGGAAATGGCGGATGTGTGTAGACTACATTGGTCTAAACAAAGCATGTCCGAAGGTTCCCTACCCTCTGCCTCGCATCGATCAAATCGTGGATTCCACTGCTGGGTGCGAAACCCTGTCTTTCCTCGATGCCTACTCAGGGTATCACCAAATCAGGATGAAAGAGTCCGACCAGCTCGTGACTTCTTTCATCACGCCCTTTGGCATGTACTGCTACGTCACTATGCCATTTGGTTTGAGGAATGCGGGTGCGACGTACCAAAGGTGCATGAACCATGTGTTCGAAGAGCACATTGGTCGAACGGTCGAGGCTTACGTCGATGACATCATAGTCAAGACGAGGAAGGCCTTCGACCTCCTCTCCGACCTTGAAACGACATTCCGGTGTCTCAAGGCGATCCTCTTGATCTATGTCGCCGCTACCACTCAGGTGGTCAGCGCCGCGATCGTGGTTGAGAGACGAGAAGAGGGGCATGCATTGCCTGTCCAGAGGCCAGTCTACTTCATCAGTGAGGTACTATCCGAGACCAAGATCCGCTACCCACAAATTCAGAAGCTGTTGTACGCGGTGATTCTGACGCGGCGGAAGTTGCGACACTACTTTGAGTCTCATCCGGTGACTGTGGTGTCATCCTTCCCCCTGGGGGAGGTCATCCAGTGCCGAGAGGCCTCGGGTAGGATTGCAAAGTGGGCGGTGGAAATCATGGGCGTGACAATCTCGTTCGCCCCTCGGAAGGCCATTAAGTCCCAAGTCTTGGCGGACTTTGTGGCTGAATGGGTCGACACCCAGCTCCCGGCAGCTCCGATCCAACCGGAACTCTGGACCATGTTTTTCGACGGGTCGCTGATGAAAACAGGGGGCAGGCGTGGGCCTGCTCTTCATCTCGCCCCTCGGGAAGCACCTCCGCTACGTGCTGCGCCTCCATTTCCCGGCGTCCAACAGCGTGGCTGAGTACGTGGCTCTAGTCAACGGGTTGCGCATCGCCATCGAGCTAGGGGTCTGACGCCTCGACGCTCGTGGTGACTCGCAGCTTGTCATCGACCAAGTCATGGAGAACTCCCACTGCCGCGACCCGAAGATGGAAGCCTACTGCGACGAGGTTCGGCGCCTGGAGGACAAGTTCTACGGGCTCGAGGTCAACCATGTTGCCCGGCGGTACAACGAGACTGCGGACGAGCTAGCGAAGATAGCTTCGGCATGAACAACGGTTCCCCCGGACGTCTTCTCCCGAGACCTACATCAACCCTCAGTCAAGACCGATGACACGCCCGAGCCTGAGAAGGTCTCGGCCCTGCCCGAGGCGCCCTCGGCCCAGCCCGAGGCGCCCTCGGCTCAGCCCGAGGCGCCCTCGACTCAGCCCGAGGCACCCTCGGCCCCCGAGGGTGAGGCACTGCGCGTCGAGGAAGAGCAGAGTGGGGTCCCGCCTAATCGAGACTGGCAGACCCCGTACCTGCAATATCTCCACCGAGGAGAGCTACCCCTCGACAGAGCCGAAGCTCGGCGACTGGCGCGGCGCGCCAAGTCATTCGTCTTGCTGGGTGACGGGAAGGAGCTCTACCACCGCAGCCCCTCCGGCATCCTCCAGCGACGCATATCCATCGCCGAAGGCTAGGAGCTCTTACAAGAAATACACTCGGGGGCTTGCGGTCGTCACGCAGCGCCTCGAGCCCTTGTTGGAAACGCTTTCCGACAAGGTTTCTACTGGCCGACCGTGGTGCCCGACGCCACTAGAATTGTCCGCACCTGCAAAGGGTGTCAATTCTACGCAAGGCAGACGCACCTACCCGCTCAGGCTCTGCAAACAATACCCATCATCTGGCCGTTTGTTGTGTGGGGTCTGGACCTCGTTGGTTTCTTGCAGAAGGCACCCAGGGGCTACACGCACCTACTGGTTGCCATCGACAAATTCTCCAAGTGGATCGAGGTCCGACCCCTAAACAGCATCGGGTCCGAACAGGCGGTGGCGTTCTTCACCAACATCATCCATCGCTTTGCGGTCCCGAACTCCATCATCACCGACAACGGCACCCAGTTCACCGGCAGAAAGTTCCTGAACTTCTGCGAGGATCACCACATCCGGGTGGACTGGGCCGCCGTGGCAAACCCCATGACGAATGGGCAGGTAGAACGTGCCAATGGCATGATTCTGCAAGGACTCAAGCCGAGGATCTACAACGACCTCCACAAGTCCGGCAGGCAATGGATGAAGGAACTCCCCTTGGTGGTCTGGAGCCTGAGGACGACGCCAAGTCGAGCCACGGGTTTCACGCCGTTCTTTCTAGTCTATGGAGCCGAGGCCATCTTGCCCACAGACTTAGAATACGGTTCCCCAAGGACGAGGGCCTACGACGATCGACGCAACCAGGCCAACCGAGAAGACTCACTGGACCAGCTGGAAGAGGCTCGGGCATGGCCTTACTACACTCGGCGGGTATCAGCAGTCCCTGCGACGCTACCACGCCCGAGGGGTTCGGTCCCGAGACCTCCAGGTGGGAGACTTGGTGCTTCGACTACGACAAGACGCCCGAGGGCGGCACAAGCTCACGCCTCCCTGGGAAGGGCCGTTTGTCATCGCCAAGGTTTTGAAGCCCGGGACGTACAAGCTGGCCAACAGTCAAGGCGAGGTCTACAGCAACGCTTGGAACATCCGACAGCTACGTCGCTTCTACCCTTAAGATGTTTTCAAGCCGTTCATATACCTCGTTTACATTTGAAGTCTAACCATCAAGGAAGGGTCAGCCTTGCCTCGGCAAAGCCCGACCCTCCCTTGGGGGCTAGAAGGGGGGAACCCCCTCCGCGTCAAAATTTTCCTCGGAAAAAGTCTTTCTGCCAGAACATCTTTCGTGCTTTTCGACTACTTCGGTAGTGGGATCATGAAAACAACGGAGTACATGTAAGCAGGCAAGGCCGACTGAGCCGAGGGACTCCTACGCCTCCGGGATACGGATACCTCACTCATCGCCTTCTGCGAGAAGTAACTCGCATTCGGATGAGCGATCCTGCTGACCGAACAAGCCTTAACGCTCAAAAGACTTTCTGCCGAAACGGTTTTTCGGGTTTTCTCGGCTACGTCGATAATAGAATCCCGTGGACGAGCAAGAGTACACGTAAGCGGCAAGGCCGACCGAGCCGAGGGATTCCTACGCCTCCGGGATACGGATACCTCACTCATCACCTTCCATGAGAAGTAACTCTAACTCGGATAAACGATTCTGCTACCGACGAGCAAGCCCTGATACTCGAAACAAGAGGAAAAGAAACGCAGCTTTACAACACGACGACAGTATGTTTGGGCCTCGGCGGCCGCAAAAAACATATGCATACTACAGGCGAACCAATCCTGCAGGCTCAGACGTCGATGGAGGGGGAGCAGCAGCACCCTCGGCGTCAACTCCACCTTCGGCGAAGTCCGACCGAGCCTCGGACGGTAACACGGGCGAAGGATCTCCGCTCCGAGGGACGTCGTCAGCACCGCGCCTGGGCCATGGCCGCCAGGGTCTCCTCCAGGAACCCGGCCCAAGCAGACGGCTCGGCCGACCGCCCCGAAGCCTCAGCCAGCTGTCCCCCAAGGACACCAGCCCAGCTCATGGCCTCGGCAACCCGACTCCAGCGCTGGTCCCGCCAGTGGACGGCCCGGCCAGGCTCCGGCCGACGAAGTCTTCTTTTCAAGCCAACTCTGCATCTGTCCATGCTGACACCACTGCCTTCGGCTCCGGCTCATCGCAGAGCGGCCGAGGGTTCCTTTAACTAAGCAAGAGAAGCCTCGGGCGGCAAGGCCAACCGAGCCGAGGGACTCCTACGCCTTCGGGATACGGATACCTCACTCGTCACCTTCGCACGAGGCAACTCACATTTGGTTAAGCGGTTCGGCTAGCTGACAGGCGAGTTCCAGTGCTCAAAAATAAGGAAAAAACACGGTATTACACCCAAAAATACCTACATGTTCAGGCCCCGATAGCCACAATGAACAGACACCGGCACTCAAGGTGCCATTACAAACGGAACTCCGGTTCCACCCCCGCAGGTACGAACAACCCCCCACATTGCAGGGCCTGCGGGGCGACGAAACCCCAGGTGGCTCACCGCCGCCCGCTCCGGCAGCAGCGACAACGACCTCCGCTCCAGGTGGCCAAACAGCAGCAGCGATGGCCTCAGGGCGGACGCTGCTGCAACGAGCCCCTCGCCCACATCCCCACTCGAGGGGCGAGGACAAGCTATCAAAGCCAAAGAGTTGGAGGCCTGGAGCCCGGATGGTGGCGGTGATCCCGTCGGCGACGAGGACTTCTTCAGCCGCCACCACCTCAGCGCCGACCACGGAAGCCATCTACCCACCGGCAGATCCCCACTCGGATCCTCCCGGACGGGCGAGCACCAACCTCCAAGTAGAGGCGTCGTACCGGAGCAAAGGCAGGACAACCCAAGAACACGAACGCCGCCCTAGCAGCGCGCGACGTCTTGGGCGGTCCTCCGGTGCGCGCGGCGTGACAACCGCTCTCGCGGCGGGAGGGGGCACCGGGAGCCGAGCCACAGCCAGCTGAGCCAGCGAGCCCAACGCGTTGAAGCTGACGACGCTCGCCGCCAACCAGCTCCGCGTTATCGAAGTCTGACCCTCCCGCTAGGCCGGTGAGCACCTTCTCCCCTGAATGCTAACGGAGAAGGTGATCCACGAACCCGCGCGGGAGGTAGAGCTCCGGCTCAGTTCGGCCTCCGCCCTAGCCAGGATGATGAACATCCTTGAAGCTGAGGGAGGGGCAGAGGCCGCAGCCCGGTTCGCTTCTCCCCACCATCGAGCTGGTGGTCACCGTCTTGGGTGACCACCGGCGAGGGGATGCAGCCGGGCTGCCTGATGAAAATCCTTGAAGCCGAACGATGGCTGAAAGGTACCAACTTCCGCGAAGTTGCGTTCCTCCAACGACGACAAGACGAAAGCAACGCGAGTGCTCCCCATCCGGGGGCTCGGAAGGTGGAAGGACGCGATACATGGAGTGCGAAGACATGGTTGCCATCCAAGGGGGTCACCCTCCTTTTAAAGGCGACTCTCCCCACTTGCGTCCTCAGCCGGCATGGACTGAGTCTTCTCCAACACGCTCCAAGGTCCTCCCCCTACGACACGGGGGCTGGGTCCCACGCGTCATGCAAGATGGCCCAGGACGGAAGAAGCCAAACTGCCACGCGCGGAGCGCGTAACTGCCCAGCGGTTACAAGCATTCATCCACTTTCGCCCAGACCAGCGGGTGAAAAGTCGGACCGCCAAGCAGGCGGCATGCAACCGCACCAAGGGGGCGCACCCTTTCGACTTCGACGCGTCCAGCTTGGAGGTCCAGGCCCACACGTCATGTAATCGGCGCGCCGGTTACTACGTGCAAGAAACTACACTGCCACCCACGCCAGTACTGCGCCTCCTCGACTGTGGAACCGGTGCCGCGACTCGAGGCAACCCTGCGCATGACCGACAGTGCCAACCGAGCACATCGGTCACGGGTCAGTTAGCCGCGAGAAGGCGCGACGGTCGATACGGCCGGAAATGGGCCGGCAGTAATGGCAGTGGCAGGCGGGCGGAAGCAGCAGTCAAGTCGTCAGCAAGCTCACGCCCCCTCCTGGGACAGCAGAAGAACCCTCTCCCACGGTGTGAAGACAACGCGCCCGTGTTCCGTTCCTCGAACGGCTCGCGCACGCACAACGGCTGCCCCGCGAACCACTCGTCCCATCGCGTTAACTCTGCGGCGGGACATGCGACACCTTTGGCAGGCAAAGCAGGTGACGCTTCACCTCCTCCATAATGACCGCGTCAAAAAAGGTGCGCCACGTCATTCGATTTCGTATCCTTTTCCACTTCCTCTTTCTCTCTCTTGCCACAGGGACCGGGAAAGGGGATACTCCGAAAGGGATCCTTCTCTGGAAGAAAGCGGGCCCCGAGCCCCCCTACTGATCAGAGGTTCGAAGGCTGCCCCCTCGGAAGGGTTCAACAGCCGCCTCAGAGCACTCGGGCTCCGCGCCCACTACTGGTCAGAGGTTCGAAGGCTGGCCCCTCGGAAGGGTTCAACGACCGCCTCAGGCCACTCGGGATCCGCGCCCACTACTGATCAGGGGTTCGTAGGCTGGCCCCCGAAGAGTTCGACAGCCGCCTCAGACCACGCAGAGCGAGGGATGACCCTAGGTACGTTCGATACATAACCAAGGCTCGGGCTACGCTCCCGAGGTACCCTAGGACATTTCCGAGACCGACGGGAACGATTTTGTAACGGAATCCCACCAGAGGGAGGCATCGAGCCCTCGGACCCCGTCAAAAGGGGACTGGGTTCGGCGAATCACCCGCAGGTACTTTTGGAGCGCGCCTCCGGGCCACTAGCCGACCCCTAACGAATGGGGCACGAGCGTCCACTTGGATTACCCGTTAGCAACTCACTGGAGACACCATGTTTGGTGCCCTCCGAGGGCAACATGGCGCTTCCCCCCCTCCTCCTTGCGGAAAGGCGACGCAGGGGCGTATGAAAAAAGCCGAGTCTGTCCTTGACCGTCCTCTCGCTCGGTGCGGAGGCTCGGGGGATGCTCTCGCAAACCCGGCTCCGGCCAAACCGTTGACAGCATCAACATACCAGCCCAAGAACTTGAGACTCGACTATGCACCCGGGCTACGGCCAGTTCGCATGAGGGAACAACCAGACCGGCCGAAGCATCACGAAACGCGCTAAGACCTCGAAGGAGTCAAACCACTCCTCCGAGGCCTCGGGGGCTACACCCGGTGGGTGCGATCGCGCGCACCCACCGGAACGAAACACAACCGAGAAAGGCCGGTCCCCTTGCAAAAAAGTGCGACAAAAGCCTCCAAGCGAGTATCAACACTCCCTTCGAGGCTCGGGGGCTTCTGTCGGGGACCATAATTAGGGGTACCCCCAAGACTCCTAATCTCAGCTGGTAACCCCCATCAGCACAAAGTTGCAAAGGCCTGATGGGCGCGATTAAGGTCAAGGCTCAGTCCACTCAAGGGACACGATCTCGCCTCGCCCGAGCCCAGCCTCGGGCAAAGGCAGCCGACCCCGGAGGATTCACGTCTCGCCCGAGGGCCCCCTCAAGCAACGGACACACCTTCGGCTCGCCCGAGGCCTAGTCTTCGCAGAGAAGCAACCTTGGCCAAATCGCCACGCCAACCGACCTTATCGCAGGAGCATTTAATGCAAGGATCGCCTGACACCTTATCCTGACGCGCACTCTTCAGTCGACAGAGCCGAAGTGACCGCACTCACTTCGCCGCTCCACTGACCGACCTGACAAGAAAACAGCGTCGCCTGCGTCGCTCCGACTGCTGTGCCAGTCGACAGAGTGAGGCTGACAGCAGCTAAGTCCAGCCTCGGGCGCCATAGGAAGCTCCGCCTCGCCCGACCCCAGGGCTCGGCCCCCGTCTCGGCCTTGGAAGATGGACTTCGCCTCGCCCGACCCCAGGGCTCGGCCCCCGTCTCAGCCTCGGAAGATGGACTTCGCCTCACCCGACCCCAGGGCTCGGCCCCCGTCTCGACCTCGGAAGATGGACTTTGCCTCGCCCGACCCCAGGGCTCGAACTCAACCACGACTTAGAAGACGACGAACTCCGCCTCGCCCGACCCCAAGGCTCGGACTCAGCCTCGGCTCCGGAAGACGACGAACTCCGCCTCGCCCGACCCCAGGGCTCGGACTCAGCCTCAGCTCCGGAAGACGATGGACTCCGCCTCGCCCGACCCCAAGGCTCGGATTCAACCTCGACCTCGGAGGAATCGCCACCTCGCCCAAACTCGGGTCCGGACCGGCCACGTCGCCAGGGGGGCCATCATTACCCTGCCCCTAGCTAGCTCAGGCTACGGGGAACAAGACCGGCGTCCCATCTGGCTCGCCCCAGTAAACAAATAATGATGGCGCTCCGCGTGCTCCATGACGACGGCGGCTCTCAGCCCCTTACGGAAGCAAGGAGACGTCAGCAAGGATTCGACAGCCCCGACAGCTGTCCTTCCACAGGGCTCCAGCTCCCCTCCGGCGGCCACGACATCACATGAACAGGGTGCCAAAACCTCTCCAACTGCCACGACGGCATGTACTTAGGGCTCTAGCTCCTCTCTGCTAGACACGTTAGCACACTGCTACACCCCCCATTGTACACCTGGACCCTCTCCTTACGCCTATAAAAGGAAGGTCCAGGGCTCTCGTACGAGAAGGTTGGCCGCGCGGGAGAACGGGCCGGCGCATAAGGCTCCCGCTCTCGCTCTCTCCCACACGAACGCTTGTAACCCTCTACTGCAAGCGCATCCATCCGCCCTTGGCGCAGGACAACACGAAGGCCGCGGGTTCCCCTTTACTGTTCTCCCCCCTTTGTGTCCCGTCTCGCGTCGACCCATATGGGCTGGGACACGCAACGACAATTTACTCGTCGGTCCAGGGACCCCCCGGGGTCGAAACGCCGACAATTATAGTTTTTACTAGCGTTATATATGTGGTGGATGGATAACTTAGTGCAAGGTCACTTAATTATATAACTTATTATTTGTATTTCATTCTCTCTACTAATAATTTTTATACCAAATCACGAACTCGTTGATCATTACATAGATTTTGGATCATAATATCATTAATCATTATGATACTTATTGATTATGAGAAGAACACGCATATTGGTGATGAAACCTGCGGGTAACCCATGGGTACCCGCTAACCCGATGGGTACGGGTTTGGGCAAAATCTCAAACCCGTCATGGCTATGAATTTTTTAATGGGCATAAATATTTTTCACGGGTACGGGTTTGGGACGGCAAAACACAACAGGTTTGTACCCGTTGCCATCTCTACTAGAGAGCCTAACCGGGCAGGCATGTTTGCCAGATGGTGGCACAAAGAAATGGGGTTGGATGGAGGCCGAGCGCACGTGTCGCCGGGATGGGCTGACCAACGGGCCCATGCAGTCAGCGGTCGCACAGGAAAGAGGAGAACAGGTCGCGTGCATAATTAGTAGTTGGGCCGGTGGGGTGGCTTTCGGCCCAGGTTCTGGTAAGCTTTGTTGTTTTCTTTATCTTTTTATTTTCTTTCTAAGTTCTTATTTCCCATTTTCAAATTACTTTCAATTTCAAATATGTGTTGATCTTTTTGAATTCATGTATAAATGCAACACATAATATTCCAGCATGAATCCAAGTCAAGTTTTATTATTATTATCATTATTATTTTTATATGTTAACTATTTATTTAGGAAATTGCTTAAATTATGGAACACACACATTATTTAGGAAATATTATTTTGAATGTATAATCAAATTAAAGGCTCACCTACAAGTTCAATATTTACTATTTAGAGTTAATACATATTCTTTACCATGAATCGTGATTAATCGGACGATCAGAAAGCATTGCTCTAGTGGCTGGAGGTCGATGATGAGGGCAGGGATGCAAGGTACAAGCGTGCCAGCGGTGGTGTGAGGGAGACGTCCACTAGAGGGAGGCGACAGCTATGTGAGGACGAAGCCGAAAAGATCCTAGATGTCAGCGTGGAGTTAAGAGCTAAGGAAAAAGAAAAGAAGGGTTTTTCCTTTCGTTTTTTAGCAAAAACAGTTTTAGACATCCAGGTTCTAGGATTAGAATTTTAGCGAGGTCTTAAATGGATCAGAAAGAGGCGATAGGGAGATAAAATGCGTACGTGTAATCTTACAGAATCGACGTCATATGTCGTTCACGTAGGCGAGAAGTTAGGCGCTATTCACACACAAGTTTGCACCCGTCACACGTCACGATACAAGGCCACATAGGGACATGTGCATCTCAGGCATGAAGGGATTCAAAACAAAGCTTAATAGACTAGATTCGATTTTTGCTCTAATTATCTTAATTCATTTTAACTTTTGCATCAATGCTTATGTCGTCGGGTTCTAATAGCATTTAATTGGGACAAAAATCGCAAGAGTGGGTCATGCTTCCAAATTTGTATTCACTTAATCGATTAATTTTAAATAGGTATAAGACTCGGTAAATTCTCGGAACAATTACGTTTCAAACTTCGTGAAACATTTGGACAAGTCCAGATAGACAGAGATGAAGGCTATATCAAAATCATGAAAGGCAAAGATGATCAGGACATAGAGATTGTTATACTCAATGACATCTCGTGCTTAAGTCCATAATCGCTGCTTAACATGAGGCAAACACCTAAGGTGTTAGACGTGTGGCCTACAGATGCATATTACAGGAATTTGTCCATTTTGTCCCTAGTTAAGTGGGTGAGCTCTATGTATCTAGGGGTAGTATAGACTAGAGCAATAACCCCCTATAAATAGGTGGGAGGGTTGTTTTGTGCACCTATCTCTTTTGGCTATTTCATTTGGCACTTGTTAGAAAACCTTAGTTTCCATTTTCTAGGTTGCTCTAGTTCTTAGCCCGGAGATCCACAAGTATTTTTGTAAACTCCGCATCTGTGTACTCATGATTTTGAGAGGGAGTGTGGCCGTAACCACCCATGGTCCAACGTTTGTTTAGATCGTGTTTTGTTGCGATTTTCATTTGGTTTCTCCTCTCTCAACCCTTAAACTCTTTGATTTTGTGAGAATCATCGATTTCTTGAGTTGGGGATTGTTTTGGGGATTGTCTTGGGGTGAGATACAATTGTTGGACCACTAGAATCATCTGGTTTGAGCATTTTATGGTCGTGATCTAATCTGAACTCGTTTTGAAAACCCTAACTAAACCCCAAGTCTAGTCTGTATCTTCTGATCTATGATTGATTTATAAATCTGTTTTAGTTCAAATTTTGTGGATATCTTGGAAACTCATTTGTCAAGTTGCGTGCAAAATTTTAGCTTAATTGGAGTGCATTTGGATCAGTTTTCATTCAAAAACCGAATTTCTAGCTATTTAAAACAACACTAGATAACGATACAGTTTTGGGCTATTTTAGTCTTTTTGGTGTCCAAGTTTGTGAACCATCCATTTTGTTAGTATCATGTGAGTCTGAGGAGCATTTTCAAAACATGAGACCACTTGATGGTTGATGTGCTTTTGGTTTGAGCGATTTCTTCATCTCCATTGAAGTTAAGTGCTCAAGTTCTAGTTTTAAGCAATAGAATTGATTGGCTCCCATTCACCCCCTGTCTGGTCGCCTTTTTGATCCTTTAATTGATATCGAAACTGGTTAAGGATCTTTCCACCATAATCGGTTTTAGATCCACGAAGGCGACATGGAACGAGGAGCTAGCAAAACCTTCGTTCTTCAATGGGACGAACTACCAATACTAGAAGATTCGCATGTATGCATATCTGCAATATCAGTTACTAAGTATGGAAAATTTGCCTTGATGCTAGTTTCGATGTCCAAGGTGCTCGAATCATGCCTCTACAAATAAAGTTTCATGATCCAAACGACAAGGCCCAAAACACTTTGTTCTCGTGTCTCTCTCTTGTCGAGTTTAGCGAGTGGACATTTGGGTACGGCTCACGAGACCCGGTCTACTCTAGAGAAATTACATGAGGGAAACAATCATGTGAAAACCATACTCTTTGAAACGTACCAGTGAGAGTATGAAAACTTTGTTCAGTTGACTTGAGAGACCATTGACACCATGTTTTCTTAGTTTTAATCAAATATGAACAAGATGCATGCAGCAAGGCGTATATGCCCTATGACGATCATGAGAGAGCACTCAAGTTACTATATGCTCTAGATCATATGGATTGGGAGGTGAAGGTCTCAGTGATCATCATGTCGCCCAACTATGAGACTGACCAAGGATAAGCTTTTCAACAAGCTCAAGTCCATAGAGATTGACCACCAGACCTGGGCCAAGATTCAAAACCCCGATGCACCCACCATGGCCTTGGTGAGTGGAGAGCATTGAGGATGAGGAGCCAACGCTTGTTGACAGACAGTTCATGTGATTCCACAACAACCATCTGAACAAGTGGCACGGCAGGTCCAAGTATGGATACTACAATTGCGGCCACCCCGACCACTTCGTCACTAGTTGCCCCCAAGATGAAGGGCAAGTCGAAGGCTGGCAAGTGCGACCACCACTTAGGACGGCGCAAGGCCAAGGAGTACACCTCCGGAAAAGCACAAGTCCAAGGGGAGGTTTGATAAGGAGGCGCTCAAGCAAAAGTACCTTCACAAGGCCAAGATTAAGGAGCACGCCTTCCTTGCCTCCCTCAGCAACCTCAACCATGACTCTAATGACTCTACTTCTTCCTCGAGCGACGAGGAGATCGAGAGATGGGTCGAGGACAAGCTAAACAGACTCTTCTTTGACGACACGACAAGAGGCCTCTACACCATGGCACTTGGTGAGGACGTTGTGGGCATCAGCGACAAGGACACCGGTGATGCCTCCACCTTTGAGGAACTCGTTGTTGAGGTAGATCAGTTGGTGGGTACTCTAGCTAGTTAGGACAACTTGCTTAGGCTTGCTACTCATGAGAGGAAAGAGTACAAGAGAAAGTATTAGAGCACTCTTAGGAAGCATGAGTCTGCTAGAGCTTCTGTCGTGGTGTTCGATGAGACTAAATGTGATGAGTGTGCTCTTCACATATCAAACATCACCACATTGCAGACCATGTACAGATGAGTGTGATGAGTTGAGATCTATGTCTAACTTGTTGGGTGCATGTCAGACTTGTCCAGACTTGCAAATTGAGCTAGCAGAGAATAATGCTAGGATAGCCTTACTTGAGAAGGCTAGCTCAGTAACTGCACTTGTACCTTCTCATTGTGCACTCTATAAGGGTTTGCAGTCCATGCTTGAGTCCTGTAGACACGAAAAGGCTAGAATCGAGGAGGAAAACACACACCTTCGATCGGTCTTGAGCTGGCTGTTTAGCAGTGAGCCCCAATTGGGCATGATGGTCAGTCAGTTCAAGAGGGGAACTGCTGAACTAGGGTTAGGATTTGCTACTAAGGCTGGGCGTGACGCTTCCTTTGGTAAGGTTGGTGAGTGAAGTGGCTTGACACCATTAGGGAAACATCCAGCCCCTCCAAAAGCTTGTCAAAATCACTCCACCCAAATCTACCACCCCTATTGTGAGAGATGGAGTGCTTGTGGAGCCTGTGAGAGCCCCACCTCAAAAACAAGTGTGGTGTACCAAACCTAACCATCTCAGGAACCCACTTGACACCTTGCTAGACTTGTGTTGGTGCTTGTTCTCAAATGTTGTGAGTCAAGGACAAGGCAACACAATTGTGAATCATTAAGGACCTTCGTCCTTCGAAGCATTATCTCCTTACGGGTATAATGCTTCTCAGACGAAGGTCAATAAAGACATATCTTCAACATATCAATGCAAGGATAGGAACGCGAAGGAATAAATATGGTAATTATATCTTAATAATTCATTTATCCTTGCATTCCACAAAACATATATAAATATCGATAATGTTAATGTTACATTGATACCTTCGGCTTGCTTGAAGGCGAGGATGCGAGAGAGTGAATACAATCCAACGTGAACAATACGGTGCTACTATTCATCTATTTATAGGCACGGGACGCAGCCCGGGTGAAAATACATTTATGCCCTTAACATTCATCTATGAACATAATATGAATTATTAGGGATTAAGTAGTCTTTGTCCCTTCTCGTCCATCCTCGTGCTTGGTCTTCATCACCACTTCAAGCCGAAGCCCTTTGGCTATAGCTTCGTCGTCCATTTTCATCACCTTCGGATTGTATTTCCATCTTGTCATAAGAGAAAACCTTCATCCCAAAGCCGAAGCTCCCCTCTGAAATAACCCAAATCACACTAGAGACATATGGTTAGTCATGTTTTTAGGACCTTCGGGGGAAGAAGGCCCCCAACAGCGTGTCTAGTGATCCCCTTCCTAGAGCTCCACAGCCACCCAAAAATACACACTCCCACAAACAGATTCTACCTAAGAGAGAGGTGAGGTACCATTGTGAGTATTATGAGAGGGATGATCACTTAGCTGCATTCTGCTTTAGGAGGAAGAGAGATGAGAGGCGGGGTTTTGAGGTGAGCAGAAAGAGCATGTACCACCACTCTCATGGTGTACATGATCTTCCTATTTAGAGACACACTACTAGGCCTAGAGGTGCTTTTCCTCAGGTTCCTAGGCCTTAGGCAATGAGACCACGTGGTGGTCATGCCCGGTGGGGTGCTGGTCATGTGCTATATGGCCAAGGACCCCGTGCTAGAGGTGTTGGTTCCCACATCTTTAGTGGACCACATTTTCCTTCTCGTGGTGATCGCTACCCCCTATGGAACCGGGGATGTTTGATGTTTTTCCTAACACTTTTCATGGGAAAATACCACAACAGTAGTTTTCTTCTCAGTATCCTAACCCCAATGTTGTGCCATTTACTCACCCCATGTCTTTCTATTGATACAGGACGGAGGCCTGGCGAACACGTGGCTCATGAATTCTAGGTGTTCGTGCCACATGACCGAAAGTTCTATATGGTTCTCCAGCCTCGACCCCATGATTGGTAAGGAATACATCACATTCATGGATAAATCAAGACATAAGGTTGTCTCTCATAGCACCATTTGGGTGAACGAGATCTTTGTGCCCAAGGATGTTGCTTTGGCTTCGATCTTGCATTTCAATCTGCTTTCAGTTTCACAACTCCTTGAGGACGACTATGAAGTGCGCTTTAAGAGGGGTTTGTCTCGTGTTTTGGATGCCTAGAGGGATCTTATTTGTCGGATCTCCCCTTTTGGTCGAGTTTTTTGAGCTGATTTTCCCATTCGTCTGACCCCTCTCGATGTCTTTTGGTAGGATCTTCCTCTTCGATTTGAAAGAGATATATGAGGCTTTGATCTTTTGAGCATTGATCATTTGAGCTTTGATCTTTTGTGTCGATTGAGCTCACTTGACCTCATCCAAGAATTACCCAAATTGAAATTTGAGAAAATATCTTGTTTATCACCCTTATCGTCATGGAAAAATGGTATTGCTTCCCATTCCCCAGTCACCAAGGTGATGACCTCACAACCCGACGAGTTGCTTCACATTGACAATGTTGGTTAGCTCGGGTTTGCTCTTTTGGTGGGAAGTGTTATGTTCATGTGATTGTTAACGACTTCTCTTGCTATTCTTCATGGAGGCAAAGGGTGAGGCTTTTACTCATGCTCGAGATTTGATTCTTAAGTTGCAAAATGAATTTCCCAAGAATGCCATGAGAGCAATTCATAGTGACAATGGCATAGAATTTAAAAATACTAATTTTGAAACCTTTTGTGCTTCCCTGGGACTCGAGCATCAGTTTTCTTCTCTGTATGTGATGTAACACCTAAAATCCTATTGTTGGAATCTAGTAAAACTCTCTAAAGGTTTTGAATTGGAATACCTTTTAATAATAATTTTATTACCTTAAAGTAACATCCATATGAATCTAGTTATCTCTTTACCAAAATATATATTTATTAGTACTCTCTAAAAATATTTTATACACAAGGAATTATTGTCTTAAAACACATATCTTTGTGAGTATGGGTTGCATAATTAAAAGTATTTGCTTAAATAGGATAATAAATAAATAAATAAATAAAATTAAACTATGCATCATGGTGAGTTTTCTTTGATTGCGCATTTGAAATAAGTTTGAAACTTGAAACTCATATTTGAATTCAATTCTTGATTATAAAATTGAATTTGAAAAGGGAAACATAAAATAAAATAAAAAGAAAGAAGAGAAAACTTACTTGCACTCAGGTCGGTATTTTTCCTCTCGGTCAAGTATTACACCCACCGGCCCACTTCTTCAACCTTCCCTTTTCTTTTCCCTTTGAGCAGCTGAGCCAGTGATGCATGGGTCTCGTGGGTTAGGCTTATCTTCTATCTCCTGACGATATTAGAAGGTAGATGCAGGGAGTTTCGCCAGGACTTGGACTCCACGGCTCGGTTGGATACGTCACGTTCAACTGGTCTCGCGTGCGCCCGCCTCCAAAGACACTGCGTGTGGGTCCCGCTGCACAGAAGCGTCTCCTACCGACTGTGCGTAACAAACTCGATGCCAATCATCGTAACCATCTTCAGTTGTTGCAAACGAAGCCGCGAGCATCGGCCAATGCCTTCCCCCGATCCTTATCCCATGCGTATAAGTACCAACCAATACCCCCCTTGGACCAACGCATATGAAGGATAGCTCTATTGTCAAGCGCCACCATCGTAGAGCACCACCGCGAACCGAAGGAAGGAGAAATAGCCACCGGCGTGGCCTTGCGCCTGCAGCGTCGTTCGAAAGCCAAAAAGATGTTTGGGAGCATCACCGGTAACCAAGTAGGGTTCAAGGGTAATTCAACGAGCTCGAGGGGCCACAGGACGACTACAAATTGCTCGCCAGAGCAAGGCCACCACCGTGGAGCCGCACTGCTTCATGGGCAGGCTTGACACTGTACACACGCTGGTAAAACCTCCTTACATGCATTCTTTGTCATCTCCACTTTCCTATGCACGTGCTCGCACACCGTTTTGGCCACCATGGCGTGGGTTGGGACTTCGTCGACGAGGAGCCGCCGTGCATGCATGGTCGCTGTCGAGTCTAGTGTCGAGAGGAGGGCGACAAACCTTTGACCATTGATCTATTGAATGGGTGGCCCCTGATTAGATCGGATACATCATTCGGGTGGACTCAGTCAGAGTCGTAGATAGGGCAATCAACGGTGTAGATCGTGTCCGAGTTCATCATTGGGTAATTAAATCCAAGCCATCCAGTTCAGTTCGAGCGATTATGATTAGATCGTCGATACCCCTTCACTTTATAAAATCTAAACCGTCACTTTTTTATCCAACGGACGATCAAACCCATTTCCTCATAGCCGAGGCAAAATTGTTTAAGCGCCCCTAGGATTTTCAACGATCAACCCACACTCCTAAGTTAGTTGAAAGCTATTTAAAATAGAGAACATATCTGGTGCACATGGATGTTTAGTGCACATGGTGCACATATTAAACCACCACCACTCATCTGAGATCTAACGCCTCTAGTTGCTTGGTATATTTTGCTAGGACACCCTCTAACGTGGTGGGGTATAGTGGTGGAAGATGTTATTTGTAAATTGCAATGATCAACTAGAAACGTTAGATCTGATATGGATAGTGATGATTTAATATGTGCACCATGTGCACTAAACTTCTATGTGCACTAGATATGTCCTCTTTAAAATAAGCCCTCAAAACTTACCCAAAGCACCCTAGGTTTTTAGCCCTTTTAACTCAACGTCCACCACTTTGTCATTGCACCGGAAAAAGTAATATAATTTTAATTAGAAATGCATGAAAGGCTAGAATTTATATTGTTATTAGAAAATAGTCTCCAGAACTTGTAAAATCCATATCTTACTCGTTTTAGCTCCAAATTTAGTAGTTCTTGAACCTACGGATTCGTCTTGACTCGTATAATATTCCTATGCAATTTGATTCCATATTTGATGTAATGTTATTGGTTTCATTATTTTCTTATTTGTATGTATTGCTACGAGTATAAGTGAGATTACGAGGAATCTCAAGCCCAACTTGGAGAAGTACCTGGGTTGCACAAAAAGGCAAGTTGTATCCTTGATCATATTCTTTGACCTAATAATATTTACTTTTATGTTCTCACCTATGCACTATTAGGTTAACCTAATGGGACCTATTAGGTTACCTAGTTTTGTTTAGCCTACACCTTGCATACAAATGAATATCGGATAGTCTTGCTATTGCTCTACCTGGTTGAGGGATTATTATTATATGAAGTATGATCATGTTTTATTATTAATGAATTATTTATTGGTTATGATAAGATTATTTTGTTAATTGGAACATGAAGCCCTAACCCGAGACAACTGTGCTACCACAAGGATGGAATGAGACACCCTTAGTCAATTAATTAGGAAATCTAGTGTGAGATGGTCCTTTCCCGAAAGGGACAAGTAGAGAGTGAATCGTTGTAAGCATAATGCTGACTGTAATTACTACGATGAAGTTACAGACCGTGGAAAAGGGTATATGCCTCCTTTTGCTTGAAACCATAGCGGTTTTTCTCATGCTAGTGGAACTTTGGAAAGGCCTTGTAGTGGATTCCTAGCCATTCATCTCAGAAGTGTCTAAGGGTCTAGCTAACCCAGGCTAGAGGGTAAACACAACTTTTGGGTAAAGATGTGCAACTTATGTAGAGTGTAAAACTAGTATATCAACCATGCTCATGGTCAAGAGCGGCTCGAGCCTCTCACATGAGTAATTTATGGAATTAATTTTAACCTGTCATGCATTGCATTGTGAGATATTTCATGTAACACCCTGAATTTTGGGGTATAGAATTTCTTTCTAAATATCTACCAAATTCAGGTGTTACCCTTGCCTCTCTCTGGTCTCTCTCTCTTTTTCTTTTGGATAGAATTAAGTTAATTAAGGAGAGTGTCACACCCGGTTTTAAGGGACAAAGTCGGGTGCATCTCATATATGCGCCAAAGAAGACAACACATATAATACAGAGTGTATAAAGATAAATGTCACAATATAATTAGAGTACTTATTACATAGCGGAAGTCTTAAAAAAATAAAAGATAAATATAAAACAAACTAAAGTCCATCCTTGGCGCCATAAAGTCAACTGGGAGACGCCACCTAGGTCAGATCAAACTCCTCATTATGTGGCTCCTCTTGATCCACCTGTTCTTCTCCTATGGGGGGTGTGAGACAGCAAGGGTGAGCTCACACATGTTCATCGCTCAACAAGTTGTGGAGAATAATGTGCATGAACTCACCAAAGGTGGGAGTTCATGTGATGTGTAAGGTTGATCAACAAAAGGGGTTAAAGCTGAGAATTGCTTTTAATAAGTTGGTCAAATTTTATTAGCAATTACTAGATGTAAGTAAATACCAAACCATAATAAGAATAATAGAACAAAATTAATAATAAATCCCATGCAATACAAATGACAAATTGAATTTAGTTCCATAATTTAATCATGCGAGAGTCCTGAGCTGCTCTTGACCGTGAGCTCGGCTAGTATACCAGTTTTACACTCTACAGAGGTTGTACCCTGTACCCACAACTCGTGTATCCCATGTCGCCAGGGTTAGCTAGACCCTTAGACACTACCGAGGTGAATGGCTAGGGATCCACTATGAGGCCTTTACAAAGTTCCACTAGCTTCTGAAATCCCGCTACAGTTTATGGGAAGAGCACTTGCAAGAATCCCTCGTCAGACCGCCATCGCAGCAAAATCAACCCAAGAACCTCCCTGCATGCAACGTCCCTACTGCCCTTGCCCCTTTCGGGTAAGGTAGTCTTCCACTAGCTTTCCTAATTAGTCAGCCAAGGGCGTTCCATTCCACCCTTGTGGTGGCACGTGTTTCTCAAGTTGAGCTTCAGATTCCATTTAAGATAATGATGATCTTGACATGAACATAAATAAAATGACAGAATAATTGGAACATGGATATAATGAAATATTAACCCAAAACCATATAAAGTAATAGCAGAACTACCCAAGTGATTCAGGGGTAAACAAGGTAAAAGATAATCAGACTAGGATGACCTATTGGGTCCCATCAAAATTAAACCTATGCATTAATGAGTGATAATAAATGATAATAAAGAACATTATTGGGTAAAAAGTGGTCAAGGGCACAACTTGCCTGGGACTTGAGATTCCAGGTATCAGGGTGATCCTCAGATCCTCGTGACCTCACTGCTAGTCGTAACAATACAAACATACATGATATAGACAAAATTAACATCACACCAAACATAAAAACATACTGCATAATAATAATCTACGCATTGCTACGAGATTGTGGGATCGAGAACTACTAAGATCGGAGTCATGGTTAGGGAGTTATGATCTATGGAAGGTCTACATGATTTATTTATTACACTATATTATAAATTGGTTAGTGTAAATCTTATTAGAGATTACTCTATGAATAATTAATCTCAACTTTAGTTTAATTATAACTTGACTAGAGCTCATTAAAATTATGGACAGGTTAAATTTGATTTAGAAGAGGTAATCTAGTAGACATAGGATAAATAAATATAAAGTATGTGATATGGTATAATTAATGTTGTTACTGCATAATAAATATTTATACGAAGCTAACGCAACTAGAACGAGCCAATTCGGAATTAAAACGGAGAAGTTATGAATTTCCGAAGTTTGTATGTGCTTGCTACAAAATTAATTGTGTGATAAATTTTTAATATGGTTTTCATGCTAGAACAGTGTTACTCAGTGATAGACAATATTACTACCAAATTATAGGAACTATAATGGACTAAAAAGGAGCTAATATGAGTTTTCTAGAGATTAAACACTATCTTGGAATTATTTTTATATTAAATATCATTTCCTATATTCCTTTTCCCATTTTCACCTGGCTCTGGACAGCGCACTAGATATCTAAAGAGTACAGGGGCTTCTGCGCACAAATCCTACAGACTCAGGGCACCCCTGATGTGGACGGCGGGTTGATTCCCAGGTTTTCCAGGGTCTCTTTAGAAAAACTACGCGGCGAAGGGGTATCGCGTATTCCAGGCCGTTAGATCTCTCATCTACCCCCAGATTAAAATCTGAACCGCATGTGCTTTTAGCTGTCAGATCGGAGATCAACGGCCCGTGCCTAAAATAGTGGGGTACCGACCCGGACCGGTTGATTTCGATTCGACGACGCAGATTCACCCGATCGAAGGGGTACGCACGGATCTAATCTCATCCCTCCATCCTCGCATCAACGGTCAGGGCGTGATCTTCTTCCTCCCCAACCGAGCGGTGGCGCATCCGCCGTGATACGACGGCGCCATCGTCGGTGCGCGCCTATTGGTCCAAACCAGGCTTTAATTCTAGTGCAATGAACCTTAAACGAAGCAGAAATCACCGCGGATTGGTGTAGGGGTCTCCTTACCAAGGATCTCGCGCGCGGACGAGCTGACCATGGGTACAGGCAGCTTGGCGGCACGCCGCCCTCTCCGGCGAGCAATTAAGGGGCGTGTGATTGCCGATTTCGCCCACAAACGCCACGGACGGCTTCGCTCTAGCTCGGTGTAGACCCTCGACCCCTCCTACAGCTTCAGGCGGCGGTGAATGGACGGGGAGGCACGACGGCGCCCCCGATCTTCCTTCCCTCCGCTTTCCTCTCTCTCACCCGATCCATGATGAGGTCAACAGAGGCGCGATAGGTGGAGAGGGTTAAGGCTTCGGCCACTGGGTACTTAAAACCCCGTGGACCTACCAGGCGCACACAACGAGCAGCGCCGGGATTCACGGCGAGGCTCCGCCACGCACGGCGCGACGGTTAAAGACGGGTACCAACTACCCGGGCCCACCTGTAAGCCAAACATGAGAAGCGCGGGCACGATCGGTTTACTGGGGAATGGGCCCCACACGGCAGCCAAAATAGCTAGCAGGCACGCGGAGGTGATCGACTGACCGACCCGACCCACACGTCGGTGTAAGGGTAGTGAACAAGCAGGCGCGCGCGAATGGTCCGCGCGGAGGAAACTAGATGGGTCGAGCGAGGTTGGCGGCCCACGTAAGATTTTCCTCTTCTTTTTTTCTTTTATATTTTCTTTTCTTTTTATTTCCCCATTATTTCCAAATTCAACATTCAAAACCCCATTTAAATTCAAACTTCGTGGCAATTTGCTTTCTCATTAAATATTCAACTTGGACATGGTAGGGGTGAATTTACCTATTTTTAATATTTATTTCATGTTAACTAGTGTTCTCTTTCTCTAATTCTAGAATTCCAATTTAAGTCCTAAATTCCAATTCAAATTCAAATTGTGGTAAACCCACACTCAGATTATATTGTGCATTTAAGGTACCAATGTATTTATATGCATTTTTCTGTATATTTTATATATATTCTCCCTTTTCTTGATTATTTACTCATTTCCAAACATTCAAGATGTTCTTTAATTCTCAAATGAGTTCATTTGTATTAATATGAATATTGTTATTATTAAATGCCCTACAAATAAACTCTAACACAATGCAATAGATATATGTTTATTATAATTATTTTATTTGTTTGGTGAATGCTTGAAATATGAAAAACACTCATATGGTTTTCTTTCTTTTTAGAAAAATAGTAATTTGAATGTGGGATAAGAAGTAAAAATTACTTCAAAATTAAATATTCATGTAAATAAATGCTTCTGGTACATCATTTATTGATATGCATAATCATTTAGTTGAGATAGAAAACTTTTCTATTACTTCTTTTCTGAAATAATTCTTGGTTTTCAAAATTCAGTCCTCAATTTTTAATATTCAAGTATACTTTGAGATATATGAATTTACTTTTTTATCTCTTCACATATTTATTTTATTATTATTATTTTTCTTATACAAATTTTGGGCCTTACAGAGAGGGATTAATTATTTATTTTGTCAAAACTATGTGGGTCATGAAATGTTGCATCATGCTAAGCCTAAATTATTCTGTTGGTTGATGCACATGTTTATAATGGTTTGAATTTGTATTTGATTTGAATTTGAATTGAAAACTCTAGAGAAAACAAAATAGAAAAGCCATTGAAAATTCCACGGAAAATGGAAAAACCACTTTTCGGCCCAAATCAGCCCAGCCAGCCCAGGCCGCGCGCCAGCCCTCCCTTACAGGCGGCCCCCGCCTATCAGCCCTCTCGCGCCCACTCTCCCTTCCCTCTCTCCCTCTCGTTGCCTGGTGGGGTCGACTTGTCGGCGCCAAACCCATCTGCGGGCGCTTGCCCTCTCTCGCTGATCCGTGGGTCTCGCTCGTCACCGCAGAAGCCCGTTCGCTCGCCCGCTCCCTCTCTGGCCTGTGGGGCCCGTCTGTCGGACCCTTCCCCTCCGAATTGCCGTGCCCCCCAACGTGGATGCGCCCATGACCGTGCAATTTCTGGCCATGCCCCCACACGCCCAAGCCCTTTTCTGGACCCCGCCCTCACTCACTCGCCCTCCCCCGCTCAATTGTGCTCTCAGCCGAGCACCCTCGCCCTCTCTCTCGCTCTGCGCACGCGCCTAGGAAGTTCCGCCGCCACTCACCGTGGTCTCGCGCCCGTTCTGTGGTCGTCGTCGAGCCCTCGCTGTGTCCATTGCCTCGGTAAGCTCCGCCTTATCACCCGCAACCCGCGACACCCCTCGATTCGCCCCCTCCCCCTCTGGTTAGCCTGGTCCACGCTCACCGGTTCACCGCCGCAGTTCCGCCGCCTTCGATTCGTGTCCTTGTCGTGCCCCGGACGCCGTTCGTGAGCCCCTGAGTCTTCCCTCAAGGTAATCGTCCTAACCCTGCCCCTATTTCCCCTTGTTTTGCACTTAGCCGCGCGTGATTGCTCGCCGGAGTGCTTCTCGGTCCGCTGAGGACTCCCCCTTTGTCGTTTGGTCATCTCAGCCGCGTTCATGCAACCCTGACCCCGCCATAACGCTTGGCAGGTCATCCCTAACCTCTCCAGCTATCCGGATCGACCCCTGACGCCCTAAGAACTCCTGTCTGCCTCGCCTCTGGCGACGACGTCGTCGTGCCTGCGGGGAGCACCGCTGAAAAGGAAATGTGCCCTTGGGCCATTTCTATAATGTTTTGGTGATTAAGTGTCCAACACATAGTGAGTGAGATATTATGTGCCAAACAAGCAAAAGGTGCAAACCATGTGACAAGGTATGATTCTAGACTTAGTACATTGTTTTGAGTACTAACATATATTGTCTAAGTGCTAGAATCAGAAAAAAGAAAAGAACCAAAAGACTTGGCTCGGTGCAGCCAAATCTCTGCTCAGTCTTGCACACCGGACTGTCCGGTGCGCCAGGCTTGACTCCGGTGTACAGGCCACTCTCGGGAGAATTTGGCGGCGTACGACTATAATTCACTGGATTGTCCGGTGGTGCATCGGACTGTCCGATGAGCCAACGGCCGCCAGCGCAACGATAGGCCGCACAATCCGTGGGCGACGCGTGGCCCGCGCCAACGGTCAGCAGAGGGCACCGGACTGTCCGGTGCGCCAACTGCCACGAATCTGCAACGGTCGTCTGCGCCGGAATAGGAAGGAGATCGCGCACTGGACATGAACAGTGGCTGTCCGGTGGTGCACCAGACTGTCCGGTGCGCCACCCGACAGAAGGCAAGGATAGCCTTCCTTGTTAGCCTCCAACGGCTTCTAGCTGCCTTGGGGCTATAAAAGGGACCCCTAGGAGCATGGAGGAGTCACCCAAGCATTCACTAAGCATTCTAAGACTCCCACACTCCGTCTCCGCGCACTTGATCAATCGTGTTAGTGATTTGAGCTCCGTTCTAGTTGTGAACTCTTTGTGCTTCATCTTGAGCTCAAGTCTTGGCTTGTGTGCATGTGTGTGCTGCGGATTTGTGTGTGTTGCTCCCAACCTTACTCTTGTGTTTTCATTGTGATCTTTGTTGTAAGGGCGAGAGACTCCAACTTGTGGAGATTCCTCGCAAACGGGAAAAAGAGAAAAGCAAGAAAAGCCGTGGTATTCAAGTTGATCATTGGATCACTTGAAAGGGGTTGAGTGTAACCCTCATCCATTGGGACGCCACAACGTGGAAGTAGGCAAGTGTTACTTGGCCGAACCACATGATAAAATCGCGTGTCTCTTGTGATTGTTTTCTCTTTGATTGTCTGTGTTCACAAGAGCTCGTTTCAAGCCACTTAATCGTTCTAACCTTCATAACCAAAGTTTTGTGGCTATTAGTGTTGAATTTTACAGGATCACATATTCACCCCCCTCTAGGTGCTCTCAATTGGTATCAGAGTTGTTCTCTTCATTTAAGGGACTAATCGCCCGAAGAGATGGATCCTAAGGGAAAGGGGATGGTGGTCAACGACAATGAGAAGGAGTCCCTCTTCAACGAGCCAAGGGACGACAAGCCCACTGACTCAGGATCGAGTCACAAGAAGAGGGACAAGAAGAAGAAGAGGCGGATCAAGAAGATCATTTACTACGACAGCGACGCCTCCTCTTCTTCACTAAGAGACGACGACGATGATGACTCGTCTAAAAAGAATCTGGTTAATCAAAACTATTCTTTTGATTATTCTCGTATTCCGTTCAATTCCAATGCTCATTTTCTTTCAATTCCACTCGGTAAACCTCCACACTTTGATGGAGAAGACTACTCTTTTTGGAGTCACAAAATGCGTAGTCACTTGTTTTCTCTCCATCCTAGTATTTGGGAGATAGTGGAAAATGGAATGCATTTCGATAGTATGGATAACCCTGTGTTCATTAATGAGCAAATTCATAAGAATGCACAAGCTACCACTGTTTTGCTAGCATCCTTGTGCAGGGATGAATACAACAAGGTGAGCGGCTTGGACAACGCCAAGCAAATTTGGGATACCCTCAAGATATCACATGAGGGAAACGACGCCACCATGATCACCAAAACGGAGTTGGTGGAAGGTGAGTTGGGAAGGTTCGCGATGATCAGGGGAGAGGATCTAACACAAACATACAACAGGCTCAAGACCCTGGTCAACAAGATTAGGAGCTATGGAAGCACAAGATGGACGGACCACAACGTCGTCCGACTTATGCTAAGGTCATTCACGATAATTGACCCCCATCTTGTTAACCTTATTCGTGAGAATCCCAGGTACACCAAGATGACGCCTGAGGAGATTCTTGGGAAGTTTGTGCGCGGGCGCATGATGGTGAAGGAGGCTCGATATGTGGACGATGCTCTAAACGGTCCACTTCCCGTCCACGAGCCTCAAACCGTTGCCCTCAAAGCAACCAGCAGCAGGGAGATGCTACCAAGCAAGGTGGCACAAGTGGAGGCCGCTGGCCTCAATGAAGATGAGATGGCGCTTATCATCAAGCGCTTCAAGACCGCACTAAAAGGACGCAAGGAGTACCCCAACAAGAATAAGACAAGGGGAAAGCGCTCCTGCTTCAAATGCAGTAAGACTAGTAATTTTATTGCTCAATGTCCCGATAATGAAAATGACCAGGGGGAAGAAAGACATGGGAAGAAGGAGAAGAAGAAAAGCTACAGGAAGGCGAAAGGCGAGGCTCACCTTGGCAAAGAATGGGATTCGAACTGCTCTTCATCCGACTCCGACGATGAAGGATTGGTAGCCTCGGCCTTCAACAAATCTTCGCTCTTCCCCAACGAACGCCACACCTGCCTCATGGCCAAGGAAAAGAAGGTGAGTGTTCGAGATTCCCCCAAGTACTCTACTTCTAGTGATGAGGATTCTAGTGATGATGAAGTAGATTACACTAGCTTGTTCAAAGGATTAGATAGAGCTAAAATAGAAAAGATTAATGAGTTGATTGATGCTTTAAATGAAAAAGATAGACTGCTAGAGAGGCAAGAGGACATTTTGTATGAGGAACTTGACAAATTTGTTAGTGTTCAAAAGTCTCTTGCCTTAGAACTTAAGAGAAATGAAGTGTTGTCTTCTGAGATATCTGCTTGCCATGAAACTGTATCTAGTTTAAAGAGTTTAAATGATGATTTAAATGCTAAGCTAGAGGAAGCAAATAAATCTAGTTCATGTGTAGAGCATGTTAGTATTTGTAATAGATGTAAAGATTTTGATGTTTATGCTTGTAATGAACACCTTATGTCTATTACTAAATTAAATGATGAGGTGGCAAGTCTTAATGCTCAACTTAAGACTTGCAAGGTTGATTTTGATAAGTTAAAATTTGCTAGGGATGCCTACACAATTGGTAGACACCCCTCTATTAAGGATGGACTTGGTTTTCGAAAGGAAACCAAGAACTTAACAAGCCAAAAGGCTCCCATTCTCAACAAGGAGAAAGGGAAGGCCCCTATGGCTAATAGTGCTCAAAGGAGTCATGCTTTCATGTATAGTCATAGAAAATTTTCTAGAAATGCTCATAGGAGTTATGATCATGATGTCCTTAATTCACATGCTATGTTTGCTTCTAGCTCTACTTTTGTGCATGGTAGAAGTAAACCTAGGAGAAATCATGTTGTGCATCATGTGCCTAGGAAAGTATGTAATGAACCTTCTACAATTTACCATGCTTGCAATACTTCTTTTGCAATTTGTTGTAAGAATGAAAAAGTAGTTGCTAAGAAATTGGGATCCAAATGCAAAGGAGATAAGACTTGTATTTGGGTTCCAAAGGCTATTGTAACTAACCTTGTAGGACCCAACAAGAGTTGGGTACCTAAAACTCAAGCGTAAATTGTCTTGCAGGTTTATGCATCTGGGGGCTCAAGCTGGATTATCGACAGCGGATGCACAAACCACATGACAGGGAGAAGAAGATGTTCACCTCCTACGTCAAGAACAAGGATTCCCAGGATACGATTATCTTTGGAGATGGGAACCAAGGCAAGGTCAAAGGCTGGGCAAGATAGCCATCACCAACGAGCACTCCATTTCAAACGTGTTTCTAGTAGAGTCGCTTGGTTACAACCTCCTGTCTGTAAGTCAATTGTGCCACATGGGCTACAATTGTTTGTTTACAAATGTTGATGTTTCTATCTTTAGAAGGAATGATGGTTCATTAGCATTTAAGGGTGTATTAGACGGCAAACTCTACTTAGTTGATTTTTCAAAAGAGGAGGCCGATCTAGATGCATGCTTAATAGCTAAGACTAGCATGGGCTGGCTGTGGCATCGCCGTTTAGCACATGTTGGGATGAAGAACCTTCATAAACTTCTAAAGGGAGAACATGTGTTAGGACTAACCAATGTCTGCTTCGAAAAAGATAGACCTTGTGCAGCTTGTCAAGCAGAGAAACAGGTGTGAAGCACTCATCACAGCAAGAATGTGATGACAACATCAAGACCACTAGAGCTTCTTCACATGGACCTCTTCGGACCCGTTGCCTACCTTAGCATCAGGGGAAGTAAGTATGGTCTTGTAATTGTAGATGACTTTTCCCGCTTCACTTGGGTGTTCTTTCTGCAGGATAAATCAGAAACCCAATGGACCCTAAAGCGCTTTCTAAAGATGGCTCAAAACGAATTTGAGCTCAAGGTGAAAAAGATAAGGAGCGACAACGGGTCCGAGTTTAAGAACTTACAAGTTGAGGAGTATCTTGAGGAGGAAGGTGTCAAGCATGAGTTCTCCGCTCCCTACACACCACAGCAAAACAGTGTGGTAGAGAGGAAGAACATGACACTCATCGACATGGCAAGGACGATGCTTGGAGAGTTCAAGACGCCCGAGCGGTTTTGGTCGGAAGCGGTGAACACAGCTTGCCACGCCATAAACTGGCTCTATGTACATCGTCTCCTCAAGAAGACCTCCTATGAACTCCTAACCGGTAACAAACCCAATGTTTCTTACTTTCGTGTATTTGGGAGCAAATGCTACATTTTGGTGAAGAAAGGTAGACATTCCAAATTTGCCCGCCAAGCTGTAGAAGGGTTTTTACTAGGGTATGACTCAAATACAAAGGCGTATAGAGTCTTCAACAAATCATCGGATTTAGTTGAAGTCTCTAGCGACGTTGTATTTGATGAGACTAATGGCTCTCCAAGAGAGCAAGTTGATCTTGATGATATAGATGAAGATGATGTTCCGACGGCCGCAATACGCACCATGGCGATTGGAGATGTGAGACCACAGGAACAACAAGAGCGAGATCAACCTTATTCCTCAACAATGGTGCATCCCCCAACTCAAGATGGTTCATCGAGAAGAGGCGTGTGATCAAGGGGGTACAAGAAGAACAAACTATGGAGGAAGAAGCACCACCGGCCCCTCCAACTCAAGTCCGAGTGACGATTCAAAGAAATCACCCCGTCGATCAAATTCTGGGTGACATAAGCAAGGGAGTAACTACTCGCTCAAGATTAGCTAATTTTTGTGAGCATTACTCGTTTATCTCTTCTATTGAGACTTTCAGGGTAGAAGAGGCCTTGCAAGATCCGGACTGGGTGTTGGCCATGCATGAAGAGCTCAACAACTTCGAAAGGAATGAAGTTTGGAGCCTGGTGCCACGTCCAAAGCAAAATGTTGTGGGAACCAAGTGGGTGTTCCACAACAAGCAAGACGAGCACGGAGTGGTGACAAGAAACAAGGCTCGACTTGTGGCAAAAGGTTATGCCCAAGTCGCAGGTTTGGATTTCGAGGAGACTTTTGCTCCTATGGCTAGGCTAGAGTCTATTAGAATATTATTAGCCTATGCCGCTCACCATTCTTTCAGGTTGTTTCAAATGGATGTGAAGAGCGCTTTCCTCAACGGGCCAATAAAGGAGGAGGTATACGTGGAACAACCCCCTGGCTTTGAGGATGACAGGTACCCCGACCATGTGTGTAAGCTCTCTAAGGCGCTCTATGGACTTAAGCAAGCCCCAAGAGCATGATATGAATGCCTTAGAGATTTCTTAATTGTTAATTCTTTCAAGGTTAGGAAAGCCGATCCCACTCTTTTCACTAAGACTTGTGACGGTGACCTTTTTGTGTGCCAAATTTATGTCGATGACATAATATTTGGTTCTACTAACCAAAAGTCTTGTGAGGAGTTTAGCAGGGTGATGACTCAAAAGTTTGAGATGTCAATGATGGGCGAGTTGAACTACTTCCTTGGGTTCCAAGTGAAGCAACTCAAGGATGGCACCTTCATATCCCAAACGAAGTACACTCAAGATCTTCTCAAGCGGTTTGGGATGAAGGACGCCAAGCCCGCGAAGACACCGATGGGAATCGACGGACATGTCGACCTCAACAAAGGAGGTAAGTCCGTTGATCAAAAGGCATATCAGTCAATGATAGGGTCATTACTTTATTTATGTGCTAGTAGACCGGATATTATGCTTAGCGTATGCATGTGTGCTCGATTTCAATCCGACCCAAGGGAATGTCACATTGTGGCCGTTAAGCAGATTCTTAGATATTTAGTTTCTACGCCTTGCTTCGGGATCTGGTATCCAAAGGGGTCTACCTTTGACTTAATTGGATACTCAGACTCCGATTATGCTGGATGCAAGGTTGATAGGAAGAGTACATCAGGGACGTGCCAATTCCTAGGAAGGTCCCTGGTGTCTTGGAGTTCAAAGAAACAAACCTCAGTTGCCCTATCCACCGCTGAGGCCGAGTATGTTGCCGTAGGACAGTGTTGCGCACAACTACTTTGGATGAGGCAAACCCGCCGGGACTTTGTCTACAATCTGAGCAAAGTCCCACTCCTATGTGACAATGAGAGTGCAATCCGCATGGCGGATAATCCTGTTGAACACAGCTGCACTAAGCACATAGACATCCGGCATCACATTCTGAGAGACCACCAGCAAAAGGGAGATATCGAGGTTTTCCATATTAGCACCGAGAACCAGCTAGCCGATATCTTTACCAAGCCTTTAGATGAGAAAACCTTTTGCAGGCTGCGTAGTGAGCTAAATGTCTTAGGTTCGCGTAACTTGGATTGATCTATAGCATACATGTGTTTTATGCCTTTGATCATGTTACTTATACATTCATGCAATTTGTTGCTTATTTATGGTGCTCACGTTGTGCAAGGGATCCCCGGACCTCAAAAGTCCATGTGTGAATGATGCACATGTTTAGGGGGAGATGTGCCACAACTTGACCCTTTGAGACTAACCTTTGTGTTTAAGTGTACTTGATGTAGTCTCAAAGGTAAATTGAAAGGGAAAGGTGAACTTGAACCATGCAAAGACTTCCACTGCACTCCGGTATTAGTGTAATCACCTCCAAGTTCATTCTTATGCTCTTATTGCCTTTTGCTCTTAATTGACATTTTTGGTGAGGCAATGGGGTTAAAGGGCAAAAAATGATCCCGTTTTGGTGCTTGATGCCAAAGGGGGAGAAATTAAGGCCAAAGCAAATAGATCAGCTACCACTTGAGAATTTTTGAAAACAATAGAGTTAGAACCTTTGATTTGTCAAAATACTCTTATTGCAAAATTTGGTCTCTTATGGGGGAGAATTTAAGATTATGGGAAAAGGGGGAGTTTTGGCACTTGATCAATTTTTCCATTGGAATATCTCTCTTTATGCCCAAACAAGTGAGTTTGACTTAGAGATAGGAAAATAAATTTGATTTGCAAAAACAAACCAAGTGGTGGCAAAGAATGATCCAAATATGCCAAATTGGAATAAAAAACAATTTGGTCTTCAATTTGAATCGATGTTGCATGTTTTGCATTGCTTTTTGATGTGTTGGCATAAATCACCAAAAAGGGGGAGATTGAAAGGGAAATGTGCCCTTGGGCCATTTCTATAATGTTTTGGTGATTAAGTGTCCAACACATAGTGAGTGACATATTATGTGCTAAACAAGCAAAAGGTGCAAACCATGTGACAAGGTATGATTCTAGACTTAGTATATTGTTTTGAGTACTTACATATATTGTCTAAGTGCTAGAATTAGAGAAAAGAAAAGAACCAAAAGACTTGGCTCGGTGCAGCCAAATCTCTGCTCAGTCTGGCACACCGGACTGTCCGGTGCGCCAGGCTGGACTCCGGTGTACAGGCCACTCTCGAGAGAATTTGGCGGCGTACGACTATAATTCACCGGACTGTCCGATGAGCCAACGGCCGCCAGCGCAACGGTCGGCTGCGCAATCCGCGGGCGACGCGTGGCCCGCGCCAACGGTCGGCAGAGGGCACCGGACTGTCCGGTGTGCACCGGACAGTGTCCGGTGCGCCAACTGCCACGAATCTGCAATTGTCGTCTGCACCAGAATAGGAAGGAGATCGCGCACCGGACATGAACAGTGGTTGTCCGGTGGTGCACCGGACAGTCCGGTGCGCCACCCGACAGAAGGCAAGGATAGCCTTCCTTGTTGGCCTCCAACGGCTCCTAGCTGCCTTGGGGTTATAAAATGGACCCCTAGGCGCATGGAGGAGTCACCCAAGCATTCACTAAACATTCTAAGACTCCCACACTCCGTCTTCGCGCACTTGATCGATCGTGTTAGTGATTTGAGCTCCGTTCTAGTTGTGAACTTTTTGTGCTTCATCTTGAGCTCAAGTCTTGGCTTGTGTGCGTGTGTGTGCTGCGGATTTGTGTGTGTTGCTCCCAACCTTACTGTTGTGATTTCATTGTGATCTTTGTTGTAAGGGAGAGATACTCCAACTTGTGGAGATTCCTCGCAAACGGGAAAAAGAGAAAAGCAAGAAAAGTTGTGGTATTCAAGTTGATCATTGGATCACTTGAAAGGGGTTGAGTGCAACCCTCGTCCATTGGGACGCTACAACGTGGAAGTAGGCAAGTGTTACTTGGCCGAACCATGGGATAAAATCTTGTGTCTCTTGTGATTGTTTTCTCTTTGATTGTCTGTGTTCATAAGAGCTCGTTTCAAGCCACTTAACCGTTCTAACCTTCATAACCAAAGTTTTGTGGCTATTAGTGTTGAATTTTACAGGATCACCTATTCACCCCCCTCTAGGTGCTCTCAGCCGCCTCTGGCTGATCGACGAAGGCAATACCCCAAATGCCCATCTTAACCGCTCATTCCTAATCGGGCGACCCGATTTTAATTAAACACGATCTAACCCAGGCCATCTGATTTGGATCTGGCCGCTCGGATTCGCCTTATCACCCGCACCCCTGCCGCTGGGCCCAGCCCGTCAGTCCTACCTCAGGTCACTAACGCCCCGAACCCACCTGTCAGTGCTCGCCGAGCGCCCACGTGCTCGTCTGCGGGATCTGATCTCGGCCTTCGATCTGCGATCTGATGGTTGAGATGGCTTGATACCCCTTCACGTGTGATTTTGTTAAAGAAACCCCCACCTCTTTAGTATTCAACCCGTCGTCCTTTAGGTCTTGCGCGCAGGCCCCTGGATTCTTATAAACAGACCCATGACCTTTTTATTAATAACAGAATTGGACCTAATTTTGTATTTTAAACTTCAAAACTTGTTTATTTCATATCTTTTGCATATGAACTCCAAATTGAGTGATTCAAATTGCAAAATGCTCATAGGATTATTCTATGTTCAAATAAATTAGGATCATTCACTATTGGTGCTGAGAGCACCTAGAGGGGGGTGAATAGGTGATCCTGTAAAAACTTAAAACTTAAAGCCACAAAACTTGATTAAGTGTTAGCACAATGAAATCAAGTGGCTAAGGACTGAGCTCTTGTGAAACACAATAGTCACAGTGAGAACAAGCACAAGAGACACGATGGTTTATCCCGTGGTTCGGCCAAGTACAACACTTGCCTACTCCACATTGTGGCGTCCCAATGGACGAGGGTTGCACTCAACCCCTTTCAAGTGATCCAAAGATCCACTTGAATACCACGGTGTTTTCTTTCTTTCACTATATCCCATTTGCGAGGAATCTCCACAACTTGGAGCCTCTCGCCCTTACAAATGATGATCACAAAGAAGCACGGATGTAAGGGAGGGAAAAGAAACACACACAAGTCTCAAAAGAAACAGCACAAACACGCACACTAGTCACAATTTGAGCTCAAAGTTCACACACGGAGTTCTCAACTCAAGAGGAGCTCAAATTGCTATCACAAAGAATCAAATGCGCTAGAATGAAGTCTTGGTGCTTAGAGATGATCAAAGAGTGCTTGTATATCTCCTCCATGCGCCTAGGGGTCCCTTTTATAGCTCCAAGGCAGCTAGGAGCCGTTGGAGACATTCCAGGAAGGCAATTCTTGCCTTCTGTCGGGTGGCGCACCAGACAGTCCAGTGCACCACCGGACATTCACTGTTTAGTGTCCAGTGCAGATCGCCTTCCTAAATTGGCACATCCGACCGTTGAAGATTTGGAGCCGTTGGCGCACCGAACACTGTCCGGTGCACACCGGACAGTCCGGTGCCCCCATCAGACCGTTGGCTCGGCCACGCCTCACGCGCGGATTGCGCGGCCGATCGTTGGCGCGGCCGACCGTTGGCTCACCGGACAGTCCGGTGCACCACCTGACAGTCCGGTGAATTTTAGCCGTACGCCGCCGACGAATTCCCGAGAGCGACCAGTTGACCAGACGCCAGCCTGGCGCACCGGACACTGTCCGGTGCACCACCGGACAGTCCGGTGCCCCCAGACTGCGCAGAGTCTTGGCTGCTCCACCCAAGTCTTTTTCCTTTTGTATTTTCTTTAATTCTAGCACTTAGACAAATATTTTAGTACACAAAAACCAATGTACTAAGTCTAGAATCATACCTTTGTATTGATTTTCACTTCATCCATCATTTGGCACTTATAAAACTTAGGACAATTTTGTTGGACACTTAATCACCAAAATACTTAGAAATGGCCCAAGGGCACATTTCCCTTTCAATCTCCCCCTTTTTGGTGATTTTATGCCAACACAACAAAAAGCAACACATAGAAGTGCAACATTAATGCAAATAAGAACAAGAATTGTTTTTGATTCAAATTTGGCATATTTGGATCATTCTTTGCCACCACTTGGTTTGTTTTTGCAAATCAAACTCAATTTCCTAACTCTAAGTCAAACACACTTGTTGAGACATAAAGAGAGGTATTCCAAGAGAAATTGATCAAAGATTCAAAAACTCCCCCTTTTTCCCATAATCAAACATTCTCCCCACAAGAGACCAACTTTTGACAATAAAAGTATTTTGACAAATCAAAAGTACTAACTCTACTATTTTCAAAATTCTCAAGTGGTAGCTAATCCATTTGCTTGCTTTGGCCTTAATTTCTCCCCCTTTGGCATCAAGCACCAAAACGGGATCATTTTTGGCCCTTTTAACCTCATTGCCTCACCAAAATCTTCAGTTAGGAGTAAAAAGGCAATAAGAGCATGGAGATGAACTTGGAGTAAATTACCCTCTCATCGGAGTGCAGTGGAAGTCTTTCATGGTCCAAGTCCGCCTTTCCCTTTCAATCCACTTTTGAGACTAAGACAAGTAAACTCAAACACAAGGTTAGTCTCAAAGTGTCAAGTTGTAGCATGCCTCCCCCTAAATAAGTGCATCACTTGCAAATGGACTTGTGAGGTCCGAGGATCATGTGTACAACTTGAGCACCATAATTAAACAACAATATGCATAAAAGAACATGATCAGAGGCATAAACACATGTATGCTATAGATCAATCCAAATTCCGCGAATCTAAGACATTTAGTTCACTACGCAGCTTGCAAAAGGTTGACTCATCTAAAGGCTTGGTAAAGATATCGGCTAGCCGGTTCTCGGTGCCAACATAAAACACTTCGATATCTCCCTTTTGCTGGTGGTCTCTCAAAAAGTGATGCCGGATGTCTATGTGCTTAGTGCGGCTGTGTTCAACAGGATTATCCGCCATGCGGATAGCACTCTCATTATCACATAGGAGTGGGACTTTGCTCAGATTGTAGCCAGAGTCCCTGAGGGTTTGCCTCATCCAAAGTAGTTACGCACAACACTGTCCTGCGGCGACATACTCGCCCTCAGCGGTGGATAGGGCAACAGAAGTTTGTTTCTTAGAACTCCAAGACACTAGGGACCTTCCTAAGAATTGGCACGTCCCTGATGTACTCTTCCTATCAACCTTGCATCCAGCATAATCGGAGTTTGAATATCCAATTAAGTCAAAGGTAGACCCCTTTGGATACCAGATCCCGAAGCAAGGCGTAGCAACTAAATATCTAAGTATTCGCTTAACGGCCACAAGGTGACACTCCCTTAGGTCGGATTGAAATCTAGCACACATGCATACGCTTAGCATAATATCCAGTCTACTAGCACATAAGTAAAGCAAGGAACCTATCATAGACCGGTATGCCTTTTGATCAATAGACTTACCTCCTTTGTTGAGGTCGACATGTCCGTCGGTTCCCATTGGAGTCTTTGCGGGCTTGGCGTCCTTCATCCCAAACCGCTTGATCAAGTCTTGCGTGTACTTCGTTTGTGAGATGAAGGTGCCGTCCTTGAGTTGCTTTACTTGGAACCCAAGGAAGTAGTTCAACTTGCCCATCATCGACATCTCAAATTTTTGAGTCATTACCATGCTAAACTCTTCACAAGACTTTTGGTTAGTAGAACCAAATATTATGTCATCGACATAAATTTGGCACACAAATAAGTCACCATCACAAGTCTTAGTGAATAAAGTTGGATCGGCTTTCCCAACCTTGAAAGCATTAGCAATTAGAAAGTATCTAAGGCATTCATACCATGCTCTTGGGGCTTGCTTAAGTCCATAGAGCGCCTTAGAGAGCTTACACACGTGGTCGGGGTACCGTTCATCCTCAAAGCCAGGGGGTTGCTCTACGTACACCTCCTCCTTGATTGGCCCGTTGAGGAAAGCACTCTTTACATCCATTTGGAACAACCTGAAAGAATGGTGAGCGTCATAGGCTAACAAAATACGAATAGACTCTAGCCTAGTCACAGGAGCAAAAGTCTCCTCAAAGTCCAAACCTGCGACTTGGGCATAACCTTTTGCCACAAGTCTAGCTTTGTTCCTTGTCACCACCCCGTGCTCGTCCTGTTTGTTGCGGAACACCCACTTGGTTCCCACAACGTTTTGCTTTGGACGTGGCACAAGGGTCCAAACTTCATTTCGCTTGAAGTTGTTGAGAGCTCTTCCTGCATGGCCAACACCCAGTCCGGATCTAGCAAGGCCTCTTCTACCCTGAAAGGCTCAATAGAAGAGACAAACGAGTAATGCTCACAAAAATTAGCTAATCTAGAGCGAGTAGTTACTCCCTTGCTTATATCACCCAAAATCTGGTCGACGAGATGATTCCTTTGAATCGCTGCTCGGACTTGAGTTGGAGGGGCCTGTGGTGCTTCTTCCTCCATAACATGATCATCTTGTGCTCCCCCTTGATCACACGCCTCTTCTTGATGAGCCTGTCCATCATCTTGAGTTGGGGGTGCACCATTGTTGAGGAAGAAGGTTGATCTTGCTCCTTTTGTTCCTGTGGTCGCACATCTCCAATTGCCATGGTGCGTATTGCGGCTGTTGGAACATCTTCTTCATTTACATCATCAAGATCAACTTGCTCTCTTGGAGAGCCATTAGTCTCATCAAATACAACGTCGCTAGAGACTTCAATCAAACCCGATGATTTGTTGAAGACTCTATACGCCTTTGTGTTTGAGTCATAACCTAACAAAAACCCTTCTACAGCTTTGGGAGCAAATTTAGAATTTCTACCTTTCTTCACTAGAATATAACATTTACTCCCAAATACACGAAAGTATGACATGTTGGGTTTGTTACCGATTAGGAGTTCGTACGACGTCTTCTTGAGGAGGCTATGAAGATAGACCCGGTTTATGGCGTGGCAAGCCGTGTTCACAGCTTCCGTCCAAAACCGTTCGGGCATCTTGAATTCACCAAGCATCGTCCTTGCCATGTCTAAAAGTGTCCTGTTCTTCCTCTCTACCACACCATTTTGCTGTGGTGTGTAGGGAGCGGAGAACTCGTGCTTGATTCCTTCCTCCTCAAGGTACTTTTCCACTTGAAGGTTCTTGAACTCAGACCCGTTGTCGCTCCTTATCTTCTTCACCTTGAGCTCAAATTCATTTTGAGCTCTCCTTAGGAAGCGCTTGAGGGTCCCTTGGGTTTCAGACTTATCCTGTAAAAAGAATACCCAAGTGAAGCGGGAAAAGTCATCAACAATAACAAGACCATACTTACTTCCCCCGATGCTGAGGTAGGCGACGGGTTCGAAGAGGTCTATGTGAAGTAGCTCCAAAGGTCTTGATGTGGTCATCACGTTTTTGCTATGATGAGAGCTTCCCACCTGTTTACCTACTTGACAAGCTGCACAAGGTCTATCTTTTTCGAAAGTTACATTTGTTAGACCTAACACATGTTCTCCCTTTAGAAGTTTGTGAAGGTTCTTCATCCCCACATGTGCTAGACGGCGATGCCACAGCCAGCCCATGCTAGTCTTAGCGATTAAGCATGCATCTAGATCCGCCTCCTTCTTTGAAAAATCAACTACATAGAGTTTGTCGTCTAGTACACCCTTAAAAGCTAATGAACCATCACTCCTTCTAAAGACGGACACATCTACATTTGTAAATAAGTAATTGTAACCCATATTACATAATTGACTAACGGACAACAAGTTATACCCAAGCGATTCAACCAAAAACACATTAGATATGGAATGCTCGGATCAAATAGCTATCTTTCCTAGTCCTTTAACCTTGCCTTGATTCCCGTCACCGAATATGATTGAATCTTGGGAATCTTTGTTCTTGACGTAGGAGGTGAACATCTTCTTCTCCCCCGTCATGTGGTTTGTGCATCCGCTGTCGATAATCCAGCTTGAGCCCCCGGATGCATAAACCTGCAAGGCAAATTAGGCTTGGGTTTTAGGTACCCAACTCTTGTTGGGTCCTACAAGGTTAGTAACAATAGCCTTAGGGACCCAAATGCAAGATTTATCTCCCTTGCATTTTGCCCCTAATTTCGTAGCAACCACTTTCTTATTTTTACATTGGAGTACAAAATCAGTGTTGCAAGCATGAATAATAGTAGCATTTTCATTATGCATTTTTCTAGTCATATTAACAACATTTCTCCTAGGCATATGATGAACAACATTTTTCCTAGGCATATCTCTACCATGCACAAGGGAAGAACTTGAAGCAATCATGGCATGTGAATCATAAGCATTACAACTCCTATTATGATAAGCATTTCTAGAAAATTTTCTATCATAAATAAATGCATGATTCTTTTGACTACTATTAGCCATAGGAGCCTTCCCCTTTTCCTTGTTGAAAATGGGAGCTCTTTGGCTTGTTAAGTTCTTGGCTTCCCTCTTGAAGCCAAGCCCATCCTTAATTGAGGGGTGTCTACCAATGGTGTAGGCATCCCTTGCAAATTTCAGTTTATCAGAATCACTCTTGCTAGTCTTAAGTTGGGCATTAAGACTAGCCACCTCACCATTTAATTTTGCAATAGAAGTAAGGTGCTCAACACATGCATCAACATTAAAATCCTTACACCTATTACAAATTACTACATGTTCAATACATGAGCTAGATTTATTTGCTACTTCTAACTTAGCATTTAAGTCATCATTGACACTCTTTAGACTAGAAATAGACTCATGACAAGTGGATAATTCACATGAAAGCATTTCATTTCTTTTGACTTCTAAAGCAAGAGACTTTTGCACATTTACAAATTTATCATGCTCTTCATATAAAAGATCCTATTGCTTTTCTAGCAATCTATTCTTCTCATTCAACACATCAATTAATTCATTGATCTTGTCAATTTTAGTTCTATCTAAGCCATTGAATAAACTTGCGTAGTCTACTTCATCATCACTAGATTCATCATCACTTGAATAAGCATATGCAATAGTATTTCAAGTGCTTACCTTCTTCTCCTTTGCCATGAGGCAGGTGTGATGCTGTGGCGGCGAGTCCTTCGTCGTCGGAGTCGGATGAAGAACAATCCGAGTCCCATTCTTTTACAAGGTGTGCTTCGCCCTTAGCCTTCTTGTAAACCTTCTTGTTCTCTCTCTTCCCATTCTTTCCTTGTTCCTGGTCACTATCATTATCGGGACAGTTAGCAATAAAGTGACCAATCTTACCACACTTGAAGCAGGAGCGCTTTCCCTTCGTCTTGCTCTTGTTGGGATGCTCCTTGTGACCTTTGAGCGTTGTCTTGAAGCGCTTGATGATGAGGGCCATTTCATCCTCATTTAGCCCGGCCGCCTCAACTTGCGCAACCTTGCTAGGTAGCCCCTCCCTGCTGCTTGTTGCTTTGAGAGCAACGGTTTGTGGCTCGTGGATTGGCATTGGGCCATTCAACGCCTCATCAACATATCTTGCCTCCTTGATCATCATTCGCCCGCTTACAAACTTTCCGAGTATTTCCTCGGGCGTCATCTTGGTGTACCTAGGATTTTCACGAATAGAGTTTACAAGATGAGGATCAAGGACAGTGAAGGACCTTAGCATAAGCCGGACGACGTCGTGGTCTGTCCATCTCGTGCTTCCATAGCTCCTGATTTTGTTGACCAGGGTCTTGAGCCTGTTGTATGTTTGAGTTGGCTCCTCCCCCCTGATCATTGCGAACCTTCCTAGTTCGCCTTCCACCAACTCCATCTTGGTGATCATGGTGGCGTCATTCCCCTCATGTGAGATCTTGAGGGTGTCCCAAATTTGCTTGGCATTATCCAAGCCGCCCACCTTATGATATTCCTCCCTGCACAAGGATGCTAAAAGAACAGTGGTAGCTTGTGCATTTTTGTGATTTTATTCATTGATAAACATGGGATTATCCGTACTATCAAATTGCATTCCATTTTCTACTATCTCCCATATACTTGGATGAAGAGAGAACAAGTGGCTACGCATTTTGTGACTCCAAAATCCGTAGCCCTCTCCATCAAAGTGTGGAGGTTTACCAAGAGGAATGGAAAGCAAATGAGCATTGGAATTTTGCGGAATACGAGAATAATCAAAAGAAAAGTTTGAGTTGACCGTTTTCTTTTTCTCGTCGTCGTCGTCTTTTTGGGAAGAAGAGGACTCGTCGCTGTCGTAGTAGACTATCTTCTTGATGCGCCTCTTCTTCTTCCCATCCTTCTTCTTATGACTTGAGCCCGAGTCAGTGGGCTTGTCGTCTTTTGGCTCATTGATGAAGGACTCCTTTTCCTTGTCGTTGATCACCATCCCCTTTCCCTTAGGATCCATCCATTCGGGCGATTAGTCCCTTTCTTGAAGAGAACGGCTCCGATACCAATTGAGAGCACCTAGAGGGGGGGGGGGGTGAATAGGTGATCCTGTAAAAACTTAAAACTTAAAGCCACAAAACTTGATTAAGTGTTAGCACAATGAAATCAAGTGGCTAAGGACTGAGCTCTTGTGAAACACAATAGTCACAGTGAGAACAAGCACAAGAGACACGATGGTTTATCCCGTGGTTCGGCCAAGTACAACACTTGCCTACTCCACGTTGTGGCGTCCCAATGGACGAGGGTTGCACTCAACCCCTTTCAAGTGATCCAAAGATCCACTTGAATACCACGGTGTTTTCTTCTTTCACTATATCCCGTTTGCGAGGAATCTCCACAACTTGGAGCCTCTCGCCCTTACAAATGATGATCACAAAGAAGCACGGATGTAAGGGAGGGAAAAGAAACACACACAAGTCTCAAAAGCAACAGCACAAACACGCACACTAGTCACAATTTGAGCTCAAAGTTCACACACGGAGTTCTCAACTCAAGAGAAGCTCAAATTGCTATCACAAAGAATCAAATGCGCTAGAATGAAGTCTTGGTGCTTAGAGATGATCAAAGAGTGCTTGTATATCTCCTCCATGCGCCTAGGGGTCCCTTTTATAGCCCCAAGGCAGCTAGGAGCCGTTGGAGACATTCCAGGAAGGCAATTCTTGCCTTCTATCGGGTGGCACACCGGACAGTCCGGTGCACCACCGGACATTCACTGTTCAGTGTCCGGTGCAGATCGCCTTCCTAAATTGGCGCAGCCGACCGTTGAAGATTTGGAGCTGTTGGCGCACCGGACACTGTCCAGTGCACACCGGACATTTCGGTGCCCCATCAGACCGTTGGCTCGGCCACGCATCACGCGCGGATTGCGCGGCCGACCGTTGGCTCACCGGATAGTCCGGTGCAATACCGGTCAGTCCGGTGAATTTTAGCCGTACGCCGTCGACGAATCCCCGAGAGCGGCCAGTTGATCAGACGCCAGCCTGGCGCACCAGACACTGTTCGGTGCACCACCGGACAGTCCGGTGCACCCCGACTGCGCAGAGTCTTGGCTGCTCCACCCATGTCTTTTTCCTTTTGTATTTTCTCTGATTCTAGCACTTAGACAAATATGTTAGTACACAAAAACCAATGTACTAAGTCTAGAATCATACCTTTGTATTGATTTTCACTTCATCCATCATTTGGCACTTATAAAACTTAGGACAATTTTGTTGGGCACTTAATCACCAAAATACTTAGAAATGGCCCAAGGGCACATTTCCCTTTCAGGTGCATTCTAATTTTAGGCCTAGGCTATAGGTTAATTTATGTGATGAGTTATTTATTTAATAAGATAAGTAAAAAAGGAAAACCCTCGTGGTAAATAGATGCTTAATCTTGTGAGGTTAATAATATGTAGTATATGGTTTTATCCCTGGTTTAACTCTTATGTCTCATTAAAATGAGTAGAATCGGATTATGTAACCATGGAGATAGACAACACTTAGCGAATAACAAACTACTGAATATGATTAGTTCACCCTATAACCTAAACTCCCTTTTGAGTTTATACTTTTCCTTTTGAGATTTGTTCCATTGTTTATACATGATTGGTGTGCTGTTCATTTGTCATTTTCCTAATGTATTGAATGTATGATCGCTTTATTTAGACGACGAGCAGCCTGTGGTTCCTGAGTGTGTTGCCGAAGATCTTCCTGAGCCACAACCTGGTGAAGGCAAGTGTCCTCTGACCTTTTATGTCCTACTTACTTCATAATTCATCGTTCCACATTACTTTATGAAAACCTAATGATTGACTAGCCTGTATTTACCTTATCCTTGTTTGCCTTTTGGGTTATCATGGTTAGCTTTATGATATTGCTTTAACTTAATCAACGAACATGATGTGAATATTTATGATACGATGATGTTATCTCGATGATGATCTTGTGATATTTTAGGGGACTCAGGCCATTTTCCTGAGTACCTCTCCATAAGGAACTGTTCGTTGAGTGACCACTTGGGATAATAGTGCAACCATGAGGGTGGAATGGGACGCCCTTAGCTAAATAATTAGATGAACCTGGGGGTGTAGTTGGCTTTGCTGGAGGGTCGTCAATGGGGGCCGGGGCGTAGTGCTTGCTCTGCCAAGGGGGGTGCAGAGATTCATTCAATTTGGTTTTGTTAGTCACCCACCTTAGGGAGGTGTACTATGTTTGTACGACTGGCGAAACCTAACGAGCAGCTATGTACCAGGGGAGTCTTTGTAAAGGCTATGTAGTGAGACCCTGCCAGGTCACCTTGGTAGTGATCAATGGGGAGTCATGATCTCCGGGCAGAATGGGAATCACGACTCGTGGGTAAAGTGTGCAACCTCTGTAGAGTGTTAGAAACTGGTATATCAGCCGAGCTCACGGTTAAGAGCGGCCTTGGGATCCTCTTTGATTAGAAGAAGTTTGGATAATTTTATGATGATGGTTAATGATGATGGTTACAATTATGATCTCTGGTATTTTCGCTTGGAGCGAGTACATTTGGGTAATAACTGGGTTTATTTGTAACACTCCGGGTTCCACAAACAACCCGGAATGCTACTGAACTACACTTCCGACGCCCATATATAAAATTTTGGCAGCATCCCCTTTGCAAGATTGCATAAAAGAGGGGGCAACAGAGTATAAACATATATCATGACTAAAACATACTAAGTATTATTAATCGGCTAGCAAGGAAAGATAAACATACGACCTGAACTGAATTAACCAGTGCGCTCGACCATATAAAAAATAAACAAACTTCCTTTGACAATAAGTTTCTAATTAAATCATGGCTGCGCCTGGACAGCGTTATTGTGAGAGTAAAAGTGGATGTGCTGCTACTCCCCTCATTCCCAACATGTATCAAGTACCTGCATTGAGTAATGCAAGAGTGAGATGACACATCTCAGCAAGTAAAATAATATCAAACAGTTTAACCACATAAGAACATTGCTTTATCACCACTTGATTCCACAACCTTCTTATTACAAAGGTGCAGAACGTATACAACGTACAACACACCTAGTTACCACACCTCGCAGGTAGAAACCACAATAGTAACATAGTAATGTCACACTTCATATATTCCTCATGAGTGCAAATGTCTAAAATGCAAGGATGACTTCTGCCTTCATACCTCTAAGGATATGAAGCCGCATCGTACCCCTCCTCGGGCAACGTACGATGCTAAAAATGTACCGGTACGGTCGAACCATAAGATCACGACATAACTTCAAAATGCAAGATGGATGATGCGATGTGCATGTCATGCCTACAACAGTTCATATAACATGATTCAAAAAGACACTTCAACTTCATCCAGATGGGAATCAACCACATATATCATTACCAAATTATGATCATCACAATATTAGACAATTGAGAATTAATACTTCCAAACAAATAAACTTCATCATAGAATTCAATGATTAACATAATTAAAACTTATGCATACTCAATGACAGGGAATAGGATGTAAACCAAACGGTAGCAACCACCACTGTATTTACTTGCCTTTACCGGAAGTTCGGGCAAATCCCTAAGTACGATCCGGAAGTACACCACCTGTTTTTGACACCCAACTTAGTCCACCAATTTCACATAATCAGGCTCATAAGCGACGCCGCACCTACGCACAAACTCAAACCCCGCCGCGGGTTACATCTCTCCCTACACCCACCAAACTGCAGCGACGCTGCTTAATAATTTCATAACTTTAAAATTATGACAGCAGTGGTAACAAACAAAAACTCCAGAGGCATCTACATAAAATTCCCCACAAGTTTTGTATACACTTTATAATAAAATTCCAATATCTAATTAGCCCAAAACAGTTCACAAGATGAACCCTGTAATCTGTTTTTCTTTGTCTTTTGGACAGCGACATACCCGGATTCAAACAATGATATCTTTTAAAATATAATTCCAAATCAAGCGCATAAGTACTCATTGGAAAGATAAGACAAATCCCTACATGATTATCATACTGGTTAACACTAATTACCCACAAAAATTCTCAGAAACTGCTAATACCACTGCTGTTCGCCCACCTGAAAAATCTGTTTTTTTGGACAGCAACATAACCGGATTCAAACAACGATATCTCCTAAATTATAACTCCGAATCGAGCGCATAAGTACTTGTTGGAAAGATAACATAAAACCTTACATTATTCTCATATTGATTAACACTAATTACTCCCGAAAAATCCCCAGAAACTTCTAATACTGCTGTTGTTCGTCCACCCCCTTAAAATTCTAGACAGCCCTTCTACCAAATCGCACACGCAACATCTAAACAATTGGATTGCCGCATAAAATGAACAAGAGATAAACACAAAAATCACCTTGGGTTCTCCCCCTTTTCTTCCTCCCTTCCTCCCTCCACCAAAAACCGTTGAAGATTTGCACCACACGACGGAGATCCGAGCGGCAACGAATGGCACCATGGGAGGAGGAGATGGGGGGGCGGCTAGGGTTTGATGTGTGGCTGCAAGTGCTTGAGAAAGGAGGAGATGGGAGGGGGGGCGGCCAAGAGGGTAGGGGAATGGGGGGGCGGCTGCACAAAGAAGGGGGGTTAGGGGGAGGGCGGCTAGGGTTATGGGGGTTAGTGGGCCGAAACAAGATTTTTGCGGCCCAACACGCCCACGCGACGGCTCCCGACCCCGATGCAAGCGCCTAACCAAAGAAATTCTACTGCCCTACTGGTGAATGTTTTTCCTCAAATTCCAAATTCCCAAAACGCAACCACCAAAAGAGAGAAAAAACAAAAAGAATACCCTCCAACTTCTCTTCTTTGCAAATCGGGTGTCACACTCTACCCCCCTTAAAAAGAATTCGACCTCGAATTCCGACGCTTCCATCGGAACAACAAAAGAAAGATTAATGAATCAACAAAACTCACACATAAAGAAAAGTTCGAGTACTTCTGCCGCATCAGCTCCTCAAGCTCCTAGGATTCTAAGATACGCATCAGACGACACTCTAGAGACTGGTCTTGCTACATAGGAATCGGCTCTAGCTTGATTTGATGGTCTGGATTCCGCAAATACTTCCTCAACATAAAGACATGGAATACTTGGTGTACTCTGATCACAGATTCTGACAATTACATGAGCTAAGCCCAGCTGCCAACTTGGCCAAGATAGTAGACGGTCCTATATACCTCGGACCAAGCTTTCCTAACACCAAATCAATCATTGACATATGCAAGTACTTCAAGGAATGTTATATGAATTCAAGGCATATAGTGTTCCTATAGCCTAAACCAAACTTAGCCAAACAAGAGCAACTTCAAGAGAGCAACTTAATGCTTGCATATTTCTAGATAGCAGCACATCGGTTAATTGTTTTGCTCCTAACTCACAAAATATGCATCAAAAAATAGTAAACTAGGACTTTATGGAAAGCTTATAAAGTCCACTATACCCTTGGTATTATCATCACAACAAGATTTGACACTTAGAAAGGTCAAACAATGATAAATGTAAATTCTGTCCAGACTTGGACATAATTCAACTACTCAATTCAAAAATCCATAATTAGAGTCTCAATCATCCAATTCAGGTGCTCCCAGACTTTTTAGAAATCTAGTAGAATTGTCTATAATTCATTTGTAAACATATCAAGTTAATTCAATGCATATCAAGGTCAAAAGACACGAGAAAGGCTCTGCTGTCCAAATTTGGACAGATTCAGAGATCACACTTAAAACAGCTGTAACTTAACTTATAGATCTCCCAAAAAAGGTGATCCAAAATTTGTTGAAAAGATTAAGAAAAGTACTACAACTTCTTTATAATTTATAATAAGTTATTCGAAGTTTAAATTGGGCAAACAGGGTCAGCTTCGAAATCTGTACAGAATCTGCACAGATTTCAAGACTGGACTTGAGAAAATCATAACTCCCAAACTACTAGACCTATGGTCATGAAATTTTTACACAAGTAAGATAGAGAAGTTGGCTACAACTTTTATATATAACATCTCTACAGAAAAGATGGTTTACTTCATTGAACTAGCTGCATAACTAAAATTGGTCATGCAGTCCCAATAGCAAGCAATAGATTTTATCAAGTTCATTACTCTTCTAAGATTAAGCGTTCATTGAAAGACTAATAACTTTAGGTTCTTCATTACGAGACACCTAGAACAAATATAAGTATATAAGCAATATGATAACTTTTTAAATCATTTAAGCCTAATCTCACATCATGCAAACAAGAATCAATTTAAGCATGTTATGTCTGCCCACATATTCATCCAAGCACATTCTATACATGATATCATAACTCCCTGCAGCTAACAAAATTTTGCAAATATAAACTCATTGAAAAGATTATAACATTCCCTAGAACTTTTATTATAATGAGTGTCTCGGAATTGGTTTCCAAACCGATAAAACAATGCAACTCTTTTGTTTCAAAACTGATAAGATTGAAACAATGGACAACTAAAATTCAAAAACCTATAACTCCTGCTATACTCAACTTAAACTACAACGAACACGCGTTGGAAAAGTTTTGAAAATTGTCCACGACTTTTGCAATAAAGTTGCACCCAAATTTATCCTTATAGCCCTCAACTCTGCATGACCTACAGCTAAACTCAGTCTGAGATACTGCACATTAGAGATTCGACTTATATCCGGGCAACCACCTCTCCAAATCTATTTAACAGACAGTTACAAGTAAATACCCATTAAAAAGGTACTGAAAAGACCTACAAGTTTTGCTTAAAGAGAATTCGCAAATTTGTGCTCTGCAACTATCAAAACGCGGTCGATTTATTGGTGATTATAACGACGCCTAAAGTTCAGACACAACAGTGCAACAACTTCAGAGCAACCTAACTCCAATTATATGCAATGAGAATTAGAAACCCATACTCTTTGAAAAGATCATGAAATTACTAAAACTTTCATAATCCACAAAGACCAAATTATACCGTCTTCAATGTCTACTCTTCCGTACAAAATTAAAGACTCGCTCTGCTAGAGACACCAACAAAGATGTTTTAAGAAACCCATATCTCTCAAATGTCTAGACCAAACATGGTGATTAAGAATCCTATGGAAAGATGAAGAAACATACTACAAAACATTCTAGATAAGTGAAGCCTGATTCAGCCTCCAACTAATTTAAAATGCCTCCCAAAACCAAACAACACATTATCAACAATAAAAAAACAATATAAAATGAAACCCAAGTCATTGGCAGGTGCCATCAACACTAGGATTTTCCACTACCAAACTGGGATGCAACTCCACAAAGTCTGTAAATAACACTCTACCAAATAGGTTAGAACACTAAGCACAACAATCAATGAATTCAACAACCTCGTTTGTTAATGCCACTAAGGTCAAACATCCATGTATCGACAATGTATGAAACACCTGACATACCCGTCTCCAGCACTATAAAACATGGTTGTTATTACACTAGAATCTAACTACTAGAAATCTCCAAAACTATTCTGTTGACGTGAAGCAAATGGTGCTCATGTCATATAACATCTTTTTCTCCTCTCAGAAGAGATAAAATTTGCAATACTCATAAAGCAATGGAGGGATAACAACAAGAAAAACTAATGTACTTCTTGACAAAGACTCATGCAAAAGCTTCATAAATATTACTTTCAACACTAAAATAATAACACGATACTATGCTGAACAGGAGTAATTGGACTTCAATAAGACAATCCACCTAACCAAACTACCTTGATTAACCTCACCTACAACAATACCTCCTATTATTGCACTTGAACAATTTGTACCTCGTGATGTCATAGGATGAATTCAAAGTAGTAGACATACATGATCTATCAAACCATCATTCATATAAAAAATCTCCATCTGATGCAACAACCACATCATTATAGAGATAGATGACTAACAAACATAAGCAACTTCCAGTTAAGCATTGCCTTTGTTTAAGATAAAGCGGTCCAAATAATAATTCAACAAGCATGCATAGAGAACTGATCATATAAAAAAACTATCATATATCATCGCGATTAAAAACAATATAAAACGGGTTGTCCATATCGTCCACATGACTAGCCTCCAACAAATAAAAATTATGCATAACCTTTTTGGCTATAGAAACAAACCATAGAAGGAAAACATGCATGCCTCTTCAACTATAATATAGACATAAAATCCACTTGAAATCACCCTATTTATTATTAAAGATAAGGTTGCACACAATAAGAAAACCTATCATGTAAACATGGTTGAACTTATTGTTGGAACTTGCTCTCAACAGCAAGGAGGCCAACAAGGGTGACTGGTGGTGACCAACAGGGTTACGTGCTCGGGGGCAATAGCTCTGTTAATCTAGCCTCTCACGGGCACTGTGCGGGGGTATTTATAGGTGTCTGAGTCTCAACGCCTTGTGTTAAGGACGCATGTGCCCTCAGACACCTAGTTTGTCCCCAGAATATTCCCATAAAGCAGGGTTACAAGCCGTAATTACAAGTACGCCTTTACAAGTTAGGCCCGTAGTACAGAGGCGGCCACGCGGGGCCCGTTACAATGGGCCAGATCACACGTGGGCCTTAGGACTGAACGAGGCCGCACCGCGGGAAGACGTCGCCGCAGGCCTTCGTCAAAGTGCCGAATGGAGCGAAGGGTGTCCATGCCCGCTTTGTCTCTGTCAGACCATCCACTGCGGCGGAGGCCTCGAGCGAAGGGTGGCGTCTTTGCCTTCGCCCCAACATTTGCCCTCCGAGGGACCAGTTCGACAAAGTCACCTGGTGCCGAAGACGTCGCTAGATGGCGGAGACGCTGCCCTCGCTCGAAGTGGTTCCGCGGGGGTTTTTGATGTGACCGTTGATGGACGGCGTACTGTTGGATTGCGGGTTTCCCGAAGCGTCGCGCCCTGTCGGATTGCGGGTTTCCCGAAGAGCCGCGCCCTGCCTATAAAAGGGGGCGGGGGTCGGCGCTGTTTGAACTTTGCCTTCCGCGCTCCGTAAAAACCCTAGCCGCCTGCCGTCTTGCTGCTCCTCTTCCTCCGCTGCTCCTTTTGCTCGACGGAGTTCTGGCTCGAGTGAAGCAGACCGCCCGCCGCCGCCGATGGTACGTAGCAATGCCATCCTCTTCTTCTTCCGCCGACGCCACGCCGCCGGCCGCCGCCTCGTTTGAGGAGACGTTGAGTAGCGTGATGGTGGAGGAGTTGCGCGCCGGCGACTCTGTTGATTTTGGTGTGTCACGGATGACGTCAGCCCGCGTTGAAGATATGCAGCGGTTGGGCTACTTTGGCGGCGGAGTCGCTCGTGCTCCGGGGACGGAGGAAGTCCCCGAGCCGGAGGGCGAGTTGGTTGTTTTCGAGGCGTTCTTCGTCGCCGGTCTCCGCTTGCCTGCGCATCGGTTTGTTGGCGAAGTCCTGCGTAGATTCAACGTTCAAATACATCAGCTGACACCGAATGCCGTGGTGGCATTGGCGAAGTATGTCTGGGCGACGACTTCGTACGGCGGACAGCCGTCAGTTGAAGTTTTTGCGAAGAATTATTGTTTGCATTGGCAGAAAAGGATGGTTGGGGACGGAATTGCCCAGTTCGGGTCATGCACATTCACGCCGAAGACCGGCAAGACCACAATGCCAGTAGTGGAGTTGGTTCCGTGCGCCCGCAACAAGTGGGGCAATTGGAATGAATTTTGGTTTTACGTTGCTGAGGCTACTGTCGAAGGCCATGGAGGACTCCCCGTTTCTGAGATGTGCTCTCACTATTACTCTGCGTATCCGCCTTTTGAAGTGGCAGAAGAGGATGCAGACGAAGGGGCCCTTCGGTGCGCCGCCGGTCAGAGCAGTGGTCGTGATTTAGTTGAAGAGTTCGTGGCGTACGGGGTCTGGCCCTTGGCGCACGGCTGGGCACTGGGCGAAGTGTGCCCTCGCCAGATGCCTTTTCACGGTGGAAGGGTGGTGCGAAGTCCTGCCTTCGCACTGAGTTTGCGAAACCGTGACCCGACCGCCTTTGTGCGTGATGCGGAGGACTTGGCAGTGCGGCTCGTGGGGCGTTACGTGCCGAGGACGGAAGGCCAGCGCAGCTTTGATGTCCGCGGGTCAAATGAACGTTTGAACAGGGTCTTCGAATTAAATCAATTGCCGTACGACGGCTACCCTGGTCAAGACGAAGCGGACCGCCGTGGGAAGAAGCCGGCGGTGGAGACTGGAGGCGACCCTGCGCTGGCGGCCGCCCCCTCCTCAAAAAAGAGAAAATTAGGTACTGCGATGGAAGGACTTGGGGTGTCTGATAGTTTTTCTAGAGAGTTAATGAGGACGTGTGCGGCCCCGGGGGAAAGGATGTCTTCGCCCGAGCTCCGGGAGTCTTCGGCTCGGATGCTAAGGGTTACCGGGGGTTGTTGGCCTAGAAACGTTCCTATCCCCTGCGCGGCTGAGGAGGACTGTTTTACATCTCGTATGGTTCATCGGTGGAGAGTTTTTCCTTACGGGCGAAATATCGGTGCTATTGTGTGGGCAGTGATGGACAAGGATCGCCAAGGGGCGGCGCAAAAATGCCAGGCGACTGTCAGGGTTCACGAAGCTCGGCCGAAAAGGCAGCGGGGAACGGCGAAGGCTGCGGCCTCCGGCGGAGGCAAACCGCTGTTGCCGGCGAAGGCGGGCGCCTCTGCACCTAGCAAGGCGCCGGAGGCGACGGTGGGCGCCGGAGGCTCCAAACTGACGAAGGTGGTGCCGCTGGCCAGCGGAGTGGCGGAGGCTGCGAAGGTGGCTCGGACGTTGCCACTGCCGGGCAAACGCGTTGCCGACTTCGGCACCGAGATTAATGTGGATGATTATCTTGGGGGTAAGTTTATATATATATATATATATATATTCTTTTTTTTTCTTTTTTTTAATTTGTTGACGCGTTGCAGGGTCGGGCGAGGGCCAGCTTGCTCTTGCTGTGCCTGGCGCGGCGATTGTGACAGCTGCGCTAGCGCCGAAGGCAAGGGGTGAGACCCTTGGCGTCGGAGGCGAGGTGCCGGCCCTCGCGCTGGTCAGGGACGAGGCAGGTGCGGCGACCCGCCGGCTGAAAGGAGTGACGGAGGCGCTGAGTCAGGCGACGGAGGCACTGAGTCAGGTCCGCTGAGCTATGCCCTCTCCACCCCCCCCCCTTTTTTTTTACGGCAACGGCCCTACGTGTGCTCTGCAGGTGGCTGACTTCACCAGCCGTACTGCGTCGGGGGCCCTTACGGCAGCTTTGTCTGCCGAAGTCGAGAGACTTCGGACGCAACATGCTGACGCTGTCCGTGAGAAGTCGGCCTCCGACAGCAAGTGCCGTAAACTGGCGGACAAGGTGGCCGCCCTGGAGAAGGAGAAGGCTGACCTCCGGCGCCAGCTGGCGGGGGAGAGGAGGGAGGCCAACGAAGCCATCGCCAAAGAGCAGGCTGCGCAGGCGGAAGGCAATATTGCCAAAGAGCTCGCCGGTCAGCTGCAGCAGCGGCTTACTGCCCTGGAGAGCTGCGCGAAGGGGGCCGAGGCCGCGACGCGGGCGGAGGCCGAACGGACGCGCACTCAGCTGGTGGCTACATATCGCGAGCTGGGTGTGCGGACTGGTGACTTCGAGGTGTCGGAGCGCGAGCCCGGGCTTCACTGTCTCGAATGGGTGCAGGAGGAGCTGCAGGAGCTCCCCACTATCTTGGAGGGGTTAATGTCGTTCGCCTCCCTGGTCACCTGCGAGGCGGCGATGAACGCACTCTCTCGCGAAGGGTGCCGGCACTTTGAGGCCCTCGACCAGGCAGATGAGGATTTTGGGCGAGATATCTTTGAGGTTGAAGACCCCGTGGTGAAGGAATCCGCCGGGGCCCTCTATGACCGGATGTGGGGTTCGTACGGTCGTGAGGTGGTCAGGGAGCGGGCCGAGGCTGCGAGGGCTCATGTAACGTTGTCGTTTGTTCGGCGTTTGCTGGATGCGGTCTGTGCGTGTGTTTACTGAATTTTTGTGTGTTTTGTCTTAGGCGGAGCGCGGCGAGCGGGTGGACGACTTCGGGGCACTGAACAGCGCGTTGCCTGACCCGGAGATGACCCCTGCGGAGGCCGCGACTGGAGTCGCCCTGGGACCGACCCCGGGGACTGCGGAAGACGCACCAGGCGCCCCCGCATCTGCTGCGGCCGGCGAAGACCTGCCCCCAAAGGTGGCCGAAGGCGCGCCTGATGCCCCCGCGGCTGCTGTGCCGAGCGTTGAAGATCCCGCGGCGGTGGAGGCGGAGGCAGCGGCGGAGGCCTTGGCGGAGGCTCCCGCAGCGGCAGGGCCTTCGCAGGTGGCGTAGTGGGTGTTTAGGGTTGGGGGATTTTTGGATGTTGTACTGAATTTTGGTTGCTGCGCAGGTTCAAGATTTTGGGCCTGCGCACGCAACCGCTACTACTGAGTTTTTGGCGGCTTCGACCGCGGAAGATGGAAATGAATATGGTGGGTCTGTATCTGAGTTTTTTGATTTTACTGACTCTGGGAGCTCGGTTGAGTGGACTGAGGAGTCGTCGGAGGAGGACTTGGATTATTTTGCGGCCTTGGACGTGGCTGCGGCGGAGGCTGTGCCACATGCTGCGGACACGCCAGACGTGCCAGGTCCTAGCACCGGGCGCCGACGACGAAGGGCGGTTGCAAAGCGTAGGGTTAGTGCGGAGGAAGGGGCTCTGCTTCGCGTGAGTAGGGCTGGTCGGCAGGAGCTGTTGTCTTTGCCGGCCGCCGCGGGTACAGGGGAAAAGGAGCTGCGAAGTCTTTTTGCGGGTGAAGAGCTTAGGATAATGTTATTTAATTATAGGGAGATGGGAATTATTCCTAAGGTTGAGCCGATGTAGAGCGTGGTGCCCTCGCTTGTGTATGTGTAAGGGCTTGTAAGATGGAGTTGTGTGCCCTCGCGTGCCTGTGCCTGCGAGGGCGCTGTGTACTTTGTCTGGTATGGTTGGTTATGCTGTGCCGGTGTGATTATAGTTGGTCTTGCTGTCGTTTCTGCTTTCGTTGTACTAGGTCGGCTGCGCCCTTAGGCGGCTCCTGCGCGGAGTCTTTGCGATAGACTTCGGGTTTTTTCGCGCTTGTGCTAGTCCGGCTGCGCCCTTAGGCGACTTCTGCGCGGATAGTCTTCGCGATAGACTTCTGATTTTTGCGCACTTGTTGTGCATAGTCCGGCTGCACCCTTAGGCGACTTCTGCGCGGATAGTCTTCGCGATAGACTTCTGATTTTTGCGCACTTGTTGTGCTTAGTCCGGCTGCACCCTTAGGCGACTTCTGCGTGGATAGTCTTCGCGATAGACTTCTGATTTTTGCGCACTTGTTGTGCTTAGTCCGGCTGCACCCTTAGGCGACTTCTGCGCGGATAGTCTTCGCGATAGACTTCTGATTTTTGCGCACTTGTTGTGCTTAGTCCGGCTGCACCCTTAGGCGACTTCTGCGCGGATAGTCTTCGCGATAGACTTCTGATTTTTGCGCACTTGTTGTGCTTAGTCCGGCTGCACCCTTAGGCGACTTCTGCGCGGATAGTCTTCGCGATAGACTTCTGATTTTTTGCGCACTTGTTGTGCTTAGTCCGGCTGCACCCTTAGGCGACTTCTGCGCGGATAGTCTTCGCGATAGACTTCTGATTTTTGCGCACTTGTTGTGCTTAGTCCGGCTGCACCCTTAGGCGACTTCTGCGCGGATAGTCTTCGCGATAGACTTCTGATTTTTGCGCACTTGTTGTGCTTAGTCCGGCTGCACCCTTAGGCGACTTCTGCGCGGATAGTCTTCGCGATAGACTTCTGATTTTTGCGCACTTGTTGTGCTTAGTCCGGCTGCACCCTTAGGCGACTTCTGCGCGGATAGTCTTCGCGATAGACTTCTGATTTTTGCGCACTTGTTGTGCTTAGTCCGGCTGCACCCTTAGGCGACTTCTGCGCGGACTTGTCGCACGCGAGGGTGGCTAGCGCTTAGCCTCGCGGTGACTTCGAATTGGTCGAATGCCGAAGACCGTTGTCGCGGTCTTTTTTCGACACATGCTTTTGCGGGGGATTTTTGTCACATATATTGCATGGCTCCGCCTCGTTAAAAACCTCACCCCCCGGGAGGAAAAGAGTGCGGGCCGGTATAAGTTTGATTGCGGCGAATTACAAGGGCGAAAACAGCCCTAAATGGGTCAAACAAAAAATTTGCGAAGGTTGTCGATGTTCCAGGAGTGCTCCAGGTCCTCGCCGTTTGGCGTTGTGAGCCTGTAAGCGCTGGGGGAAGCTTTTGTCTTGACTATGAAGGGGCCCTCCCACTTGGGCTCCAGCTTGCCCTTGGACTCCGTCCGAGCTGTTCGGACGAGTACGAGGTCCCCCTCGCTGAACTCCCTCGGGATGACTGCGTGGTCGCGCCATGCTTTGGTCTGGGCTTGGTATTTGTTTAGGGCCTGTAGGGCGAAGACCCGGTCTCCGTCAATGAGATCTTTTGAAGTTGGCTCGTCCACGTCGGGGACGGCTGACGGAACTGTACGCGGGGACCCATGCTTTATTTCTTGGGGGGTCATTGCCTCCGATCCGTATAGAAGGCGGAAAGGAGTGAACCCGGTTGCCCTGCACTCAGTTGTGTTTAACGCCCAGACTGCCTCCGGTAATAAGTCGGTCCATCTGCCTTTTTTTTCATCGAGGAGCATCTTCTTGACAGCTGTGAAGATTTTCCCGTTGGCACGCTCCACGACCCCGTTGGACTGCGGATGATAGACTGAAGCGAAGGCAAGCTTGGTGCCGATGGAGAAGCAAAAATCCCTGAAATCTTGACTGTCGAACTGCTTGTCGTTGTCAACTGTTAGCTCGGACGGTACTCCGAAGCGGCAAACAATGTTCTGCCAGAAGAATTTTTGGGCAGTCTTTGATGTGATTGTGGAAACAGCCCTCGCTTCAATCCACTTGGTGAAGTATTCGACGGCTACGAAGGCGAACTTGGGGTTCCCCTGAGCGGTGGGCAGGGGCCCGACAATGTCCAGGCCCCAGCGCTGGAGAGGCCATGTATGGGCAATCAACTTTGTATATTGCGAGGGGTTGCCTGACCGAGGAGAGAACTTCTGGCAGGCTTCGCAGGACCTTGTGACTCGATTTGCTGCGCAGATCATTGCAGGCCAGTAAAACCCTTGTCGGATCACCTTTGCAGCCAGGGCCCTTGGCCCCGCGTGCGAGCCACACGTGCCACTGTGGACCTCGCGCAGGATTTGCATGCCTTCGGTTTCGGTGACGCATTTAAGCATTGGCTGACTGACCCCTTTCTTGTATAATTGGCCCTCGATCAGTGCGAAGTCCCGGCTTCGATGTCTGAGGCGCTTTGCCTCGCTGACGTCGGTTGGATGATAGTACCCCTGTAGGAACAGGGTTATTGGTGCCCGCCAGTCTTCGGTCATGATTAGGTTGACTATACGGTGGCCCTCGCTATCATTGGTTATTTGGAGCCCTTCGGGGCTCCGGACGGCCGGTGTGCCGATGGTGTGAAAGAACACGTCGGAGGGCAGGGGGTCGCCCCTGGCGGCGGCCTTGGCTAATGCATCGGCCTCCTCGTTCTTGGCCCTGTCCACATGCTGCAGGGTGAATCCCTTGAACTGTCTTTCAAGACTTCGGATAGCCGCGAGGTATTGCATGAGCGCGGGATCTTTTGCTGCATAGTCTTTCTCGACCTGGCCGGCAACTATCTTGGAGTCTGTTTTGATGATACATGTGGTGACTCCGAGGGCCCTTAGCTTGCGGAGGCCGAGGATAACCGCTTCATACTCTGCTATGTTGTTTGTACATTTGTCGGATTCCAGAGCGAAGCTGAGGCGTGCTGCATATCTGTGTTTGACTCCGGCTGGTGAGGTGACGACTGCTGCGACGCCTGCCCCCGCATGACACCATGCACCGTCGCAATGGATAGTCCAGACCTTCTCTGTGGACGGGTCCGGCTGTGTTACTGGCCCCGTCCAGTCGACGACGAAGTCTGCCAGGACTTGCGACTTGATAGCTGTCCTGGGCTCGAAGCTGATGTGGTAGCCGGAGAGTTCGGCTACCCACTTGGCAATCCTCACTGATGCCTCCGGGTTTCTGAATAGTTCGCCGAGCCCCCTGTCTGAGGTGACTCGGACCTTGAATGCTTCAAAGTAATGGCGCAGCTTGCGCGAGGACATAATAACTGCGTAGGCGATCTTCTCCAGCTCTGTCATGTTGCATTTGGACGGTGTCAGGACTTCGGAGACATAGTAAACAGGGCACTGTCTGACTGCGCCCTCGACTGTCTGCTCCTGCACTAGTGCCGCGCTGACCGCGTGCGGCGAAGCCGCGACATAGAGCAATAGGGGGAGCGAGGAGTCGGGGCTTGTGAGGATGGCCAGCTCCGACAGGTACTGTTTTAGTGAGGCGAAGGCCGCTGCTTGCTCCGGTCCCCAGGCGAAGTCCTTCGCACCGCGGAGTGTTTTGAGGAAGGGGAGACTTCGCTCGGCGGACCTGGAGATGAATCTATTGAGAGCGGCCAATCTGCCTGTCAGACGCTGGACGTCCCTGGCGGACTGCGGAGGCGACATATCGACGATGGCCTGGATCTTGGTTGGGTTGGCCTTGATGCCGCGGCGGGACACCAGGTAGCCCAATATCTTGCCCTGGCGAACACCGAAGACGCACTTTTCCGGGTTTAGGCGGAGTCGTGCATCTCGCATGTTCGCGAATGTCTCGGCCAGGTCGGCGAGATGGTCCTCCTTATTCTTGCTGGCGACGACGATGTCGTCCACATATGTAAATATATTTCTGCCGACCTGCCCTTCGAGTACTGTTTTGGTGAGTCTGGAGAAGGTGGACCCGGCATTCTTGAGACCCTCCGGCATTCTGACGAAGCAATAAGTGCCGAAGGGTGTTATGAAGCTGGTGCTAGCCTTGTCTTCCTCCTTCATGTATATCTGGTGATAGCCGGAGAAGCAGTCAAGGAGAGACATGACCTCGCATCCGGCCGCGCTATCGACTATTTTGTCGATCCGCGGCAACGGGAAATTGTCCTTTGGGCAGGCCTTATTGAGACTGGTGAAGTCTATGCACATTCGCCATTTCCCGCTTTTTTTCTGTACCATTACGACATTGGAGAGCCACGTGGGGTAAGCCACTGGCTCGATGAATTTAGCCTCCAGGAGGCGGTGCACCTCCGCCTTGGTAGCCTCTGTCTTTTCGTCTAACATTTTGCGAAGTCTCTGCTTTTTGGGTCGCACCGAAGGGTTAATTCCCAAGCTGTGCTCGATTATGGATCGGCTGACTCCGACCAGATCGAGGGCGGACCAGGCGAAGACATCTTTGTTCTTGGCCAGGCAGCAGAGAAGTCTCTCTTCTTCGAGTGAGGTGAGGTCTTCGCTGATAGTGACTGTCTGCTTGGGCGTGGCCTGATCGAGGGGGACAGTCTTGGTCCCGTCTTGGCTCTGCAACTGTGCCTTGTCGTGTTGCTTATCGGTTGGGCTGGCGGGCGCGGGGACCTCGCGCTGGGTCGTGAGACAGTGTACGTTCCTCTGACCAGGCACGAAGTCCCGCTCTATGTTGCGCGCCGTCTGCTGGTTGCCGTAGATTGTGATGGCGCCTAGCGGACCTGGTATCTTCATACATAGGTACAACCCGTGGATGGCAGCTTCGAACTTATTGATGGAGCCCCGGCCCATGATGGCGTTGTATGGATATACCATGTCGACAATATCAAAGGTTACTTGCTCACTTCGGGCATTGGGTGCTACACCGAAGGAGAGGGGCAACTCTATCTTGCCGACTGGAAAGGTGCCCTTGCCGCCGAAACCATACAAAGGGTTGTCCGAAGGCTTCAGCAAGCTGTGGCTTATACCCATGCGGTCGAAGGCGTGTAGGAAGATGATGTCCGCCTGACTGCCGTTGTCGACTAGGACTTTGTGTAAGTCCCAGCCTGCCACACTGCAATTGATGACCATAGCGTCAATGTGGGGGGCGCTGCGCAGATCGACGTCTCGTGCATCGAAGGTTAGCGGTATGTGGGACCACTTCGTCTGTACGACTGGGCCAGTGACCGCGACATGGTTGATGCTGCGGTAGTGGTCCCGCTTCTGCCGCTTGGTGTCGAAGTCAGTGCTGGACACCCCTGTTATCATGTGAATGACTCCGCGATATGGCTGATCGGCGAAGTCTTCCTGCTTTGGGGCATGGGGGATGTTTTGGTGTTGCTGGTGTGGTGGTGGTGGTGGAGGAGGTACGATTTGTACTTCCTGATGGTGTTGGTAAGCGTGGTGCGGTGGATGCGGAGCGGGAGCGTGGATATATGGTGGAGGGGGTGGCTGGTAATTATGCGCGACAATTCTGGGATTGTCGGCTGGCTGCGCCCGCGCCATTCTGTCCCTGGTGGCCTTCGTCTCGGGACAGTCTTTGGTTTGGTGGGCGCAGTCTTCGCCGTGGAAAAGGCAGTAAAACCGGCGCGGCGGCTGCGCGCGCCCTCGGCCCCTGCCACGAGTTCCGTTTCCGCGGCCCTGGGGGGGATATTCCTGGCGACGAGGGGGGTCAGCAGCAGGCTGCTGGTTGGCGATGTTGTGCACTTGCTGTTGACTGCGGCCATCTCGACCGGAGTCTGGTTGCGGAGTCCTCGTCCACGTGCGGCTGGACTGCGGGGCATCTTTGGGCTTCCGCTGTGACTCAATCTTGCGCTGGTGGAGCTCTTCGGATTTGGCATATTTTTCGAAGAGCTGATATAGCTCTTGGAGGTTTTTGGGTGGATCTCTGATACAGTGGCTGTAGAGGACGCCAGCCCGAAGGCCACTGATGGCGTAGTGGATAGCGATCTGATCATCGACGGAGGGCAGTTGTGATTTGAGTGTTAAAAATTTGCGGTAATACTCCCGCAGAGTCTCCTTTTCTAGCTGTTTGCAAAGCGAGAGCTCGGCCAAAGCGTCGGTGTCTGGACGGTACCCTTGGAAGTTGAGAAGGAACTTGTCCCTGAGACTTCTCCACGAATCAATGGACAGCGGAGGCAATCTGGTGAACCAGGTGAGTGCTGGGCCTTCTAGAGCGATGATGAAAGACTTCGCCATTGTGGCGTCGTCCCCTCCGGCGGATGCAACGGCGACTTGATAACTCATTATGTACTGTGCCGGGTCGGTGCTGCCGTTGTACTTGGGATATGCCCCTGCTCGGAAGTTAGCTGGCCAAGGCGTCACTTGTAGGTGCGGCGCCAGGGGACTTCGTTCGTCGAGGTAGTTGACCCCTTGGAATGGCGCGTTGTGCTGGAAGGCATAGTCATGCTGGGGGAAACGCGGGTTCTCCGGCTGCGCCCGGTGTTGCGGGGGTGGGCCATGCTGCAGGCCGAGGTGGCCTTCGCGCGTGTCTTCCGGTTGCGCGCGCTGCCGGAGGGGTGGCTCTTGCTGTGGACCGAGGTGGCCTTCGCGCTGCATCAGCGCGATCTCGCGCTCGAGGTCTTGGGCCTTCTGCTCCTCGTCGCGTATCATTTGCCGCACCTTGGCTAGTGCGGACACACGCTGGCGCTTGGCCTCCAGTATCTCTTTCTGCCTCTGGAGATTGCGGTTCTTGAGGCGCAGGGCGCGCAGCTGTAGCTGTTCTTCTGTTGAGACGCCGAGGACCTCGCCGTCCTCGGTGAGATCCGCGCCCTCCAGTGGGGCGAAGCCTGGGGGCGGCTGCGATTGTCCTTCGGGCCCGCAGGTGCGGAGGGTGTCGTCTTCGCAGGTGCGGGGAATATTGTCTTCGGTGGGCTCTTGGTGGGTGGATTGGGTGAGGGCGAGGGCCTTGCCCTTCCTTGCGGCAAGCAGTGCTGCCTTCGCAGCCTCGTCAGCCTTCGGGTTAGCTCTCTTGGGTGCCATCGCGGGTGGTTTGGTCGTAGCACGAACGGTGGGCGCCAAATGTTGGAACTTGCTCTCAACAGCAAGGAGGCCAACAAGGGTGACTGGTGGTGACCAACAGGGTTACGTGCTCGGGGGCAAAAGCTCTGTTAATCTAGCCTCTCACGGGCACTGTGCGGGGGTATTTATAGGTGTCTGAGTGCTCAACGCCTTGTGTTAAGGACGCATGTGCCCTCAGACACCTAGTTTGTCCCCAGAATATTCCCATAAAGCAGGGTTACAAGCCGTAATTACAAGTACGCCTTTACAAGTTAGGCCCGTAGTACAGAGGCGGCCACGCGGGGCCCGTTACAATGGGCCAGATCACACGTGTGCCTTAGGACTGAACGAGGCCGCACCGCGGGAAGACGTCGCCGCAGGCCTTCGTCAAAGTGCCGAATGGAGCGAAGGGTGTCCATGCCCGCTTTGTCTCTGTCAGACCATCCACTGCGGCGGAGGCCTCGAGCGAAGGGTGGCGTCTTTGCCTTCGCCCCAACACTTATCTATCCACGTCATCTTGCAAATTCACTTGAGTTCTTCCAGTCTCAAGATTTCATAGACAGTACAACATTGCCTTTGCTCTATGGAGACAAACCTATTGTACTCTAAGATCAAGTTGACAAGTAGCCACACTAGCCAAAAAAAGGTGAGGTGTAAAGCACTGCACCCATGGAAATATTACATTGATAAGTTGGGTTGTAACCCAACAGTCAATCAAACTCAACAACACCATAAAACTACATTGTATAGTGTTTTCACACTACACCAAGTCAGATTAGATCCTCTATACACAAGCTCAATAAACAATCGGTCCTACAAGTACTAGAACCCAAGAATCCTTTTGGGAAAAAAACACCCATAGTCAAGCATATAGAAATATATGATGGTAATAGCTCAGAGATTAGTAAACATTGCATCCCAAAAAAACATCATGACGATATGTATATAAAACAAGTACATTAGTATCTTCACTTGCATAATAATTTCAATAACAACCACATCAAGAAACCAATATTAAATAGAAGTAACATTTCATATCAAGCATTACGTCGTCAACGACATACCCCATCAAACCATAAAGGGATTTGGAGTAAGGAAATTCTAGTCATCTATACAATAAAATACTAATATGAAAGATATATGAACCCATACCCTTCCTATATGTGCAAGTGTGTCAAATTTATCTTCAAATTGCGTAGAATCTAAAGCTTATCCTCTGATACCAACTGTAACACTCCGGGTTCCACAAACAACCCGGAATGCTACTGAACTACACTTCCGACGTCCATATATAAAATTTCGGCAGCATCCCCTTTGCAAGATTGCATAAAAGAGGGGGCAACAGAGTATAAACATATATCATGACTAAAACATACTAAGTATTATTAATCGGCTAGCAAGGAAAGATAAACATACGACCTGAACTGAATTAACCAGTGCGCACGACCATATAAAAAATAAACAAACTTCCTTTGACAATAAGTTTCTAATTAAATCATGGCTGCGCCTGGGCAGCGTTATTGTGAGAGTGAAAGTGGACGTGCTGCTACTCCCCTCATTCCCAACATGTATCAAGTACCTGCATTGAGTAATGCAAGAGTGAGATGACACATCTCAGCAAGTAAAATAATATCAAACAGTTTAACCACATAAGAACATTGCTTTACCACCACTTGATTCCACAACCTTCTTATTACAAAGGTGCAGAACGTATACAACGTACAACACACCTAGTTACCACACCTCGTAGGTAGAAACCACAATAGTAACATAGTAATGTCACACTTCATATATTCCTCATGAGTGCAAATGTCTGCAAATGTAAGGATGACTTCTGCCTTCATACCTCTAAGGATATGAAGCCGCATCGTACCCCTCCTCGGGCAACGTACGATGCTAAAAATGTACCGGTACGGTCGGACCATAAGATCACGACATAACTTCAAAATGCAAGATGGATGATGCGATGTGCATGTCATGCCTACAACACTTCATATAACATGATTCAAAAAGACACTTCAACTTCATCCAGATGGGAATCAACCACATATATCATTACCAAATTATGATCATCATAATATTAGACAATTGAGAATTAATACTTCCAAACAAATAAACTTCATCATAGAATTCAATGATTAACATAATTAAAACTTATGCATACTCAATGACAGGGAATAGGATGCAAACCAAACGGTAGCAACCACCACTGTATTTACTTGCCTTTACCAGAAGTTCGGGCAAATCTATAAGTACGATCCGGAAGTCCACCACCTGTTTTTGACACCCAACTTAGTACACCAATTTCACATAATCAGGCTCATAAGCGACGCCGCACCTACGCACAAACTCAAACCCCGCCGCGGGTTACATCTCTCCCTACACCCACCAAACTGCAGCGACGCTGCTTAATAATTTCGTAACTTTAAAATTATGATAGCAGTGGTAACAAACAAAAACTCCAGAGGCATCTACATAAAATTCCCCACAAGTTTTGTATACAATTTATAATAAAATTCCAATATCTAATTAGCACAAAACAGTCCACAAGATGAACCCTGTAATATGTTTTTCTTTGTCTTTTGGACAGCGACATACCCGGATTCAAACAGCGATATCTTTTAAAATATAATTCCAAATCAAGCGCATAAGTACTCATTGGAAAGATAAGAAAAATCCCTACATGATTATCATACTGGTTAACACTAATTACCCACGAAAAATTCTCAGAAACTGCTAATACCACTGCTGTTCACCCACCTGAAAAATCTGTTTTTTTTGGACAGCAACATAACCGGATTCAAACAACGATATCTCCTAAATTATAACTCCGAATCGAGCGCATAAGTACTTGTTGGAAAGATAACATAAAGCCCTACATGATTCTCATACTGATTAACACTAATTACTCCCGAAAAATCCCCAGAAACTGCTAATACTGCTGCTGTTCGTCCACCCCCTTAAAATTCTGGACAGCCCTTCTACCAAATCGCACACGCAACATCTAAACAATTGGATTGCCGCTTAAAATGAACAAGAGATAAACACAAAAATCACCTTGGGTTCTCCCCCTTTTCTTCCTCCCTTCCTCCCTCCACCGAAAACTGTTGAAGATTTGCACCACGCGACGGAGATCCGAGCGGCAACGAATGGCACCATGGGAGGAGGAGATGGGGGGCGGCTAGGGTTTGATGTGTGGCTGCAAGTGCTTGAGAAAGGAGGAGATGGGAGGGGGGCGGCCAAGAGGGTAGGGGAATGGGGGGGCGGCTGCACAAAGAAGGGGAGGTTAGGGGGAGGGCGGCTAAGGGTATGGGGGTTAGTGGGCTGAAACAAGATTTACGGCCCAACACGCCCACGCGACGGCTCCCGACCCCGATGCAAGCGCCTAACCAAAGAAATTCTACTGCCCTACTGGTGAATGTTTTCCTCAAATTCCAAATTCCCAAAACGCAACCACCGAAAGAGAGAAAAAAACAAAAAGAATACCCTCCAACTTCTCTTCTTTGCAAACCGGGTGTCACATTATTACTAAAACTTGGCTCTACTAATAGTAATAAATACTTGACCAACTAAAAGCAACTGCTTAATTAACTCCACATACAACTAGTCCACTTTAGCCAAACGGGACATTTGCTGAGTACGTTGATGTGTACTCACCCTTGCTTTAAAAACCACCTCCACCCCAGGTTGTCCCCACTGTATTCAGTGCTCAGGAGGAGATGCTGGCAACATGGAGGACTTTGAGGAGTTTCAGGACTACGATGAATTCTAGTTATCTTAGTGGCAAACCCCCAGTCAGCTGCTTGTGAAGGCCTTATCTACTACATTTCGTATTTCGCACTTTGATTATGTTAATGGCTATGTTATAGACTTTGTGGATGTCTTGGACATCTGGATGTAATAAAGTACCTTTCCGCTATTTACTTTGAGCAATGTGTGATGATGTCCAATTATGTAATCGCTGTGTACGTGAGTTTCTGATCCTGGCACGTACATGGGTCGCATTCGGTTTGCCTTCCAAAAATCGGGTGTGACATTTCATCTATGATCTCTTATTTAATTGGGATGATATTTATTTATACTTAGTAATTGCTAATAAAATTTTGACCAACAAAATTAAAAGAAATGCTCAACCTTAACCATTATCCTTGGTAAGCCTTACACTACACTTTTACCCACATTTGTTGAGCGATCACCGTATGGGAGCTCACCCTTGCTATAATCACACCAGGTCAAGAACAGGTACCGCCATAGGAAGACCGTTAAGAAGAGATCAGAGAAGTCTAGGTCGTCTTCTCCTAGTCACACTACAGGAAAACACAATTTTTCCGACGGCCGACACTATTTCCGACGGTTCTTAGGGTACCGTCGGAAATAGCGCTATTTCCGACGGCCCACGGCCAGCCGACGGAAATAACGCTATTTCCGACGGCCCCGGTAGTGGCCGTCAGAAATAGGTGGAGGCCCCTAACGGCCGTTACCCGCGCGGCCCCCCGGCCGCACACACACAACGCACACACGCACACACGCGTACAGCGCCGCCGCCGCGCCCCTGCAGGAGCCGCCGCCCGGTTTGCCGCCGCCACCGCCCGGCCGGGGCTCGCCAGAGCCGCCGCCGCCGCCCGGCCGGGGCTCGCCAGAGGCGCCATCGCCCGGGGCTGCCAGAGCCGCCGCGCGGATGTCCCCGCCCCCCGGTTTGCCCGCCGCCGCCGCCGCCCGCCCGGGGCTCGCCAGAGCCATCGCCGCCCGGCCGGGACTCGCCAGCGCCGCCGCCACCCCTCGAGCCGCCCGCCACCGCCCGGACGGGACTCGACGCCTGCCGCTGCCCCTCGAGCCGCCTGCCACCGCCGGCCGAGGCTCGCCACAGCCGCCGCCGCCGCCCGGGCCCGTCGCCCCCGCGCGGACGTCCCCGCGCGACGCCTGCCGCTGCCCCTCGAGCCGCCCGTGCCCCGGTTTGCCCGCCGCCGCCACCCGGGCCCATCGTCCCCGCACGACGCCTGCCGCTGCGCCACCCGTCTCAGGTTTGCGCCCCCATCACATAATCTTACTAGGTAAATATAATAGTTTAAAGTAGTCGTATATTAAAACACTGATGACAATTAAAATCTTACTAGGTAAATATTAAAACACTGATGTACTGTCTCTAATGATTATATTTAGACTTGGAGAGTTGTAATCCAAGTGAAAAAGTAGACAATTGGATATCCTATTGTCTAAAATCCATTAGGTCATCAAAAGAAAGAAAAAAAAATCCATGTCACAACCTCTACCACTGGCAAGGGTGAATTTGGACGAGAGACTCCTATTTGAGACGATTGCGCCAAGTTGCTCTAATATGGCTTGTATAATATGCTGGTGGTGCATAACATAGTATTAGTAATAGGTCTATAGGCGATACTTAACTAAAATAGGTCTAAACTTATGCGTCACCCGTTTCGGTCCAACATATTGCTTAATAAAGTAGTGTGTTGTACCGAAATTGTCCCTTTTTGGACAGCCTTAGAGTGAACGACATATCAAATAGGATTTATGATGAGTCAATGAGTTTGAGCGAGATTTCGACAGCATAACCCTCTTGTTCTCCGTTGCACCATTACGGGCGTGCAATGGAGAACAATAGGGTTATGCTACCGAAATTTCGTTCAAACTCATTGACTTATCATAAATCTGTGATATGTCGTTCACTCTTAGGTGGGTTTAGGACCTATCCTTTCCTATAATTGTAGGACCACCGGCTGATAATATATCTAGAAATTAATGAACTTGTCTTGATCTTTAATTAGTCGAACGATGGGTGATAGTCGTCGCTGGATGTATGAAGGCTGGCGAAAAAATGATCCTTCGCTTGAGTGGATACAGAAAACCGAAGATTTTATCAATCGTGTTTTTTCTTCGTCAAGAAATGGTCGAGTGCGGTGCCCATGCAGTGTTTGCAAAAATTATCAACGTCAAACCAAGAAAGAGATGTCTGGTCATCTTTGCAAAAATGGCTACGTGCCAAATTATGAAGTTTGGGTGCATCATGGTGAGGAGCTTCCCCGTGGATATGCTCCAGAAGGTCAAGACGATTTTGACCCGAATTTAGACCGAATGGAGGAGATGGTTCAGGATTTAAGAGAGGATCCCGATTTAGTGTTTCCAGATAATCCTGAGGATCCTCAACCGCCGGAAGTTAAAAAATTCTTTGAACTTCTCAAGGTAGCAGAAGAGTCGTTGCACGAACACACGAGAGTAACCATTCTTGCTTTTGTGACGCGACTTATGGCTATCAAGTCTAAGTTCGCATTCTCCATCAACTGCTTAAATGAACTTTTGAATTTGATCAGCGATGTATTACCACCAAATCACAAAATGCCCAAAGACGTGTATCAGTCAAGAAAGTTACTCTCTGGCTTAGGTATAGAGTATCAAAAAATTGATGTTTGTCCAGATAACTGTATGCTTTTCTGGAAGGAAAATGAAAAATTAGACAAATGTTTGAGATGCAGCAAATCAAGGTTCGTTGAGGTCGTAAATGAAGATGGAGAAAAAATGACAACAGAAGTAGCAAAGAAGCAACTTCGTTACATGCCTCTCATGCCTCGTGTAAAACAGTTGTTTCTCTCAAAAAACACCGCTAAGCAGATGAGATGGCACAAAGAACGTGAACGCGAGAACCCTCAAGTTATGATGCACCCATCTGATAGTGATGCGTGGAAGGCGCTTGATGATTTTGATTCGGATTTTGCTAGTGAAGCTAGAAATATTCGAATCGGGTTGGCGACGGACGGGTTCTCACCTTTCAATATGACCGCATCACCGTATTCTTGTTGGCTTGTATTTGCAGTTCCATACAATCTTCCACCTCACCTTTGCATGAAATACGATTACATGTTTCTGTGTCTAATCATTCCTGGACCAGAACACCCTGGAAAACATCTCAATGTAATGTTGGAACCTTTAGTCGATGAGTTGAAAAAATTGTGGGAAGGAGTCGAAGCTTACGATTGCTACAAGAAAGAGAGATTCAATCTTCGAGTTGCGTACTTGTGGTCGATTCATGATTTCATGGCCTACGGTATTTTTGCTGGATGGAGTTGTCATGGAAAGTTGACATGTCCAATATGTGGTAAGGATACAGATTGTTTTCGTCTTGAGTTTGGTGGGAAGATCTGTTACTTTGATTGCCACAGATGTTTCTTGCCTCTCGATCACCCGTTCAGATTTGAGGCAAATCAATTCAGAAAAGACACCATTGTTACCAAAGGCCCACCGAAACGTTTGAGTGGCACAGAGATTCATGCTGCGCTCGATAATTTGAAACCAGACGGTACTGGTTACCTGGGATTTGGAATAGAACATAATTGGACACATAAATGTTCTTTGTGGGAACTCCCTTATACGGAGGCCTTGATTCTGATGCACAACATTGATGTCATGCACCAAGAGCGGAATGTTGCTGAAAGCATTATTAGTACATGTATGGATTTTCCCGATAAAACCAAAGATAATATAAAGGCCAGAAAAGATTTAGAGAAAATTTGTAACCGACCAAGCCTGGTCTTGCTTCAGAGTGGTGCTAAGCCACGTGCATCATTTTGTCTAAAATCTAAGCAAAAGAAAGAGGTGATGGTGTGGTTGAAAAACTTAAAATTTCCAGATGGGTATGCCGCGGGATTCAGAAGGTCCGTGAATTTGAGGACAGGAAAAATGAATGGATTGAAGAGTCATGATTATCACATTATTATGGAAAGATTACTTCTTGTAATGTTTCGGGGTTACTTGAATAATGATGTGTGGACGGCGTTAGCTGAGTTAAGCTACTTCTATAGACAACTTTGTACTAAAGAAATTAAAAAAGATGTGATGGAGAAATTAGAGAAGGAGATTCCGGTCCTTATTTGCAAATTGGA